>NW_026870927.1:6041780-6343869 GCF_033118175.1 Dama dama
TGAAGAACTTGAAAAGGTGTCAAAAATGAGATGAGCATGAAACGGTCTGAAAAATAGGAGGAGCATGAAATGGTGTTGAAAATCATGAAGAGAATGAAAAGGTGTGAAAAATATGAAGAGCTTCAAAAGGTGTCAAAAATATGAGGAGCATGAAACGGTCTGAAAAATAGAAGAAGGATGAAGCGGTGTTCAAAAACATGAAGAGCTGAAAAGGTGTGAAAAATAGAAAAGCCTCAAAACGTGTCAAAAATATGAGGAGCATGAAACGGTCTGAAAAATAGGAGGAGCATGAAGCGGTGTTGAAAAACATGAAGAGCCTGAAAAGGTTGAAAAACATGAAGAGGTTCAAAAATATGAAAAATCTGAAGAGCTTCAAAAGGTGTGACAAATATGAAGAGGTTCAAAAGGTGTGAAATACAATAGGAGCATGAAACTCTCTGAAAAATAGGAGGAGAATGAAGTGGTGTTCTAAACCATGAAGAGCCTAAAAAGTTGTGAAAAATATGAAAAGCTTCAAAAGGTGTCAAAAATGAGATGAGCATGAAACGGTCTGAAAAATAGGAGGAGCATGAAACGGTGTTGAAAGACATGAAGAGCCTGAAAAGGTGTGAAAAATATGAAGAGATTCAAAAGGTGTCAAAAATATGAGGAACATGAAACGGTGTTGAAAAACATGAAGAGCCTGAAAATGTGTGAAAAATATGAACAGCTTCAAAATCTGTCAAAAATATGAGAGGCATGGAATGGTCTGAAAAATAGGAGGCGCATGAAGCGGTGTTCAAAAACATGACGATCCTGAAAAGGTGTGAAAAATATGAAGAGCTTCAAAAGGCGTCAAAAATATGAGGAGAATGAAACGTTCTGAAAAATAGGAGGAGCATGAAGCTGTGTTGAAAACATGAAGATCCTGAAAAGGTGTGAAAAATATGAAGAGCTTCAAAAGGTGTCAAAAATATGAGGTGCATGAAATGGTCTGAAAAATAGGAGGAGCATGAAGCGGTGTTCAAACACATGAAGAGCCTGAAAAGGTGTGAAAAATATGAAGAGCTTCAAAAGTTGTGAAAAATATGAGGAGCATGAAACTTTCAGAAAAATAGGAGGAGCCTGAACCGGGGTCAAAAACATGAAGAGCCTGAAAAGGTGTGAAAAATATGAAGAGCTTCAAAAGGTGTGAAATACATGAGGAGCATGAAACGGTCTGAAAAATAGGAGGAGCATGAAGTGATGTTCAAAAACATGAAGAGCCTGAAAATGAGTGAGAAATATGAAAAGCTTCAAAAGGTGTCAAAAATATGAGGAGCATGAAACGGTCTGAAAAATAGGAGGAGCATGAAGTGGTGTTGAAAAACATGAAGAGCATGAAAAATTGTGAAAAATATGAAGAGCTTCAAAAGGTGTCAAATATATGAGGAGTATGAAACGGTCTGAAAAATAGGAGGAGCATGAAGCGGTGTTCAAAAACATGAAGAGCCTGAAAAAGTGTGCAAAATATGAAGAGCTTCAAAAGGTGTGAAATACATGAGGAGCATGAAACTTTCTAAAAAATCGGAGGAGCATGAAGTGCTGTTCAAAAACATGAAGAGCCTGAAAAGGTGAGAAAAATATAAAGAGCTTCAAAAGGTGTGAAAAATATGAGGAGCATGATACGGTCGAAAAAATAGGAGGAGCATGAAGCGGTGTTCAAAAACATGAAGTGTCTGAAATCGTTTGAAAATTATGAAGAGCTTCAAAAATGTTAAAAATATGAAGAGCTTCAAAAGTGTCAAAAATGAGATGAGCATGAAAAGGTCTGAAAAATAAGAGGAGCATGAAGTGGAGTTGAAAAAAAAAGAAGAGCCTGAAAAGGTGTGAAATATATGAAGACCTTCAAAAGGTGTTAAAAATATGAGGAGAATGAAACGGTCTGAATAATAGGAGGAGCATGAAGCGGTGTTGAAAAACATGAAGAGCCTGAAAAGGTGTGAAAAATATGGAGAGATTCTAAAGGTTTCAAAAATGAGAAGAGCATGAAACGCTTTGAAAAATAAGAGGAGCATGAAGTGGTGGTGAAAAACATGAAGAGCGTGAAAAGGTGTGAAAAATATGAAGAGCTTCTAAAGGTGTCAAAAATATGAGGAGCATGAAACGGTCTGAAAAATAGGAGGATCATGAAGCGGTGTTCAAAAAAATGAAAAGCCTGAAAAGGTGTGAAAATATTAAGAGCTTCAAAAAGTGTCAAAAATATGAGGGGCATGAAACGGTCTGAAAAAAAGGAGGAGCATGAAGTGGTGTGGAAAAACATGAAGAGACTGAACAGGTGTGAAAAATATGAAGAGCTTCAAAAGGTGTGAAATACATGAGGAGCATGACACTCTCTGAAAAATAGGAGGAGCATGAAGCTGTGTTAAAAACATGAAGAGCCTGAAAAGGTGTGAAAAATATGAAGAGCTCTAAAAGCTGTGAAAAATATGAGGAGCATGAAACCGTCTGAAAAACAGAAGCAGCATGAAACGGTGTTGAAAAACATGAAGAGCCTGCAAACGTGTGAAAAATATGAAGAGCTTCAAAAGCTGTGAAATATATGAAGAGCTTCAAAAGGTGTCAAAAATGAGATGAGCATGAAACGGTCTGAAAAATAGGAGGAGCATGAAACGGTGATCAGAAACATGAAGAGCCTGAAAAGGTGTGAAAAATATGAAGAGATTCAAAAGGTGTCAAAAATATGAGGAGCATGAAATGGAGTTGAAAAACATGAAGAGCCTGAAAAGGTGTGAAAAATATGAACAGCTTCAAAATCTGTCAAAAATATGAGGAGCATGAAACGGTCTGAAAAATAGGAGGCGCATGAAGCGGTGTTCAAAAACATGACGAGCCTGAAAAGGTGTGAAAAATATGAAGAGCTTCAAAAGGCGTCAAAAATATGAGGAGAATGAAACGTTCTGAAAAATAGGAGGAGCATGAAGCTGTGTTGAAAACATGAAGAGCCTGAAAAGGTGTGAAAAATATGAAGAGCTTCAAAAGGTGTCAAAAATATGAGGTGCATGAAATGGTCTGAAAAATAGGAGGAGCATGAAGTGATGTTCAAAAACATGAAGAGCCTGAAAATGAGTGAGAAATACGAAAAGCTTCAAAAGGTATCAAAATATGAGGAGCATGAAACGGTCTGAAAAATAGGAGGAGCATGAAGTGGTGTTGAAAAACATGAAGAGCATGAAAAATTGTGAAAAATATGAAGAGCTTCAAAAGGTGTCAAATATATGAGGAGTATGAAACGGTCTGAAAAATAGGAGGAGCATGAAGCGGTGTTCAAAAACATGAAGAGCCTGAAAAGGTGTGCAAAATATGAAGAGCTTCAAAAGGTGTGAAATACATGAGGAGCATGAAACTTTCTAAAAAATCGGAGGAGCATGAAGTGCTGTTCAAAAACATGAAGAGCCTGAAAAGGTGAGAAAAATATAAAGAGCTTCAAAAGGTGTGAAAAATATGAAGAGCATGATACGGTCGAAAAAATAGGAGGAGCATGAAGCGGTGTTCAAAAACATGAAGTGTCTGAAATCGTTTGAAAATTATGAAGAGCTTCAAAAATGTTAAAAATATGAAGAGCTTCAAAAGGTGTAAAAAATAGGAAGAGCTTCAAAAGCTGTCAAAAATTAGAAGAGCATGAAAAGGTCTAAAAAATAGGAGGAGCAACAAGTAGTGTTGAAAAAAAAGAAGAGCATGAAAAGGTGTGAAAAATATGAAGAGCTTCAAAAGATGTGAAAAATATGAGGTGCATGATACGGTCTGAAAAATAGGAGGAGCATGAAGCGGTGTTCAAAAACATGAAGAGCCTGAAAAGGTGTGAAAAATATGAAGAGCCTCAAAACGTGTCAAAAATATGAGCAGCAAGAAACGGTCTGAAAAATTGGAGTAGCATGAAACCGTGTTCAAAAACATGAAGAGCCTGAAAAGTTGTGAAAAACATGAAGAGCTTCAAAACGTGGCAAAAATGAGATGAACATGAAACGGTCTGAAAAATAGGCGGAGCATGAAGTGGTGTTGAAAAAAAAGAAGAGACTGAAAAGGTGTGAAATATATGAAGAGCTTCAAAAATGTGAAAAATATGAAGAGGTTCAAAAGGTGTGAAATTCATGAGGTGTATGAAACGGTCTGAAAAATAGGAGCATGAAGTGATGTTGAAAAACATGAAGAGCCTGAAAAGGTGTGAAAAAAACGAAGAGCTTCAAAAGGTGTAAAAAATATGAAGAGCATGAAACTGTCTGACAAATAGGAGGAGCATGAAACGGTGTTGAAAAACATGAAGAGACTGAAAACGTGTGAAAAATAAGAAGAGCTTAAAAAGGTATGAAAAATATGAAGAGGGTCACAAGGTGTCAAAAATATGAGGAGCATGAAACGATCTGAAAAATATGATGAGCATGAAGCGGTTTTCAAAAACATGAGGAGCCAGAAAAGGTGTGAAAAATATGAAGAGCTTCAAAGGTGTCAAAAATATGAGGAGCATGAAACGATCTGAAAAATATGAGGAGCATGAAGCAGTGTTCAAAAACATGAAGAGCCTGAAAAGGTGTGAAAAATATGAAGAGCGTCAAAACGTGTCAAAAATATGAGGAGCATGAAACGTTCTGAAAAATAGGAGGAGCATGAAGCGGTGTTGAAAAACATGAAGAGTCTGAAAAGGTGTGGAAAATACGAAGAGCTTCAAAACGTGTCAAAAATATGAGGAGCATGAAACGGTCTGAAATATAGGAGGATCAGGAAGCGGTGTTGAAAAACATGAAGAGCCTGAAAAGGTGTGAAAAATGTGAAGAGCTTCAAAAGGTGTCAAAAATATGAGCAGCAGGAAACGGTCTGAAAATTAGGAGGAGCATGAAACGGTGATCAAAAACATGAAGAGTCTGAAAAGATGTGAAAAATATGAAGATCTTCAGAAGGTGTCAAAAATATGAGGAGCATGAAACGGTCAGAAATATAGGAGGAGCATGAAACGGTGTTGAAAAACATGAAGAGCCTGAAAAGGTGTGAAAAATATGAAGAGCGTCAAAAGGTGTCAAAAATATGAGGAGCATGAAACGATCTGAAAAATATGAGGATCATGAAGCGGTGTTCAAAAACATGAGAAGCCTGAAAAGGTGTGAAAAATATGAAGAGCTTCAACGGTATCAAAAACATGAGGAGCATGAAACGGTCTGAAAAATAGGAGGAGCATGAAACTGTGTTCAAAAACATGAAGAGCCTGAAAAGTTGTGAAAAATATGAAGAGCTTTAAAACATGTCAAAAATATGAGGAGCATGAAACTGTCTGAAATATAGGAGGAGCATGAAGTGGTGTTCAAAAACATGGACACCCTAAAACGGTCTGAAAAGTACGAGGAGCATGAAACGGTCTGAAAAATAGGAGGAGCATGGAGCGGTGTTCAAAAGCATGAAGAGACTAAAAGGTGTGAAAAATAGGAAGAGCTTCAGAAGGTGTGAAATATATGAGGAGTTTGAAACGCTCTGAAAAACAGGAGGAGCATGAAGAAGTGTTGAAAAACATGAAGAGCATGAAAAAGTGTGAAAAATATGAAGAGCTTCAAATGGTGTGAACAATATGAAGAGCTTAAAAAGGTGTCAAAAATATGAGGAGCATGAAACGGTCTGAAAAATAGGAGGAGCAAGAAGCTGTGTTGAAAAACAAGAAGAGTCTGAAAAGGTGTGAAATATATGAAGAGCTTCAAAAGGTGTCAAAAATGAGATGATAATGAAGCGGTCTGAAAAACTGGAGGAGCATGAAGCGCTGTTGAAAACCATGAAGAGCCTTAAAAGGTGTGAAAAATATGAAGAGCTTCAAAAGGTGTGAAAATATGAAGAGCTTCAAAAGGAGACAAACATATAAGGAGCATGAAACGGTCTGAAAAATAGGAGGAGCATGAAACGGTGTTGAAAAACATGAAGAGCTTGAAAACGTGTGAAAAATATGAAGAGTTTCAAAAGATGTGTAAATAAGAAGAGCTTCAAAAGGTGTCAAAAATGATGTGAGCATGAAACGGTCTGAAAAATAGGAGGAGCATGAAGTGGGGTTCAAAAAAATGAAGAGATTGAAAAGGTGTGAAATATATGAAGAGCTTGAAAAGGTGTGAAAAATATGAACAGCTTCAAAAGGTGTCAAAAATGAGATGAGCATGAAGCGGTCTGAAAAATAGGAGGAGCATGAAGTGGTGTTGAAAAACATGAAAAGCCTGGAAAAGTGTGAAATATATGAAGAGCTTCAAAAGGTGTGAAAAATATGAGAGGCATGAAACGACTGAAAAATAGGAGGAGCATGATGCGGTGATCAAAAACATGAAGAGCCTTAAAAGGTGTGAAAAACATGAAGAGCTTCAAAAGGTGTCAAATATATGAGGAGCATGAAACAGTGTGAAAAATAGGATGAGCATGAAACGGTTTTAAAAAGACGAAGAGCCTAAAAGGTGACACATATGAAGAGCTTCAAAAGGTGTGAAATACATGAGGAGGTTGAAACGGTCTGAAAATAGTAGGAGCATGAAGTGGCGTTGAAAAACATGAAGAGCCTGAAAACGTGTGAAAAATATGAAGAGCTTCAAAAGGTGTGAAAAATAGGAGGTGCATGAAGCGGTGTTCAAGCACAAGAAGAGCCTGAAACGGTGTGAAAAATATGAAGAGCTTGAAAAGGTGTGAAAAATAGGAGGTGCATGAAGCGGTGTTCAAACACAAGAAGAGCCTGAAAAGGTTTGAAAAATATGAAGAGCTTCAAAAGGTGTCAAAAATATGAGGAGCATGAAACGGTCTGAAAAATAGGAGGAGCATGAAACGGTGTTCAAAAACAGGAAGAGCCTAAAAAGGTGTAAAAAATATGAAGAGCTTCAAAACATGTCAAAAATATGTGGAGCATGAAACGGTCTGAAAAATAGGAGGAGCATGAAACGCAGTTGAAAAACATGAAGAACCTGAAAACGTGTGAAAAATATGAACGGCTTCAAAAGGTGTGAAAAATGAGATGAGCATGAAGCGGTCTGAAAATAGGAGGAGCATGAAGTGTTGTTTAAAAGCATGAAGAGCCTGAAAAGGTGTGAAATACATGAAAAGCTTCAAAAGGTGTGAAAAAAAAAGAAGAGTTTCAAAAGGTGTCAAAAATATGAGGAGCATGAAACGGACTGAAAAATAGTAGGAGCATGAAACGGTGTTCAAATACATGAAGAGCCTAAAAAGGTGTGAAAAATATGAAGAGCTTCAAAAGGTGTGAAAATATGAAGATCTGCAAAAGGTGTAAAAATCGATGAGCATGAAATGATCTGAAAATTAGGAGCAGCACGAAGCGGTGTTGAAAAACATGAAGAGCCTGAAAACGTGTAAAATATATGAAGAGCTTCAAAAGATATGAAAAATATGAACAGCTTCAAAATGTGTCAAAAATGAGATGAGCATGAAGCAGTCTGAAAAAAGGAGGAGCATGAAGCACTGTTGAAAACCATGAAGAGCCTGAAAAGGTGTGAAAAATATGAAGAGCTTCAAAAGGTGTGAAAATATGAAGAGCTTCAAAATGAGACAAACATATAAGGAGCATGAAACGGTCTGAAAAATAGGAGGAGCATGAAACGGTGTTGAAAAACATGAAGAGCTTGAAAACGTGTGAAAAATATGAAGAGTTTCAAAAGATGTGAAAATAAGAAGAGCTTCAAAAGGTGTCAAAAATGATGTGAGCATGAAACGGTCTGAAAAATAGGAGGAGCATGAAGTGGGGTTCAAAAAAATGAAGAGATTGAAAAGGTGTGAAATATATGAAGAGCTTGAAAAGGTGTGAAAAATATGAACAGCTTCAAAAGGTGTCAAAAATGAGATGAGCATGAAGCGGTCTGAAAAATAGGAGGAGCATGAAGTGGTGTTGAAAAACATGAAAAGCCTGGAAAAGTGTGAAATATATGAAGAGCTTCAAAAGGTGTGAAAAATATGAGAGGCATGAAACGACTGAAAAATAGGAGGAGCATGATGCGGTGATCAAAAACATGAAGAGCCTTAAAAGGTGTGAAAAACATGAAGAGCTTCAAAAGGTGTCAAATATATGAGGAGCATGAAACAGTGTGAAAAATAGGATGAGCATGAAACGGTTTTAAAAAGATGAAGAGCCTAAAAGGTGACACATATGAAGAGCTTCAAAAGGTGTGAAATACATGAGGAGGTTGAAACGGTCTGAAAATAGTAGGAGCATGAAGTGGCGTTGAAAAACATGAAGAGCCTGAAAACGTGTGAAAAATATGAAGAGCTTCAAAAGGTGTGAAAAATAGGAGGTGCATGAAGCGGTGTTCAAGCACAAGAAGAGCCTGAAACGGTGTGAAAAATATGAAGAGCTTGAAAAGGTGTGAAAAATAGGAGGTGCATGAAGCGGTGTTCAAACACAAGAAGAGCCTGAAAAGGTTTGAAAAATATGAAGAGCTTCAAAAGGTGTCAAAAATATGAGGAGCATGAAACGGTCTGAAAAACAGGAGGAGCATGAAACGGTGTTCAAAAACAGGAAGAGCCTAAAAAGGTGTAAAAAATATGAAGGGCTTCAAAACATGTCAAAAATATGTGGAGCATGAAACGGTCTGAAAAATAGGAGGAGCATGAAGCGCAGTTGAAAAACATGAAGAACCTGAAAACGTGTGAAAAATATGAACGGCTTCAAAAGGTGTGAAAAATGAGATGAGCATGAAGCGGTCTGAAAAATAGGAGGAGCATGAAGTGTTGTTTAAAAGCATGAAGAGCCTGAAAAGGTGTGAAATATATGAAAAGCTTCAAAAGGTGTGAAAAAAAAAGAAGAGCTTCAAAAGGTGTCAAAAATATGAGGAGCATGAAACGGACTGAAAAATAGGAGGAGCATGAAACGGTGTTCAAATACATGAAGAGCCTAAAAAGGTGTGAAAAATATGAAGAGCTTCAAAAGGTGTGAAAATATGAAGATCTGCAAAAGGTGTAAAAATCGATGAGCATGAAATGATCTGAAAATTAGGAGCAGCACGAAGCGGTGTTGAAAAACATGAAGAGCCTGAAAACGTGTAAAATATATGAAGAGCTTCAAAAGATATGAAAAATATGAACAACTTCAAAATGTGTCAAAAATGAGATGAGCATGAAGCAGTCTGAAAAAAGGAGGAGCATGAAGTGGTGTTGAAAAACATGAAGAGCCTGAAAAGCTGTGAAATATATGAAGAGTTTCAAAAGATGTCAAAAATATGAGGAGCATGAAACGGTCTGAAAAATAGGAGGAGCATCAAACTGTGCTGAAAAACATGAAGAGCCTGAAAAGGTGTGAAAAATATGAAGAGCTTCAAAAGGTGTGAAATACATCATGAGCATGAAGCGGTCTGAAAAATAGGAGGATCATGAAACGGTGTTGAAAAACATGAAGAGCCTGAAAAGATGTGAAAAATATGAAAAGCTTCAAAAAGTGTCAAAAATATGAGGAGCATGAAACGGTCTGAAAAATAGGAGGAGCATGAAGCTGTGTTCAAAAACATGAAGAGCCTGAAAAGGTGTGAAAAATATGAAGAGCTTCAAAACGTGTCAAAAATATGAGGAGCATGAAACGGTCTGAAAAATAGAAGCAGCATGAAACGGTTTTGAAAAACATGAAGAGCCTGAAAACGTGTGAAAAATATGAAGAGCTTCAAAAGGTGTGAAAAATATGAGGAGCATGAAACGGTCTGAAAAATAGAAGCAGCATGAAACGGTATTGAAAAACATGAAGAGCCTGAAAACGTGTGAAAAATATGAAGAGCTTCAAACGGTGTGAAAAATATAAAGAGCTTCAAAGGTGACAAAAATGAGATGAGCATGAAACGGTCTGAAAAATAGGAGGAGCATGAAGTGGTGGTGAAAAACATGAAGAGCCTGAAAAGGTGTGAAAAATATGAAGAGTTTCAAAATGTTTCAAAAATATGAAGAGCATGAAACGGTCTGAAAATCAGGAGGATCATGAAGCGGAGTTCGAAAACATGAAGAGCCTGAAAAGGTGTGAAAAATATGAAGAGCTCAAAAAGTGTCAAAAATATGAGGAGCATGAAACGATCTGAAAAATACGAGGAGCATGAAGCAGTGTTCAAAAACATGAAGAGCCTGAAAAGGTGTGAAAAATATGAAGAGCTTCAAAAGGTGTAAAATATATGAGGAGAATGAAACGGTCTGAAAAATAGGAGGATCATGAAGCGGTTTTCAGAAACATGAAGAGCATGAAAATGTGTGAAAAATATGAAGAGCTTCAAAAGGTGTGAAATATATGAGGAGAATGAAACGGTCTGAAAAATAGGAGGATCATGAAGCGGTTTTCAGAAACATGAAGAGCATGAAAATGTGTGAAAAATATGAAGAGCTTCAAAAGGTGTCAAAAATATGAGGAGCATGAAACGGTCTGAAAAATAGGAGGAGCATGAAACGGTGATCAAAAACATGAAGAGCCTGAAAAGGTGTGAAAAATATGAAGAGCTTCAAAAGGTGTGAAATTCAAGAGGAGCATGAAACGGGCTGAAAAATAAGAGAAGCATGAAGTGCTGTGGAAAAACATGAAGAGCCTGAAAAGCTGTGAAAAATATGAAGAGCTTCAAAAGTTGTGAAATACATGAGGAGCATGAAACGGGCTGAAAAATAGGAGGAGCATGAAGTGCTGTGGAAAAACATGAAGAGCCTGAAAATGTGTGAAAAATATGAAGAGCCTCAAAACGTGTCAAAAATATGAGGAGCAAGAAACGGTCTGAAAAATTGGAGTAGCATGAAACCGTGTTCAAAAACATGAAGAGCCTGAAAAGGTGTGAAAAATATGAAGAGCTTCAAAACGTGGCAAAAATGAGATGAACATGAAACGGTCTGAAAAATAGGCGGAGCATGAAGTGGTGTTGAAAAAAAAGAAGAGACTGAAAAGGTGTGAAATATATGAAGAGCTTCAAAAATGTGAAAAATATGAAGAGGTTCAAAAGGTGTGAAATTCATGAGGTGTATGAAACGGTCTGAAAAATAGGAGCATGAAGTGATGTTGAAAAACATGAAGAGCCTGAAAAGGTGTGAAAAAAACGAAGAGCTTCAAAAGGTGTAAAAAATATGAAGAGCATGAAACTGTCTGACAAATAGGAGGAGCATGAAACGGTGTTGAAAAACATGAAGAGACTGAAAACGTGTGAAAAATATGAAGAGCTTAAAAAGGTATGAAAAATATGAAGAGGGTCACAAGGTGTCAAAAATATGAGGAGCATGAAACGATCTGAAAAATATGATGAGCATGAAGCGGTTTTCAAAAAACATGAGGAGCCAGAAAAGGTGTGAAAAATATGAAGAGCTTCAAAGGTGTCAAAAATATGAGGAGCATGAAACGATCTGAAAAATATGAGGAGCATGAAGCAGTGTTCAGAAACATGAAGAGCCTGAAAAGGTGTGAAAAATATGAAGAGCGTCAAAACGTGTCAAAAATATGAGGAGCATGAAACGTTCTGAAAAATAGGAGGAGCATGAAGCGGTGTTGAAAAACATGAAGAGTCTGAAAAGGTGTGGGAAATACGAAGAGTTTCAAAACGTGTCAAAAATATGAGGAGCATGAAACGGTCTGAAATATAGGAGGATCAGGAAGCGGTGTTGAAAAACATGAAGAGCCTGAAAAGGTGTGAAAAATGTGAAGAGCTTCAAAAGGTGTCAAAAATATGAGCAGCAGGAAACGGTCTGAAAATTAGGAGGAGCATGAAACGGTGATCAAAAACATGAAGAGTCTGAAAAGATGTGAAAAATATGAAGATCTTCAGAAGGTGTCAAAAATATGAGGAGCATGAAACGGTCAGAAATATAGGAGGAGCATGAAACGGTGTTGAAAAACATGAAGAGCCTGAAAAGGTGTGAAAAATATGAAGAGTGTCAAAAGGTGTGAAATACATGAGGAGAATTAGACGATCTGAAAATAGTAGAAGTATGAAGTGGTGTTCAAAAACATGAAGAGCCTGAAAAGGTGTGAAAAATATGAAGAGCGTCAAAAGGTGTCAAAAATATGAGGAGCATGAAACGATCTGAAAAATATGAGGATCATGAAGCGGTGTTCAAAAACATGAGAAGCCTGAAAAGGTGTGAAAAATATGAAGAGCTTCAACGGTATCAAAAACATGAGGAGCATGAAACGGTCTGAAAAATAGGAGGAGCATGAAACTGTGTTCAAAAACATGAAGAGCCTGAAAAGTTGTGAAAAATATGAAGAGCTTTAAAACATGTCAAAAATATGAGGAGCATGAAACTGTCTGAAATATAGGAGGAGCATGAAGTGGTGTTCAAAAACATGGACACCCTGAAACGGTCTGAAAAGTACGAGGAGCATGAAACGGTCTGAAAAATAGGAGGAGCATGGAGCGGTGTTCAAAAGCATGAAGAGCCTAAAAGGTGTGAAAAATAGGAAGAGCTTCAGAAGGTGTGAAATATATGAGGAGTTTGAAACGCTCTGAAAAACAGGAGGAGCATGAAGAAGTGTTGAAAAACATGAAGAGCATGAAAAAGTGTGAAAAATATGAAGAGCTTCAAATGGTGTGAACAATATGAAGAGCTTAAAAAGGTGTCAAAAATATGAGGAGCATGAAACGGTCTGAAAAATAGGAGGAGCAAGAAGCTGTGTTGAAAAACAAGAAGAGTCTGAAAAGGTGTGAAATATATGAAGAGCTTCAAAAGGTGTCAAAAATGAGATGATAATGAAGCGGTCTGAAAAACTGGAGGAGCATGAAGTGCTGTTGAAAACCATGAAGAGCCTGAAAAGGTGTGAAAAATATGAAGAGCTTCAAAAGGTGTGAAAATATGAAGAGCTTCAAAAGGAGACAAACATATAAGGAGCATGAAACGGTCTGAAAAATAGGAGGAGCATGAAACGGTGTTGAAAAACATGAAGAGCTTGAAAACGTGTGAAAAATATGAAGAGTTTCAAAAGATGTGTAAATAAGAAGAGCTTCAAAAGGTGTCAAAAATGATGTGAGCATGAAACGGTCTGAAAAATAGGAGGAGCATGAAGTGGGGTTCAAAAAAATGAAGAGATTGAAAAGGTGTGAAATATATGAAGAGCTTGAAAAGGTGTGAAAAATATGAACAGCTTCAAAAGGTGTCAAAAATGAGATGAGCATGAAGCGGTCTGAAAAATAGGAGGAGCATGAAGTGGTGTTGAAAAACATGAAAAGCCTGGAAAAGTGTGAAATATATGAAGAGCTTCAAAAGGTGTGAAAAATATGAGAGGCATGAAACGACTGAAAAATAGGAGGAGCATGATGCGGTGATCAAAAACATGAAGAGCCTTAAAAGGTGTGAAAAACATGAAGAGCTTCAAAAGGTGTCAAATATATGAGGAGCATGAAACAGTGTGAAAAATAGGATGAGCATGAAACGGTTTTAAAAAGACGAAGAGCCTAAAAGGTGACACATATGAAGAGCTTCAAAAGGTGTGAAATACATGAGGAGGTTGAAACGGTCTGAAAATAGTAGGAGCATGAAGTGGCGTTGAAAAACATGAAGAGCCTGAAAACGTGTGAAAAATATGAAGAGCTTCAAAAGGTGTGAAAAATAGGAGGTGCATGAAGCGGTGTTCAAGCACAAGAAGAGCCTGAAACGGTGTGAAAAATATGAAGAGCTTGAAAAGGTGTGAAAAATAGGAGGTGCATGAAGCGGTGTTCAAACACAAGAAGAGCCTGAAAAGGTTTGAAAAATATGAAGAGCTTCAAAAGGTGTCAAAAATATGAGGAGCATGAAACGGTCTGAAAAATAGGAGGAGCATGAAACGGATATCAAAAACATGAAGAGCCTGAAAAGGTGTGAAAAATATGAAGAGCTTCAAAAGGTGTGAAATTCAAGAGGAGCATGAAACGGGCTGAAAAATAAGAGAAGAATGAAGTGCTGTGAAAAAACATGAAGAGCCTGAAAAGCTGTGAAAAATATGAAGAGCTTCAAAAGGTGTGAAATACATGAGGAGCATGAAACGGGCTGAAAAATAGGAGGAGCATGAAGTCGTGTTGAAAAAAAAGAAGAGACTGAAAAGGTGTGAAATATATGAAGAGCGTCAAAAGGTGTCAAAAATATCAGGAGAATGAAACGGTCTGAAAAATAGGAGGACCATGAAGCTGTGTCGAAAAACATAAAGAGCCTGAAAAGGTGTGAAAAATATGAAGAGCTTCTAAAGGTTTCAAAAATATGAGGAGCATGAAACGGTCTGAAAAATAGGAGTAGCATGATGCGGTGTTCAAAAACATGAAGAGCCTGAAAAGGTGTGAAAAATATGAAGAGCTCAAAAAGTGTCAAAAATATGAGGAGCATGAAACGATCTGAAAAATAGAAGGAGCATGAAACGGTTATCAAACACATGAAGAGCCTGCAAAGGTGTGGAAAATATGAAGAGCTTCAAAAGGTGTGAAATACATGAGGAGCATGAAACTGTCTGAAAAATAGGAGGAGCATGAAGCGGTGTTCAAAAACATGAAGAGCCTGAAATGTTGTGAAAAATATGAAAAGCTTCAAAAGGTGTCAAAAATGAGATGAGCATTAAACGGTCTGAAAAATAGGAATAACATGAAACGGTGTTGATAATCATGAAGAGCCTGAAATAGTGTGAAAAATATAAAGAGCTGCAAAAGGTGTCAAAAATATGAGGAGCATGAAACGGTCTGATAAATAGGTGGAGCATGAAGCTGTGTTCAAAAACATGAAGAGCCTGAAAAGGTGTGAAAAATACGAAGAGCTTCAAAAGGTGTGAAAAATATGAGGAGCATGAAACGGTCTGAAAAATAGAAGCAGCATGAAACGGTGTTGAAACTCATGAAGAGCCTGAAAACGTGTGAAAAATATGAAGAGCTTCAAAAGGTGTGAAAAATATAAAGAGCTTCAAAGGTGACAAAAATTAGATGAGCATGAAACGGTCTGAAAAATAGGAGGAGCATGAAGTGGTGGTGAAAAACATGAAGAGCCTGAAAAGGTGTGAAAAATATGAAGAGCTTCAAAATGTTTCAAAAATATGAAGAGCATGAAACGGTCTGAAAATCAGGAGGATCATGAAACGGTGTTCAAAAACATGAAGAGCCTGAAAAGGTGTGAAAAATATGAAGAGCTTCAAAAGTTGTCAAAAATATGAGGAGCATGAAACGGTCTGAAAAATAGGAGGAGCATGAAACGGTGATCAAAAACATGAAGAGCCTGAAAAGGTGTGAAAAATATGAAGAGCTTCCAAAGGTGTGAAATGCATGAGGAGCATGAAACGGGCTGAAAAATAAGAGAAGCATGAAGTGCTGTGGAAAAACATGAAGAGCCTGAAAAGCTGTGAAAAATATGAAGAGCTTCAAAAGGTGTGAAATACATGAGGAGCATGAAACGGGCTGAAAAATAGGAGAAGCATGAAGTGGTGTGGAAAAACATGAAGAGCCTGAAAAGGTGTGAAAAATATGAAGAGCTTCAAAAGGTGTCAAAATATGAGGAGCATGAAACGTTCTGAAAAATAGGAAGAGCATGAATCTGTGTTCAAAAACATGAAGAACCTGAAAAGGTGTGAAAAATATGAAGAGCTTCAAAAGGTGTCAAAAATATGAGGAGCATGAAACGGTCTGAAAAATAGGAGGAGCATGAAGCTGTGTTCAAAAACATGAAGATCTTAAAAGGGTGTGAAAAATATGAAGAGCTTCAAAAGGTGTGAAAAATATGAGGAGCATGAAACGGTCTGAAAAATAGAAGCAGCATGAAACGGTTTTGAAAAACATAAAGAGCCTGAAATCGTGTGAAAAATATGAAGAGCTTCAAAAGGTGTGAAAAATATCAAGAGCTTCAAAAGGTGTGAAAAATATGAGGAGCATGAAATGGTCTGAAAAATAGAAGCAGCATGAAACGGTATTGAAAAACATGAAGAACCTGAAAACGTGTGAAAATTATGAAGAGCTTCAAAAGGTGTGAAAAATATAAAGAGCTTCAAAGGTGACAAAAATGAGATGAGCATGAAACGGTCTGAAAAATAGGAGGAGCATGAAGTGGTGGTGAAGAACATGAAGAGCCTGAAAAGGTGTGAAAAATATGAAGAGCCTCAAAATGTTTCAAAAATATGAAGAGCATGAAATGGTCTGAAAATCAGGAGGATCATGAAGCGGAGTTCAAAAACATGAAGAGCCTGAAAAGGTGTGAAAAATATGAAGAGCTCAAAAAGTGTCAAAAATATGAGGAGCATGAAACGATCTGAAAAATACGAGGAGCATGAAGCAGTGTTCAAAAACATGAAGAGCCTGAAAAGGTGTGAAAAATATGAAGAGCTTCAAAAGGTGTGAAATATATGAGGAGAATGAAACGGTCTGAAAAATAGGAGGATCATGAAGCAGTTTTCAGAAACATGAAGAGCATGAAAAGGTGTGAAAAATATGAAGAGCTTCAAAAGGTGTGAAATATATGAGGAGAATGAAACGGTCTGAAAAATAGGAGGATCATGAAGCAGTTTTCAGAAACATGAAGAGCATGAAAAGTTGTGAAAAATATGAAGAGCTTCAAAAGGTGTGAAATACATGAGGAGCATGAAACGGGCTGAAAAATAAGAGAAGCATGAAGTGCTATGGAGAAACATGAAGAGCCTGAAAAGCTGTGAAAAATATGAAGAGCTTCAAAAGGTGTGAAATACATGAGGAGCATGAAATGGGCTGAAAAATAGGAGAAGCATGATGTGGTGTTTAAAAATATGAAGAGCTTGAAAAGGTGAGAAAAATATGAAAAGCTTCAAAAGGTGTCAAAAATGAGATGACCATGAAACGGTCTGAAAAATAGGAGGATCATGAAACGGTGTTGAAAAACATGAAGAGCCTGAAACGATGTGAAAAATATGAAGAGCTTCAAAAGGTGTCAAAAATATGAGGAGCATGAAACGTTCTGAAAAATAGGAGGAGCATCAACCTGTGTTCAAAAACATGAAGAGACTGAAAAGGTGTGAAAAATATGAAAAGCTTCAAAAGGTGTCAAAAATGAGATGAGCATGAACCCGTCTGAAAAATAGGAGGAGCATGAAGCGGTGTTGAAAGACATGAAGAGCCTGAAAAGGTGTGAGAAATATGAAGAGCTTCAAAAGGTGTCAAAAATATGAGGAGCATGAAACGGTCTGAAAAATAGGAGGAACATGAAGCGGTGTTCAAACACATGAAGAGCCTGAAAATGTGTGAAAATTATGAAGATCTTCAAAAGGTGTCAAAATTATGAGGAACATGAAACGGTTTGAAAAATAGGAGGAGCATGAAACGGTGTTGAAAAACATGAAGAGCCTGAAAAGGTGTGAAAAATATGAAGAGCTTCAAAAGCTTTGAAAAATATGAAGAGCTTCCAAAGGTGTCAAAAATGAGATGAGCATGAAACGGTCTGAAAAATAGGAGGAGCATGAAGCGGTGTTGAAAACCTTGAAGATCCTAAAAAATTGTGAAAAATATGAAGAGCTTCAAAAGGTGTGAAATATATGAGGAGAATGAAACGGTCTGAAAAAAGGAGGAGCATGAAGCGGTGTTCAAAAACATGAAGAGCCTGAATAGGTGTGAAAATATGAAGAGCTTTAAAAGGTGTGAAAAACATGAGGAGCATGAAACGGTCCGAAAAATAGGAGATGCATGAAGTTGTGTTGAAAAAAATGAAGATCCTGAAAAGGTGTGAAAAATATGAAGAGCTTCAAAAGGTGGGAAATACATGAGGAGCATGAAACTGTCTGAAAAATAGGAGGAGCATGAAGTGGTGTTCAAAAACATGAAGAGCCTGAAAATGTGTGAAAAATATGAAGAGGTTCAAAAAGTGTGAAAAACATGAGGAGCATGATACGGTCTGAAAAATAGGAGGATCATGAATCGGTGTTGAAAAAAAATGAAGAGCCTGAAAATGTGTGAAAAATGTGAAGAGCTTCAAAAGGTGTCAAAAATATGAGGAGCACGAAACGGTCTGAAAAATTGGAGGAGCATGAAGCGGTGATGAAAAACATGAAGAGCCTGAAAAGGTGTGAAAAATATGAAGAGCGTCGAAAGGTGTCAAAAATATGAGGAGCATGATACGGTCTGAAATATAGGAGGAGCATGAAGTAGTTCTGAAAAACATGAAGAGGCTGAAAAGGTTTGAAAAATATGAAGAGCTTCAAAAGTTGTCAAAAATATGAGGAGAATGAAACGGTCTGAAAAATAGGAGGATCATGAATCGGTGTTGAAAAAAAATGAAGAGCCTGAAAATGTGTGAAAAATGTGAAGAGCTTCAAAAGGTGTCAAAAATATGAGGATCATGAAACGGTCTGAAAAATAGGAGGAGCATGAAACGCTGTTCAAAAATATGAAGAGCCTGAAAAGGTGTGATAATATGAAGAGCTTCAAAGTTGTGAAATACATGAGGAGCATGAAACGGTCTGAAAAATAGGAGGAGCAGGAAGCGGTGTTGAAAAACTTGAAGAGACTGAAAAGGTGTGAAAAATATGAAGAGCTTCAAAATGTTTCAAAAATATGAGGAGCATGAAACGGTCTGAAAAATAGGAGGAGCATGAAGCGGTGTTCAAAACATGAAGAGCCTGAATAAGTGTGAAAAACATGAAGAGCTTCAAAAGGTTTGAAAAATATGAAGAGCCTGAAAGGTGTGAAAAATATGAAGAGCTTTAAAAGGTGTCAAAAATATGAGGAGCATGAAACGGTCTGAAAAATAGGAGGAGCATGAAGCGGTGTTGAAAAACATGAAGAGCCTGAAAACTAGTGAAAAATATGAAGAGTTTCTAAAGGTGTGAAAAATATGAAGAGCTTGACAAGGTGTCAGAAATGATATGAGCATAAAACGGTCTGAAAAATAGGAAGAGCATGAAGCGGTGTTGAAAAACATGAAGATTCTGAAAAGGTGTGAAAAATATGAAGAGCTTCAAAACGTGTCAAAAATATGAGGAGCATGAAACGGTCTGAAATATACGAGGATCAGGAAGCGGTGTTCAAAAACATGAGGAGCCTGAAAAGGTGTGAAAAATATGAAGAGCTTCAAAGGCGTAAAAAATATGAGGAGCATGAAACGGTCTGAAAAATAGGAGGAGCATGAAAAGGTTTTCAAAAACATGAAGAGCCTGAAAGCTGTGAAAAATATGAAGAGCTTCAAAAGGTGTGAAATACATGAGGAGCATTAAACGGTCTGAAAAATAGGAGGAGCATGAAGCTGTGTTCAAAAACTTGAGAGCCTGAAAATGTGTGAAAAATATGAAGAGCTTTAAAAGGTGTGAAAAATACGAGGAGCATAAAACGGTCTGAAAAATAGTAGGGGCATGAAGCGGTGATGAAAAATATGAAGAGCCTGAAAAGGCGTGAAAAATATGAAGAGCTTCAAATGGTTTGAAAAATAGGAGGAGCATGAAGCGGTGTTCAAAAACATGAAGAGCTTCAAAAGGTATGAAAAATATGAAGAGCTTCAAAAGGTGTCAAAAAAAGAGTTGAGCATGAAACGGTCTGAAAAATAGGAGGAACATGAAGCGGTGTTGAAAAACTTGAAGAGTCTGAAGAGGTGTGAAAAATACGAAGAGCTTCAAAACGTGTCAAAAATATGAGGAGCATGAAACGGTCTGAAATATAGGAGGAGGATGAAGTGGTGTTGAAAAACATGAAGAGCCTGAAAAGGTGTGAAAAATGTGAAGAGCTTCAAAAGGCGTCAAAAATATGAGGAGCATGAAACGGTCTGAAAAATAGGAGGATCATGAAACGGTGATCAAAAACATGAAGAGCCTCAAAAGGTTTGAAAAATATGAAGAGCGTCAAAACGTGTCAAAAATATGAGGAGCATGAAACGGTCTGAAAAACAGGAGGAGCAAGAAGCTGTGTTGAAAAACAAGAAGAGTCTGAAAAGTTGTGAAATATATGAAGAGCTTCAAAAGGTGTCAAAAATGAGATGATAATGAAGCGGTCTGAAAAACTGGAGGAGCATGAAGCGCTGTTGAAAACCATGAAGAGCATGAAAAGGTGTGAAAAATATGAAGAGCTTCAAAAGGTGTGAAATATATGAAGAGCTTCAAAAGGAGACAAACATATAAGGAGCATGAAACGGTCTGAAAAATAGGAGGAGCATGAAACGGTGTTGAAAAACATTAAGAGCCTGAAAACGTGTGAAAAATATGAAGAGTTTCAAAAGATATGAAAAATAAGAAGAGCTTCAAAAGGTGTCAAAAATGATGTGAGCATGAAACGGTCTGAAAAATAGGAGGAGCATGAAGTGGGGTTGAAAAAAATGAAGAGCCTGAAAAGATGTGAAATATATGAAGAGCTTCAAAAGGTGTCAAAAATATGAGGAGCATGAAATGATCTGAAAAATAGGAGGAATATGAAACGGTCTGAAAAATAGGAGGAGCATGAAACGGTGTTCAAAAACATGAAGAGCCTGAAAAGGTGTGAAAAATATGAAGAGCTTGAAAGGTGTGAAAAATAAGAACAGCTTCAAAAGGTGTCAAAAATGAGATGAGCATGAAGCGGTCTGAAAAATAGGAGGAGCATGAAGTGGTGTTGAAAAACATGAAAAGCCTGAAAAAGTGTGAAATATATGAAGAGCTTGAAAAGGTGTGAAAAATATGAGAGGCATGAAACGACTGAAAATTAGGAGGAGCATGATTCGGTGGTCAAAAACATGAGGAGCCTGAAAAGGTGTGAAAAATATGATGAGCTTCAAAACGTGTCAAAAATATGAGGAGCATGAAACGGTCTGAAAAATAGGAGGAGCATGAAACGGTGTTCAAATACATGAAGAGCCTAAAAAGGTCTGAAAAATATGAAGAGCTTCAAAATGTGTGAAAATATGAAGACCTGCAAAAGGTGTAAAAATCGATGAGCATGAAATGATCTGAAAATTAGGAGCAGCACGAAGCGGTGTTGAAAAACATGAAGAGCCTGAAAACGTGTAAAATATATGAAGAGCTTCAAAAGATATGAAAAATATGAACAGCTTCAAAATGTGTCAAAAATGAGATGAGCATGAAGCAGTCTGAAAAAAGGAGGAGCATGAAGTGGTGTTGAAAAACATGAAGAGCCTGAAAAGCTGTGAAATATATGAAGAGTTTCAAAAGATGTCAAAAATATGAGGAGCATGAAACGGTCTGAAAAATAGGAGGAGCATCAAACTGTGCTGAAAAACATGAAGAGCCTGAAAAGGTCTGAAAAATATGAAGAGCTTCAAAATGTGTGAAAATATGAAGACCTGCAAAAGGTGTAAAAATCGATGAGCATGAAATGATCTGAAAATTAGGAGCAGCACGAAGCGGTGTTGAAAAACATGAAGAGCCTGAAAACGTGTAAAATATATGAAGAGCTTCAAAAGATATGAAAAATATGAACAGCTTCAAAATGTGTCAAAAATGAGATGAGCATGAAGCAGTCTGAAAAAAGGAGGAGCATGAAATGGTGTTGAAAAACATGAAGAGCCTGAAAAGCTGTGAAATATATGAAGAGCTTCAAAATGTGTCAAAAATGAGATGAGCATGAAGCAGTCTGAAAAATAGGAGGAGCATGACGTGGTGGTGAAAAATATCAAGAGCCTGAAAAGGTGTGAAATATATGAAGAGCTTCAAAAGGTGTCAAAAATATGAGAAGCATTAAACGGTCAGAAAAATAGGAGTAACATGAATCAGTGTTCGAAAACATGAAAAGCCTGAAAAGGTGTGAAAAACATGAAGAGCCTCAAAACGTGTGAAAAATATGAGGAGCATGAAACGGTCTGAAAAATAGGAAGAGCATGAAGCGGTGTTGAAAAACATGAAGAGCCTGAAAACGTGTGAAAAATATGAAGAGCTTCCAAAGGTGTCAAAAATGAGATGAGCATGAAACGGTCTGAAAAATAGGAGGAGCATGAAGTGGTCGTGAAAATCATGAAGTGCCTGAAAAGGTGTGAAATATATGAAGAGCTTCAAAATTTGTGAAAAAATGAGGAGGTTCAAAAGGTGTCAAAAATATGAGGAGCAAGAAACGGTCTGAAAAATAGGAGGAGCATGAAGCGGTGTGCAAAAAGATGAAGAGCCTGAAAATGTGGGAAATATATGAACAGCTTCAAAAGGTGTCAAAAATATGAGGAGAATGAAACGGTCTGAAAAATAGGAGGAGCATGAAGTGGTGTTGACAAACATGAAGAGCTGAACAGCTGTGAAAAATATGATGAGCTTTAAAAGGTCTCAAATATATGAGGAGCATGAAATTTTCTGAAAAATAGGAGGAGCATGAAACGTTGTTCACAACATGAAGAACCTGAAAAGGTGTGAAAAGTATAAAGAGCTTCAAAACCTGTCAAACATTGAGGAGCATGAAACGATCTGAAAAATAGGAAGAGCATGACGCAGTGTTGAAAACCATGAAGAGGCTGAAAAGTTGTGAAAAATATGAAGATCTTCAAAAGGTGTCAAAAATATGAGGAGCATGAAACTGTCAGATAAATAGGAGGAGCATGAGGCGGTGTTGAAAACATGAAGAGCCTGAGAAGTTGTGAAAAATATAAAGAGCTTCAAAAGGTGTCAAAAACATTGTTGAGCATGAAACGGTCTGAAAAATAGGAGGAGCATGAAGCCGTGTTGAAAAACATGAACAGCCTGAAAAGGTGTAAAAAATATGAAGAGCTTCAAAAAGTTTGAAAATTATGAGGAGCATGAAACGGTCTGAAAAATAGGAGGAGCATGATGCGGTGTTCAATAACATGAAGAACCTGAAAATGTGTGAAAAATATGAAGAGCTTCAAAAGGTGTCAAAATATGAGGAGCATGAAACGGTTTTAAAAATAGGAGAAGCATGAAACACTGTTGAAAAAATGAAGAGCATGAAAAGGTGTGAAATATATGAAGAGCTTCAAAAGGTGTCAAAATATGAGGAGCATGAAACGGTCTGAAAAAAGGAGGAGCATGAAGCAGTGTTGAAAACATGAAGAGTCTGAAAATGTGTGAAAAATATGAAGAGCTTCAAAACGTGTCAAGAATATGAGGAGCACGAAACGGTCTGAAAAATACGAGGAGCATGAAGCGGTGTGGAAAAACATGAAGACTCTGAAAAAGTGTGAAAAAAGTGAAGAGCTTCAAAAGGTGTCAAAAATATGAGGAGGATAAAACAGTCTGAAAAATAGGAGGAGCATGAAGCGGAGTGGAAAACATGAAGAGCCTGAAAAGGTGTGAAATATATGAAGAGCTTCAAAAGGTGTCAAAATATGAGGACCATGAAATGGTCTGAAAAATAAGAGCAGCATGAAGCGGTGTTGAAAACCATGAAGAGCCTGAAAAGTTGTGAAATATATGAAGACCTTCAAAATGTATCAAAAATATGAAGAGCATGAAACCGTCTGAAAAATAGGAGGATCATGAAGCAGTGTTGAAAATAATGAAGAGCTTCAAAAGGTGTGAAAAATGTGAGGAGCATGAAACGGTCAGAAAAATAGGAGGAACATGAAGCGGTCAGAAAAATAGGAGGAACATGAAGCGGTGTTGAAAAACATGAAGAGTCTTAAAAGATGTGAAAAATATGAAGAGCTTCAAAATGTGTCAAAAATAGGAGGAGGATGAAACGTTGTTAAAAAAACATGAAGAGCCTGAAAAGGTGTGAAATATATGAAGAGCTTCAAAAGGTGTGAAAAATATCAAGAGCTTCAAAAGGTGTGAAATACATGAGGAGCATGAAACTCTCTGAATAATAGGAGGAGCATGAAGTGCTGTTCAAAACATGAAGAGCCTGAAAAGGTGTGAAAAATATGAAGAGCTTCAAAACGTGTCAAAAATATGAGGAGCATGAAACGGTCTGAAAAATAGGAGGAGCATGACGTGTTGTTGAAAAACGTGAATAGCCTGAAAAGGTGTGAATATATGAAGAGCTTCAAAAGGTGTCAAACCTATGAGGAGCATGAAACGGTCTGAAAAATAGGAGGACCATGAAGAGGTGTTGAAAAAAATGAAGAGCCTGAAAAAGTGTGAAAAATATGAAGAGCTTCAAAAGGTGTCAAAAATATAGGAGAATGAAACGGTTTGAAAAATAGGAGGAGCAGGAAATGGTGTTCAAAACATGAAGAGGTGAAAAGGTGTGAAAAATATGAAGAGCTTCAAACGGTGTCAAAAATATGAGAAGCATGAAACGGTCTGAAAAAGAGGAGGAGCATGAAGCGGTGTTGAGAAACATGAAGAGCCTGAAAAGGTGTGAAATATATGAAGAGCTTCAAAAGGTGTCAAAAATATGAGGAGCATGAAACGGTGTTAAAAAACATGAAGAGCCTGAAAAGGTGTGAAAAATATGAAGAGATTCAAAACGTGTGAAATACATGAGGAGCATGAAACGGTCTGAAAAATAGGAGGAGCATGAAGCGGTGTTCAAAAACATGAAGAGCCTGAAAAGGTGTGAAAAATATGAAGAGCTTCAAAAGGTGTGAAAAATATGAAGAGCTTCAAAGGTGTCAAAAATTAGATGAGCATGAAATGGGATGAAAAATAGGAGGAGCATGAAGTGGTGTTAAAAAACATGAAGAGCCTGAAAAGGTGTGAAATATATGAAGAGCTTCAAAAGTTGTGAAAAATATGAAGAGCTTCAAAAGGTGTTCAAAAATATGAGGAGCATTCAACGGTCTGAAAAATAGAAGGAGCATGAAGTGGTGTTCAAAAAATGAACAGCGTGAAAAGGAGTGATATATATGAAGAGTTTCAAAAGGTGTCAAAAATATGATGAGCATGAAACGGTCTGAAAAATATGAGCAGCATGATGTGGTCTTGAAAAACATGAAGAACCTGAAAGGTGTGAAAAATATGAAAAGCTTCACAAGGTGTCAAAAATAGGAGGAGCATGATACGGTTTGAAAAAAAGGAGTAGCATGAAGTGGTATTGAAAACATGAGTAGCCTGGAGAGGTGTGAAATATATGAAAGCTTCAAAAGGTGTGAAAAATATGAAGAGCTTCAAAAGGTGTCAAAAATATGAGGAGCATGAAACGGTCTGAAAAATAGGAGGAGCATGAAACGGTGTTCAAAAACATGAAGAGCCTCAAAAGGTGTGAAATATGAAAAGCTTCAAAAGGTGTGAAAAAAATGAGGAGCATGAAACGGTCAGAAAAATAGGAGGACCATGAAGCGGTGTTCAAAAACATGAAGAGCCTGCAAAGCTGTGAGAAATATGAAGAGCTTCAAAAGATGTCAAAAATATGAGGAGCATGAAACGGTCTGAAAAATAGGAGGAGCATGAAGTGGTTGTGAAAAACGTGAAGATCCTGAAAAGGTGTGCAAAATATGAAGAGCTTCAAACGTTGTCAAATATATGAGGAGCATGAAACGGTCTGAAAAATAGGAGTAGCAGGAAGCGGTGTTCAAAAACATGCAGAGCCTGAAAAGATGTGAAAAATATGAAGAGCTTCAAAAGGTGTCAAAAATATGAGGAGCATGAAACGGTCTGAAAAATAGGATCAGCATGAAGCGGAGTGGAAAAATATGAAGAGCTTGAAAAGGTGTGAAAAATATGAAGAGCTTCAAAAGGTGTGAAATAAATGAGGAGCATGAAACGGTCTGAAAAATAGGAGGAGCATGAAGCGGTGTTGAAAAACATCAAGAGCCTGAAAAGGTGTGAAAAATATAAAGAGCTTCAAAAGGTGTGAAAAATATGAGGAGCATGAAACGGTCTGAAAAATAGGAGGAGCATGAAGCGGTGTTGAAAAACATGAAAAGCCTGAAAAGGTGTGAAAAATATGAAGAGCTTCAAAAGGTGTGAAAAATATGAGGAGCATGAAACGGTCTGAAAAATAGGAGTCGCAAGAAGCGGTGTTCAAAAACATGAAGAGCCTGAAAACGTGTGAAAAATATGAAGAGCTTCAAAAGCGGTGAAAAATATGAAGAGCTTCAAAACGTGTCAAAAATGAGATGAGCATGAAACGGTTTGAAAAATAGGAGGAGCAAGAAGCGTTTTTGAAAAACATGAAGAGACTGAAAAGATGTGAAAAATATGAAAAGCTTCAAAAAATGTCAAAAATGTGATGAGCATGAAACGGTCTGAAAAATAGGAGGAGCATGAAGTGGTGTTCAAAAAATGAAGAGCGTGAAAAGGAGTGATATATATGAAGAGTTTCAAAAGGTGTCAAAAATATGACGAGCATGAAACGGTCTGAAAAATATGAGCAGCATGATGTGGTCTTGAAAAACATGAAGAACCTGAAAGGTGTGAAAAATATGAAAAGCTTCACAAGGTGTCAAAAATAGGAGGAGCATGATACGGTTTGAAAAAAAGGAGTAGCATGAAGTGGTATTGAAAACATGAATAGCCTGGAGAGGTGTGAAATATATGAAAGCTTCAAAAGGTGTGAAAAATATGAAGAGCTTCAAAAGGTGTCAAAAATATGAGGAGCATGAAACGGTCAGAAAAATAGGAGGACCATGAAGCGGTGTTCAAAAACATGAAGAGCCTGCAAAGGTGTGAGAAATATGAAGAGCTTCAAAAGATGTCAAAAATATGAGGAGCATGAAACGGTCTGAAAAATAGGAGGAGCATGAAGTGGTTGTGAAAAAAGTGAAGATCCTGAAAAGGTGTGCAAAATATGAAGAGCTTCAAACGTTGTCAAATATATGAGGAGCATGAAACGGTCTGAAAAATAGGAGTAGCAGGAAGCGGTGTTCAAAAACATGCAGAGCCTGAAAAGATGTGAAAAATATGAAGAGCTTCAAAAGGTGTCAAAAATATGAGGAGCATGAAACGGTCTGAAAAATAGGATCAGCATGAAGCGGAGTGGAAAAATATGAAGAGCTTGAAAAGGTGTGAAAAATATGAAGAGCTTCAAAAGGTGTGAAATAAATGAGGAGCATGAAACGGTCTGAGAAATAGGAGGAGCATGAAGCGGTGTTGAAAAACATTAAGAGCCTGAAAAGGTGTGAAAAATATAAAGAGCTTCAAAAGGTGTGAAAAATATGAGGAGCATGAAACGGTCTGAAAAATAGGAGGAGCATGAAGCGGTGTTGAAAAACATGAAAAGCCTGAAAAGGTGTGAAAAATATGAAGAGCTTCAAAAGGTGTGAAAAATATGAGGAGCATGAAACGGTCTGAAAAATAGGAGTCGCAAGAAGCGGTGTTCAAAAACATGAAGAGCCTGAAAACGTGTGAAAAATATGAAGAGCTTCAAAAGCGGTGAAAAATATGAAGAGCTTCAAAACGTGTCAAAATGAGATGAGCATGAAACGGTTTGAAAAATAGGAGTAGCAAGAAGCGTTTTTGAAAAACATGAAGAGACTGAAAAGATGTGAAAAATATGAAAAGCTTCAAAAAATGTCAAAAATGTGATGAGCATGAAACGGTCTGAAAAATAGGAGGAGCATGAAGTGGTGTTCAAAAAATGAACAGCGTGAAAAGGAGTGATATATATGAAGAGTTTCAAAAGGTGTCAAAAATATGACGAGCATGAAACGGTCTGAAAAATATGAGCAGCATGATGTGGTCTTGAAAAACATGAAGAACCTGAAAGGTGTGAAAAATATGAAAAGCTTCACAAGGTGTCAAAAATAGGAGGAGCATGATACGGTTTGAAAAAAAGGAGTAGCATGAAGTGGTATTGAAAACATGAATAGCCTGGAGAGGTGTGAAATATATGAAAGCTTCAAAAGGTGTGAAAAATATGAAGAGCTTCAAAAGGTGTCAAAAATATGAGGAGCATGAAACGGTCTGAAAAATAGGAGGAGCATGAAACGGTGTTCAAAAACATGAAGAGCCTCAAAAGGTGTGAAAAATATGAAAAGCTTCAAAAGGTGTGAAAAAAATGAGGAGCATGAAACGGTCAGAAAAATAGGAGGACCATGAAGCGGTGTTCAAAAACATGAAGAGCCTGCAAAGGTGTGAGAAATATGAAGAGCTTCAAAAGATGTCAAAAATATGAGGAGCATGAAACGGTCTGAAAAATAGGAGGAGCATGAAGTGGTTGTGAAAAACGTGAAGATCCTGAAAAGGTGTGCAAAATATGAAGAGCTTCAAACGTTGTCAAATATATGAGGAGCATGAAACGGTCTGAAAAATAGGAGTAGCAGGAAGCGGTGTTCAAAAACATGCAGAGCCTGAAAAGATGTGAAAAATATGAAGAGCTTCAAAAGGTGTCAAAAATATGAGGAGCATGAAACGGTCTGAAAAATAGGATCAGCATGAAGCGGAGTGGAAAAATATGAAGAGCTTGAAAAGGTGTGAAAAATATGAAGAGCTTCAAAAGGTGTGAAATAAATGAGGAGCATGAAACGGTCTGAAAAATAGGAGGAGCATGAAGCGGTGTTGAAAAACATCAAGAGCCTGAAAAGGTGTGAAAAATATAAAGAGCTTCAAAAGGTGTGAAAAATATGAGGAGCATGAAACGGTCTGAAAAATAGGAGGAGCATGAAGCGGTGTTGAAAAACATGAAAAGCCTGAAAAGGTGTGAAAAATATGAAGAGCTTCAAAAGGTGTGAAAAATATGAGGAGCATGAAACGGTCTGAAAAATAGGAGTCGCAAGAAGCGGTGTTCAAAAACATGAAGAGCCTGAAAACGTGTGAAAAATATGAAGAGCTTCAAAAGCGGTGAAAAATATGAAGAGCTTCAAAACGTGTCAAAATGAGATGAGCATGAAACGGTTTGAAAAATAGGAGGAGCAAGAAGCGTTTTTGAAAAACATGAAGAGACTGAAAAGATGTGAAAAATATGAAAAGCTTCAAAAAATGTCAAAAATGTGATGAGCATGAAACGGTCTGAAAAATAGGAGGAGCATGAAGTGGTGTTCAAAAAATGAACAGCGTGAAAAGGAGTGATATATATGAAGAGTTTCAAAAGGTGTCAAAAATATGACGAGCATGAAACGGTCTGAAAAATATGAGCAGCATGATGTGGTCTTGAAAAACATGAAGAACCTGAAAGGTGTGAAAAATATGAAAAGCTTCACAAGGTGTCAAAAATAGGAGGAGCATGATACGGTTTGAAAAAAAGGAGTAGCATGAAGTGGTATTGAAAACATGAATAGCCTGGAGAGGTGTGAAATATATGAAAGCTTCAAAAGGTGTGAAAAATATGAAGAGCTTCAAAAGGTGTCAAAAATATGAGGAGCATGAAACGGTCTGAAAAATAGGAGGAGCATGAAACGGTGTTCAAAAACATGAAGAGCCTCAAAAGGTGTGAAAAATATGAAAAGCTTCAAAAGGTGTGAAAAAAATGAGGAGCATGAAACGGTCAGAAAAATAGGAGGACCATGAAGCGGTGTTCAAAAACATGAAGAGCCTGCAAAGGTGTGAGAAATATGAAGAGCTTCAAAAGATGTCAAAAATATGAGGAGCATGAAACGGTCTGAAAAATAGGAGGAGCATGAAGTGGTTGTGAAAAACGTGAAGATCCTGAAAAGGTGTGCAAAATATGAAGAGCTTCAAACGTTGTCAAATATATGAGGAGCATGAAACGGTCTGAAAAATAGGAGTAGCAGGAAGCGGTGTTCAAAAACATGCAGAGCCTGAAAAGATGTGAAAAATATGAAGAGCTTCAAAAGGTGTCAAAAATATGAGGAGCATGAAACGGTCTGAAAAATAGGATCAGCATGAAGCGGAGTGGAAAAATATGAAGAGCTTGAAAAGGTGTGAAAAATATGAAGAGCTTCAAAAGGTGTGAAATAAATGAGGAGCATGAAACGGTCTGAAAAATAGGAGGAGCATGAAGCGGTGTTGAAAAACATCAAGAGCCTGAAAAGGTGTGAAAAATATAAAGAGCTTCAAAAGGTGTGAAAAATATGAGGAGCATGAAACGGTCTGAAAAATAGGAGGAGCATGAAGCGGTGTTGAAAAACATGAAAAGCCTGAAAAGGTGTGAAAAATATGAAGAGCTTCAAAAGGTGTGAAAAATATGAGGAGCATGAAACGGTCTGAAAAAAGGAGGAGCATGAAGCAGTGTTGAAAACATGAAGAGTCTGAAAATGTGTGAAAAATATGAAGAGCTTCAAAACGTGTCAAGAATATGAGGAGCACGAAACGGTCTGAAAAATACGAGGAGCATGAAGCGGTGTGGAAAAACATGAAGACTCTGAAAAAGTGTGAAAAAAGTGAAGAGCTTCAAAAGGTGTCAAAAATATGAGGAGGATAAAACAGTCTGAAAAATAGGAGGAGCATGAAGCGGAGTGGAAAACATGAAGAGCCTGAAAAGGTGTGAAATATATGAAGAGTTTCAAAAGGTGTCAAAATATGAGGACCATGAAATGGTCTGAAAAATAAGAGCAGCATGAAGCGGTGTTGAAAACCATGAAGAGCCTGAAAAGTTGTGAAATATATGAAGACCTTCAAAATGTATCAAAAATATGAAGAGCATGAAACCGTCTGAAAAATAGGAGGATCATGAAGCAGTGTTGAAAACAATGAAGAGCTTCAAAAGGTGTGAAAAATGTGAGGAGCATGAAACGGTCAGAAAAATAGGAGGAACATGAAGCGGTGTTGAAAAACATGAAGAGTCTTAAAAGATGTGAAAAATATGAAGAGCTTCAAAATGTGTCAAAAATAGGAGGAGGATGAAACGTTGTTAAAAAAACATGAAGAGCCTGAAAAGGTGTGAAATATATGAAGAGCTTCAAAAGGTGTGAAAAATATCAAGTGCTTCAAAAGGTGTGAAATACATGAGGAGCATGAAACTCTCTGAATAATAGGAGGAGCATGAAGTGCTGTTCAAAACATGAAGAGCCTGAAAAGGTGTGAAAAATATGAAGAGCTTCAAAACGTGTCAAAAATATGAGGAGCATGAAACGGTCTGAAAAATAGGAGGAGCATGACGTGTTGTTGAAAAACGTGAATAGCCTGAAAAGGTGTGAATATATGAAGAGCTTCAAAAGGTGTCAAAACTATGAGGAGCATGAAACGGTCTGAAAAATAGGAGGACCATGAAGAGGTGTTGAAAAAAATGAAGAGCCTGAAAAAGTGTGAAAAATATGAAGAGCTTCAAAAGGTGTCAAAAATATAGGAGAATGAAACGGTTTGAAAAATAGGAGGAGCACTAAATGGTGTTCAAAACATGAAGAGGTGAAAAGGTGTGAAAAATATGAAGAGCTTCAAACGGTGTCAAAAATATGAGAAGCATGAAACGGTCTGAAAAAGAGGAGGAGCATGAAGCGGTGTTGAGAAACATGAAGAGCCTGAAAAGGTGTGAAATATATGAAGAGCTTCAAAAGGTGTCAAACATATGAGGAGCATGAAACGGTCTGAAAAATAGGAGGATCATGAAGCGGTGTTGAAAAACATGAAGAGCCTGAAAAGATGTGAAATATATGAAGAGATTCAAAAGGTGTGGAAAAATATGAAGAGCTTCAAAAGGTGTCAAAAATATGAGGAGCATGAAACGGTCTGAAAAATATGAGGAGCATGAAACGGTGTTAAAAAACATGAAGAGCCTGAAAAGGTGTGAAAAATATGAAGAGATTCAAAACGTGTGAAATACATGAGGAGCATGAAACGGTCTGAAAAATAGGAGGAGCATGAAGCGGTGTTCAAAAACATGAAGAGCCTGAAAAGGTGTGAAAAATATGAAGAGCTTCAAAAGGTGTGAAAAATATGAAGAGCTTCAAAGGTGTCAAAAATTAGATGAGCATGAAATGGTATGAAAAATAGGAGGAGCATGAAGTGGTGTTGAAAAACATGAAGAGCCTGAAAAGGTGTGAAATATATGAAGAGCTTCAAAAGTTGTGAAAAATATGAAGAGCTTCAAAAGGTGTTCAAAAATATGAGGAGCATTCAACGGTCTGAAAAATAGAAGGAGCATGAAGTGGTGTTCAAAAAATGAACAGCGTGAAAAGGAGTGATATATATGAAGAGTTTCAAAAGGTGTCAAAAATATGACGAGCATGAAACGGTCTGAAAAATATGAGCAGCATGATGTGGTCTTGAAAAACATGAAGAACCTGAAAGGTGTGAAAAATATGAAAAGCTTCACAAGGTGTCAAAAATAGGAGGAGCATGATACGGTTTGAAAAAAAGGAGTAGCATGAAGTGGTATTGAAAACATGAATAGCCTGGAGAGGTGTGAAATATATGAAAGCTTCAAAAGGTGTGAAAAATATGAAGAGCTTCAAAAGGTGTCAAAAATATGAGGAGCATGAAACGGTCTGAAAAATAGGAGGAGCATGAAACGGTGTTCAAAAACATGAAGAGCCTCAAAAGGTGTGAAAAATATGAAAAGCTTCAAAAGGTGTGAAAAAAATGAGGAGCATGAAACGGTCAGAAAAATAGGAGGACCATGAAGCGGTGTTCAAAAACATGAAGAGCCTGGAAAGGTGTGAGAAATATGAAGAGCTTCAAAAGATGTCAAAAATATGAGGAGCATGAAACGGTCTGAAAAATAGGAGGAGCATGAAGTGGTTGTGAAAAACGTGAAGATCCTGAAAAGGTGTGCAAAATATGAAGAGCTTCAAACGTTGTCAAATATATGAGGAGCATGAAACGGTCTGAAAAATAGGAGTAGCAGGAAGCGGTGTTCAAAAACATGCAGAGCCTGAAAAGATGTGAAAAATATGAAGAGCTTCAAAAGGTGTCAAAAATATGAGGAGCATGAAACGGTCTGAAAAATAGGATCAGCATGAAGCGGAGTGGAAAAATATGAAGAGCTTGAAAAGGTGTGAAAAATATGAAGAGCTTCAAAAGGTGTGAAATAAATGAGGAGCATGAAACGGTCTGAAAAATAGGAGGAGCATGAAGCGGTGTTGAAAAACATCAAGAGCCTGAAAAGGTGTGAAAAATATAAAGAGCTTCAAAAGGTGTGAAAAATATGAGGAGCATGAAACGGTCTGAAAAATAGGAGGAGCATGAAGCGGTGTTGAAAAACATGAAAAGCCTGAAAAGGTGTGAAAAATATGAAGAGCTTCAAAAGGTGTGAAAAATATGAGGAGCATGAAACGGTCTGAAAAATAGGAGTCGCAAGAAGCGGTGTTCAAAAACATGAAGAGCCTGAAAACGTGTGAAAAATATGAAGAGCTTCAAAAGCGGTGAAAAATATGAAGAGCTTCAAAACGTGTCAAAAATGAGATGAGCATGAAACGGTTTGAAAAATAGGAGGAGCAAGAAGCGTTTTTGAAAAACATGAAGAGACTGAAAAGATGTGAAAAATATGAAAAGCTTCAAAAAATGTCAAAAATGTGATGAGCATGAAACGGTCTGAAAAATAGGAGGAGCATGAAGTGGTGTTCAAAAAATGAAGAGCGTGAAAAGGAGTGATATATATGAAGAGTTTCAAAAGGTGTCAAAAATATGACGAGCATGAAACGGTCTGAAAAATATGAGCAGCATGATGTGGTCTTGAAAAACATGAAGAACCTGAAAGTTGTGAAAAATATGAAAAGCTTCACAAGGTGTCAAAAATAGGAGGAGCATGATACGGTTTGAAAAAAAGGAGTAGCATGAAGTGGTATTGAAAACATGAATAGCCTGGAGAGGTGTGAAATATATGAAAGCTTCAAAAGGTGTGAAAAATATGAAGAGCTTCAAAAGGTGTCAAAAATATGAGGAGCATGAAACGGTCTGAAAAATAGGAGGAGCATGAAACGGTGTTCAAAAACATGAAGAGCCTCAAAAGGTGTGAAAAATATGAAAAGCTTCAAAAGGTGTGAAAAAAATGAGGAGCATGAAACGGTCAGAAAAATAGGAGGACCATGAAGCGGTGTTCAAAAACATGAAGAGCCTGCAAAGGTGTGAGAAATATGAAGAGCTTCAAAAGATGTCAAAAATATGAGGAGCATGAAACGGTCTGAAAAATAGGAGGAGCATGAAGTGGTTGTGAAAAACGTGAAGATCCTGAAAAGGTGTGCAAAATATGAAGAGCTTCAAACGTTGTCAAATATATGAGGAGCATGAAACGGTCTGAAAAATAGGAGTAGCAGGAAGCGGTGTTCAAAAACATGCAGAGCCTGAAAAGATGTGAAAAATATGAAGAGCTTCAAAAGGTGTCAAAAATATGAGGAGCATGAAGCGGTCTGAAAAATAGGATCAGCATGAAGCGGAGTGGAAAAATATGAAGAGCTTGAAAAGGTGTGAAAAATATGAAGAGCTTCAAAAGGTGTGAAATAAATGAGGAGCATGAAACGGTCTGAAAAATAGGAGGAGCATGAAGCGGTGTTGAAAAACATCAAGAGCCTGAAAAGGTGTGAAAAATATAAAGAGCTTCAAAAGGTGTGAAAAATATGAGGAGCATGAAACGGTCTGAAAAATAGGAGGAGCATGAAGCGGTGTTGAAAAACATGAAAAGCCTGAAAAGGTGTGAAAAATATGAAGAGCTTCAAAAGGTGTGAAAAATATGAGGAGCATGAAACGGTCTGAAAAATAGGAGTCGCAAGAAGCGGTGTTCAAAAACATGAAGAGCCTGAAAACGTGTGAAAAATATGAAGAGCTTCAAAAGCGGTGAAAAATATGAAGAGCTTCAAAACGTGTCAAAAATGAGATGAGCATGAAACGGTTTGAAAAATAGGAGGAGCAAGAAGCGTTTTTGAAAAACATGAAGAGACTGAAAAGATGTGAAAAATATGAAAAGCTTCAAAAAATGTCAAAAATGTGATGAGCATGAAACGGTCTGAAAAATAGGAGGAGCATGAAGTGGTGTTCAAAAAATGAAGAGCGTGAAAAGGAGTGATATATATGAAGAGTTTCAAAAGGTGTCAAAAATATGACGAGCATGAAACGGTCTGAAAAATATGAGCAGCATGATGTGGTCTTGAAAAACATGAAGAACCTGAAAGGTGTGAAAAATATGAAAAGCTTCACAAGGTGTCAAAAATAGGAGGAGCATGATACGGTTTGAAAAAAAGGAGTAGCATGAAGTGGTATTGAAAACATGAATAGCCTGGAGAGGTGTGAAATATATGAAAGCTTCAAAAGGTGTGAAAAATATGAAGAGTTTCAAAAGGTGTCAAAAATATGAGGAGCATGAAACGGTCTGAAAAATAGGAGGAGCATGAAACGGTGTTCAAAAACATGAAGAGCCTCAAAAGGTGTGAAAAATATGAAAAGCTTCAAAAGGTGTGAAAAAAATGAGGAGCATGAAACGGTCAGAAAAATAGGAGGACCATGAAGCGGTGTTCAAAAACATGAAGAGCCTGCAAAGGTGTGAGAAATATGAAGAGCTTCAAAAGATGTCAAAAATATGAGGAGCATGAAACGGTCTGAAAAATAGGAGGAGCATGAAGTGGTTGTGAAAAACGTGAAGATCCTGAAAAGGTGTGCAAAATATGAAGAGCTTCAAACGTTGTCAAATATATGAGGAGCATGAAACGGTCTGAAAAATAGGAGTAGCAGGAAGCGGTGTTCAAAAACATGCAGAGCCTGAAAAGATGTGAAAAATATGAAGAGCTTCAAAAGGTGTCAAAAATATGAGGAGCATGAAACGGTCTGAAAAATAGGATCAGCATGAAGCGGAGTGGAAAAATATGAAGAGCTTGAAAAGGTGTGAAAAATATGAAGAGCTTCAAAAGGTGTGAAATAAATGAGGAGCATGAAACGGTCTGAAAAATAGGAGGAGCATGAAGCGGTGTTGAAAAACATCAAGAGCCTGAAAAGGTGTGAAAAATATAAAGAGCTTCAAAAGGTGTGAAAAATATGAGGAGCATGAAACGGTCTGAAAAATAGGAGGAGCATGAAGCGGTGTTGAAAAACATGAAAAGCCTGAAAAGGTGTGAAAAATATGAAGAGCTTCAAAAGGTGTGAAAAATATGAGGAGCATGAAACGGTCTGATAAAAGGAGGAGCATGAAGCAGTGTTGAAAACATGAAGAGTCTGAAAATGTGTGAAAAATATGAAGAGCTTCAAAACGTGTCAAGAATATGAGGAGCACGAAACGGTCTGAAAAATACGAGGAGCATGAAGCGGTGTGGAAAAACATGAAGACTCTGAAAAAGTGTGAAAAAAGTGAAGAGCTTCAAAAGGTGTCAAAAATATGAGGAGGATAAAACAGTCTGAAAAATAGGAGGAGCATGAAGCGGAGTGGAAAACATGAAGAGCCTGAAAAGGTGTGAAATATATGAAGAGCTTCAAAAGGTGTCAAAATATGAGGACCATGAAATGGTCTGAAAAATAAGAGCAGCATGAAGCGGTGTTGAAAACCATGAAGAGCCTGAAAAGTTGTGAAATATATGAAGACCTTCAAAATGTATCAAAAATATGAAGAGCATGAAACCGTCTGAAAAATAGGAGGATCATGAAGCAGTGTTGAAAACAATGAAGAGCTTCAAAAGGTGTGAAAAATGTGAGGAGCATGAAACGGTCAGAAAAATAGGAGGAACATGAAGCGGTGTTGAAAAACATGAAGAGTCTTAAAAGATGTGAAAAATATGAAGAGCTTCAAAATGTGTCAAAAATAGGAGGAGGATGAAACGTTGTTAAAAAAACATGAAGAGCCTGAAAAGGTGTGAAATATATGAAGAGCTTCAAAAGGTGTGAAAAATATCAAGAGCTTCAAAAGGTGTGAAATACATGAGGAGCATGAAACTCTCTGAATAATAGGAGGAGCATGAAGTGCTGTTCAAAACATGAAGAGCCTGAAAAGGTGTGAAAAATATGAAGAGCTTCAAAACGTGTCAAAAATATGAGGAGCATGAAACGGTCTGAAAAATAGGAGGAGCATGACGTGTTGTTGAAAAACGTGAATAGCCTGAAAAGGTGTGAATATATGAAGAGCTTCAAAAGGTGTCAAAACTATGAGGAGCATGAAACGGTCTGAAAAATAGGAGGACCATGAAGAGGTGTTGAAAAAAATGAAGAGCCTGAAAAAGTGTGAAAAATATGAAGAGCTTCAAAAGGTGTCAAAAATATAGGAGAATGAAACGGTTTGAAAAATAGGAGGAGCAGGAAATGGTGTTCAAAACATGAAGAGGTGAAAAGGTGTGAAAAATATGAAGAGCTTCAAACGGTGTCAAAAATATGAGAAGCATGAAACGGTCTGAAAAAGAGGAGGAGCATGAAGCGGTGTTGAGAAACATGAAGAGCCTGAAAAGGTGTGAAATATATGAAGAGCTTCAAAAGGTGTCAAACATATGAGGAGCATGAAACGGTCTGAAAAATAGGAGGATCATGAAGCGGTGTTGAAAAACATGAAGAGCCTGAAAAGATGTGAAATATATGAAGAGATTCAAAAGGTGTGGAAAAATATGAAGAGCTTCAAAAGGTGTCAAAAATATGAGGAGCATGAAACGGTCTGAAAAATATGAGGAGCATGAAACGGTGTTAAAAAACATGAAGAGCCTGAAAAGGTGTGAAAAATATGAAGAGATTCAAAACGTGTGAAATACATGAGGAGCATGAAACGGTCTGAAAAATAGGAGGAGCATGAAGCGGTGTTCAAAAACATGAAGAGCCTGAAAAGGTGTGAAAAATATGAAGAGCTTCAAAAGGTGTGAAAAATATGAAGAGCTTCAAAGGTGTCAAAAATTAGATGAGCATGAAATGGTATGAAAAATAGGAGGAGCATGAAGTGGTGTTGAAAAACATGAAGAGCCTGAAAAGGTGTGAAATATATGAAGAGCTTCAAAAGTTGTGAAAAATATGAAGAGCTTCAAAAGGTGTTCAAAAATATGAGGAGCATTCAACGGTCTGAAAAATAGAAGGAGCATGAAGTGGTGTTCAAAAAATGAACAGCGTGAAAAGGAGTGATATATATGAAGAGTTTCAAAAGGTGTCAAAAATATGACGTGCATGAAACGGTCTGAAAAATATGAGCAGCATGATGTGGTCTTGAAAAACATGAAGAACCTGAAAGGTGTGAAAAATATGAAAAGCTTCACAAGGTGTCAAAAATAGGAGGAGCATGATACGGTTTGAAAAAAAGGAGTAGCATGAAGTGGTATTGAAAACATGAATAGCCTGGAGAGGTGTGAAATATATGAAAGCTTCAAAAGGTGTGAAAAATATGAAGAGCTTCAAAAGGTGTCAAAAATATGAGGAGCATGAAACGGTCTGAAAAATAGGAGGAGCATGAAACGGTGTTCAAAAACATGAAGAGCCTCAAAAGGTGTGAAAAATATGAAAAGCTTCAAAAGGTGTGAAAAAAATGAGGAGCATGAAACGGTCAGAAAAATAGGAGGACCATGAAGCGGTGTTCAAAAACATGAAGAGCCTGCAAAGGTGTGAGAAATATGAAGAGCTTCAAAAGATGTCAAAAATATGAGGAGCATGAAACGGTCTGAAAAATAGGAGGAGCATGAAGTGGTTGTGAAAAACGTGAAGATCCTGAAAAGGTGTGAAAATATGAAGAGCTTCAAACGTTGTCAAATATATGAGGAGCATGAAACGGTCTGAAAAATAGGAGTAGCAGGAAGCGGTGTTCAAAAACATGCAGAGCCTGAAAAGATGTGAAAAATATGAAGAGCTTCAAAATGTGTCAAAAATATGAGGAGCATGAAACGGTCTGAAAAATAGGATCAGCATGAAGCGGAGTGGAAAAATATGAAGAGCTTGAAAAGGTGTGAAAAATATGAAGAGCTTCAAAAGGTGTGAAATAAATGAGGAGCATGAAACGGTCTGAAAAATAGGAGGAGCATGAAGCAGTGTTGAAAAACATCAAGAGCCTGAAAAGGTGTGAAAAATATAAAGAGCTTCAAAAGGTGTGAAAAATATGAGGAGCATGAAACGGTCTGAAAAATAGGAGGAGCATGAAGCGGTGTTGAAAAACATGAAAAGCCTGAAAAGGTGTGAAAAATATGAAGAGCTTCAAAAGGTGTGAAAAATATGAGGAGCATGAAACGGTCTGAAAAATAAGAGTCGCAAGAAGCGGTGTTCAAAAACATGAAGAGCCTGAAAACGTGTGAAAAATATGAAGAGCTTCAAAAGCAGTGAAAAATATGAAGAGCTTCAAAACGTGTCAAAAATGAGATGAGCATGAAACGGTTTGAAAAATAGGAGGAGCAAGAAGCGTTTTTGAAAAACATGAAGAGACTGAAAAGATGTGAAAAATATGAAAAGCTTCAAAAAATGTCAAAAATGTGATGAGCATGAAACGGTCTGAAAAATAGGAGGAGCATGAAGTGGTGTTCAAAAAATGAAGAGCGTGAAAAGGAGTGATATATATGAAGAGTTTCAAAAGGTGTCAAAAATATGACGAGCATGAAACGGTCTGAAAAATATGAGCAGCATGATGTGGTCTTGAAAAACATGAAGAACCTGAAAGGTGTGAAAAATATGAAAAGCTTCACAAGGTGTCAAAAATAGGAGGAGCATGATACGGTTTGAAAAAAAGGAGTAGCATGAAGTGGTATTGAAAACATGAATAGCCTGGAGAGGTGTGAAATATATGAAAGCTTCAAAAGGTGTGAAAAATATGAAGAGCTTCAAAAGGTGTCAAAAATATGAGGAGCATGAAACGGTCTGAAAAATAGGAGGAGCATGAAACGGTGTTCAAAAACATGAAGAGCCTCAAAAGGTGTGAAAAATATGAAAAGCTTCAAAAGGTGTGAAAAAAATGAGGAGCATGAAACGGTCAGAAAAATAGGAGGACCATGAAGCGGTGTTCAAAAACATGAAGAGCCTGCAAAGGTGTGAGAAATATGAAGAGCTTCAAAAGATGTCAAAAATATGAGGAGCATGAAACGGTCTGAAAAATAGGAGGAGCATGAAGTGGTTGTGAAAAACGTGAAGATCCTGAAAAGGTGTGCAAAATATGAAGAGCTTCAAACGTTGTCAAATATATGAGGAGCATGAAACGGTCTGAAAAATAGGAGTAGCAGGAAGCGGTGTTCAAAAACATGCAGAACCTGAAAAGATGTGAAAAATATGAAGAGCTTCAAAAGGTGTCAAAAATATGAGGAGCATGAAACGGTCTGAAAAAAGGAGGAGCATGAAGCAGTGTTGAAAACATGAAGAGTCTCAAAATGTGTGAAAAATATGAAGAGCTTCAAAACGTGTCAAGAATATGAGGAGCACGAAACGGTCTGAAAAATACGAGGAGCATGAAGCGGTGTGGAAAAACATGAAGACTCTGAAAAAGTGTGAAAAAAGTGAAGAGCTTCAAAAGGTGTCAAAAATATGAGGAGGATAAAACAGTCTGAAAAATAGGAGGAGCATGAAGCGGAGTGGAAAACATGAAGAGCCTGAAAAGGTGTGAAATATATGAAGAGCTTCAAAAGGTGTCAAAATATGAGGACCATGAAATGGTCTGAAAAATAAGAGCAGCATGAAGCGGTGTTGAAAACCATGAAGAGCCTGAAAAGTTGTGAAATATATGAAGACCTTCAAAATGTATCAAAAATATGAAGAGCATGAAACCGTCTGAAAAATAGGAGGATCATGAAGGAGTGTTGAAAACAATGAAGAGCTTCAAAAGGTGTGAAAAATGTGAGGAGCATGAAACGGTCAGAAAAATAGGAGGAACATGAAGCGGTGTTGAAAAACATGAAGAGTCTTAAAAGATGTGAAAAATATGAAGAGCTTCAAAATGTGTCAAAAATAGGAGGAGGATGAAACGTTGTTAAAAAAACATGAAGAGCCTGAAAAGGTGTGAAATATATGAAGAGCTTCAAAAGGTGTGAAAAATATCAAGAGCTTCAAAAGGTGTGAAATACATGAGGAGCATGAAACTCTCTGAATAATAGGAGGAGCATGAAGTGCTGTTCAAAACATGAAGAGCCTGAAAAGGTGTGAAAAATATGAAGAGCTTCAAAACGTGTCAAAAATATGAGGAGCATGAAACGGTCTGAAAAATAGGAGGAGCATGACGTGTTGTTGAAAAACGTGAATAGCCTGAAAAGGTGTGAATATATGAAGAGCTTCAAAAGGTGTCAAAACTATGAGGAGCATGAAACGGTCTGAAAAATAGGAGGACCATGAAGAGGTGTTGAAAAAAATGAAGAGCCTGAAAAAGTGTGAAAAATATGAAGAGCTTCAAAACGTGTCAAAAATATGAGGAGCATGTAACGGTCTGAAAAACAGGGGGAGCATGAAGCGGTGTTGAAAAACATGAAGAGCCTGAAAAGGTGTGACAAATATGAAGAGTTTCAAAAGGTTTGAAAAATATGAGGAGCATGTAACGGTCTGAAAAACAGGGGGAGCATGAAGTGATGTTGAAAAACATGAAGAGCCTGAAAACGTGTGAAAAATATGAAGAGCTTCAAAGATGTCAAAAATGAGATGAGCATGAAACGGTCTGAAAAATAGGAGGAGCATGAAGCGGTGTTGAAAATCATGAAGAGCCTGAATAGGTGTGAAAAATAGGCAGAGCTTCAAAAGGTGTCAAAAATATGAGGAGAATGAAACGGTCTGAAAAATACGAGGAGCATGAAGTGGTGTTGAAAAACATGAAGAGCCTAAAAGGTGTGAAAAATATGAAGAGCTTCAAAAGGTGTGAAAAATATGAAGAGCTTCAAAAGGTGTGAAAAATATGAAGAGCTTCAAAAGGTGTCAAAAATATGAGCAGCATGAAACGGTCTGAAAAATAGGAGGAGCATGAAGTTGTGTTGAAAAGCAAGAAGAGCCTGAAAAAGTGTGAAAAATATGAAGAGCTTCAAAAGGTGTAAAAAATAGGAGGAGCATGAAACGGGTTGAAAAATAGGAGGAGCATAAAGCGGTGTTCAAAAACATGAAGAGTCTGAAAAGGTGTGAAAAATATGAAGAGCTTCAAAAGGTGTAAAAAATATGAAGAGCTTCAAAAGGTGTCAAAAATGAGATGAGCATGAAACGGTCGGAAAAATAGGAGGAGCATGAAGCGGTGTTCAAAAAAATGCAGAGACTGAAAAATTGTGAAAAATATGAAGGGCTTCAAAAGGTGTAAAAAATATGAGGAGCATGAAACGGGTTGAAAAATAGGAGGAGCATGAACCGGTGTTCAAAAACATAAAGAGCATGAAAAGGTGTGAAAAACATGTAGAGCTTCATAAGGTGTCAAAATTAGTTTAGCATGAAAGGGTCTGAAAAATAGGAGGAGCATGAAGTGGTGTTGAAAACATGAAGAGCCTGAAAAGGTGTGAAATATACGAAGAGCTTCAAAAGGTGCGAAAAATATGAAGTGCATCAAAAGTTGTCAAAAATGAGATGAGCATGAAAAGGTCTGAAAAATAGGAGGAGCATGAAGTGGTATTGAAAAACATGAAGAGCCTGAAAACGTGTGAAAAATATGAAGAGCTTCAAAAATATGAAAAACATGAAGAGATTCAAAAGGTGTGAAAAATATGAAGAGCTTCAAAAGATGTCAAAAATGAGATGAGCATGAAACGGTCTGATAAATAGGAGGAGCATGAAGCGGTGTTGAAAATCATGAAGAGCCTGAAAAGGTGTGAAAAATAGGCAGAGCTTCAAAAGGTGTCAAAAATATAAGGAGAATGAAACGGTCTGAAAAATACGAGGAGCATGAAGTGGTGTTGAAAAACATGAAGAGCCTGAAAAGTTGTGAAAAATATGAAGAGCTTCAAAAGGTGTCAAAAATATGAGGAGCATGAAACGGTCTAAAAAATAGGAGGAGCATAAGCGGTGTTCAAAAACATGAACAGCCTGAAAAGGTGTGAAAAGAATGAAGAGCTTCAAAAGGTGTGAAAAATATGAAGAGCTTCAAAAGGTGTCAAAAATTAGATTAGCATGAAAGGGTCTGAAAAATAGGAGCAGCATGAAGTGGTGTTGAAAAACATGAAGTGCCTGAAAAGGTGTGAAATATATGAACAGCTTCAAAAGGTGTGAAAAATATGTAGAGCTTCAAAAGGTGTGAAAAATATGAAGAGCTTCAAAATTTGTCAAAAATGAGATGAGCATGAAACGATCTGAAAAATAGGAAGATTATGAAGCGGTGTTCAAAAACATGGGGAGCCTGAAAAGGTGTGAAAAATATGAACAGCTTCAAAAGGTGTCAGCATATGAGGAGCATGAAACGGTTTGAAAAATCGGAGGAGCATTAAACGGTGTTCAAAAACATGAAGAGCCTGAAATGGTGTGAAAAATATGAAGAGCTTCAAAAGGTGTCAAAAATAGGAGGAGCATGAAACGGTCTGAAAAATAGGAGGAGCATGAAGCGGTGTAAAAAACATGAAGACCCTAAAAGGTGTGAAAAATATGAAGAGCTTCAAAAGGTGTCAAAAATATGAGGATCATGAAACAGTCTGAAAAATAGGAGGAGAATGAAGCGGTGTTCAAAAACATGCAGAGCCTGAAAAGGTGTGAAAAATATGAAGAGCTTCAAAAGGTGTGAAAAATACGAGGAGCATAAAACGGTCTGAAAAATAAGAGAAGCATGAAGTGGTGATGAAAAACATGAAGAGCCTGAAAACGTGTGAAATATATGAAGAGCTTCAAAATGTGTCAAAAATACGAGGAGCATGAAACGGTGTGAAAAATAGGAGGACCACAAGTGGTGTTCAAAAACATGAAGAGCCTGTAAGGGTGTGAAAATTTTGAGGAGATTCAAAAGGTATCATAAATATGAGGAATATGAATCGGTCTGAAAAATATGAGGAGCATGAAGTGGTGTTGAAAAACATGAAGAGCCTGAAAAAGTGTGAAAAATATGAAGAGCTTCAAAAGGTGTCAAAAATTTGACGAGCATGATTCAGTTTGAAAAATAGGAGGAGCATGAAGTGGTGTTGAAAATCATGAAGAACCTGAAAAGTTGTGAAATATATGAAAAGCTTCAAAAGGTGTCAAAAATATGAGGATCATGAAACGGTCTGAAAAATTGGAGGAGCATGGATCTGTGTTCAAAAACATGAAGAGCCTGAAAAGGTGTGAAAAATATGAAGAGCTTCAAAAACTGTCAAATATATGAGGAGAAAGAAACGGTCTGAAAAAAAGGAGGAGCATGAAGCGGTGTTCAAAAACATGAAGAGCCTGAAAAGGTGTGAAAAATATGAAGAGCTTCAAAAGCTGTCAAAAATGAGATGAGCATGAAACGGACTGGAAAAAAGGAGGAGCATGAAGCGTTGTTGAAAATCTTGAAGAGCTTGAAAAGGTGTGAAAAATATGAAGAGCTTCAAAAGGTTTCAAAAATATGAGGATCATGAAACGGTCTGAAAAATAGGAGCAACATGAAACGGTCTGAAAAATAAGAGGAGCATGAAATGGTGTTGAAAAACAGGAAGAGCCTGAAAATGTGAGAAAAATATGAAGAGCTTCAAAAGGTTTCAAAAATATGAGGAGCATGAAACTTTCTGAAAAAGAGGAGGAGCATGAACCGGTGTTGAAAAACATGAAGAGCCTGAAAAGGTGTGAAAAATATGAAGAGCTTAAAAAGGTGTCAAAATTATGAGGAGCATTAAACGGTCTGAAAAATAGGAGGAGCATGAAGCTGTGTTCAACAAATGAAGAGCCTGAAAAGGTGCGAAAAATATAAAGAGCCTGAAAAGGTGTGAAAATTATGGAGAGCTTCAAAAGGTGTCAAAAATGAGATGAGCATGAAACGGTCTGAAAAATAGGAGGAGCATTAAACGGTGTGAAAAAAAATGAAAAGCCTAAACAGGTGTGGAAAAATAGGAAGAGCTTCAAAATGTGTCAAATATATGAGGAGAATGAAACGGTCTGAAAAATAGGAGGAGCATGAAACCGTCTGAAAAATAGGAAGAGCATGAAACGGTCTGAAAAATAGGAGGAGCATTAAACGGTGTTCAAAAACATGAAGAGCCTGGAAAGGAGTGAAAAATATGAAGAGCATCAAAACGTGTCAAAATATGAGGAGCATGGAACGGTCTCAAAAATAGGGGGAGCATGACATGATCTGAAAAATAGAAGGAGCATGAAGCGGTGTTCAAAAACATGAAGAGCCTGGAAAGGTGTGAAAAATATGAAGAGCTTCAAAAGGTTTCAAAAATATGAGGAGCATGAAACGGTCTGAAATATAGGAGGAGCATGAAGCGGTGTTCAAAAACATGAAGAGCCTGAAAAGGTGTGAAAAATAGGAAGAGCTTCAAAAGGTGTGAAATACATGAGGAGAATGAATCGGTCTCTAAAATAGGAGAAGCATGAAGCGGTGTTCAAAAACATGAAGAGCCTGGAAAGGTGTGAAAAATACAAAGAGCTTCAAAAGATGTGAAAAATATGAGGAGCATGAAAAGGTCTAAAAAATAGGAGGAGCATGAAGTTGTGTTCAAAAACATGAAGATCCTGAAAAGTTGTAAAAAATATGAAGAGCTTCAAAAGGTGTCAAAAATATGAGGAGCATGAAACGGTCTGAAAAATAGGAGGAGCATGAAACGCTGTTGAAAAACATGAAGAGCTTCAAAAGGTGTGAAAAATATGAAGAGCTTCAAAAGTTGTCAATAATAAGAGATGCATGAAAAGTCATGAAAAATATGAGGAGCATGAAACACTCTGAAAAATAGGAGGAGCATGAAGCGGTCTTGAAAACCAAGAAGAGCCTGAAAACGTGTGAAAAATATGAAGAGCTTCAAAAGCTTTCAGAAATACGAGGAGCATGAAACGGTCTGAAAAATAGGAGGAGCATGAAGCGGTGTTGAAAAACATGAAGAGCCTGAAAAGGAGTGAAAAATATGAAGAGCTTCAAAACGTGTCAAAATATGAGGAGCATGAAACGGTCTCAAAAATAGGGGGAGCATGAAATGATCTGAAAAATAGAAGGAGCATGAAGCGGTGTTCAAAAACATGAAGAGCCTGGAAAGGTGTGAAAAATAGGAAGAGCTTCAAAAGGTTTGAAATACATGAGGAGAATGAAACTCTCTGAAAAATAGAAATAGCATGAAGTGGTGTTCAAAAACAAGAAGAGCCTGTAAAGGTGTGAAAAATATAAAGAGCTTCAAAAGGTGTGAAATATATGAGGAGCATGATACAGCTTGAAAAATAGGAGGAGCATGAAGCCATGTTGAAAAACATGAAGAGTCTGAAAACGTGTGAAAATATGAAGAGCTTCAAAAATATGAAAAATATGAAGAGCTTCAAAAGGTGTGAAAAATGAAGAGCTTCAAAAGGTGTCAAAATGAGATGAGCATGAAACGGTCTGCAAAATAGGAGGAGCATGAAATGGTGTTCAAAAACATGAAGAGCCTGAAAAGGTGTGAAAAATATGAAGAGCTTAAAAAGGTGTCAAAAATATGAGGAGCATGAAACGGTCTGAAAAAGAAGAGGAGCATGAAGCGGTGTTGAAAAACATGAAGAGCCTGAAAAGGTGTGAAAAATATGAAGAGGGTCTAAAGGTGTCAAAAATATGAGGAGCATGAAACGGTCTTAAAAATACGAGCAATATGAAGTGGTGTTGAAAAACGTGAAGAGCCTGAAAAGGTGTGAAATATATGAAGAGCTTCAAAAGGTGTGAAAAATATGAGGTCCAAGAAACGGTCTGAAAAATAGGAGGATTATGAACGGTGTTCAAAAACATGAAGAGCCTGAAAAGGTGTGAAAAATATGAAAAGCCTCAAAACCTGTCAAAAATATGAGGAGCATGAAACGGTTTGAAAAATAGCAGGAGCATGAAGTGACGTTGAAAAACATGAAGAGTCTGAAAACGTGTGAAAATATGAAGAGCTTCAAAAATATGAAAAATATGAAGAGCTTCAAAAGGTGTGAAAAATATGAAGAGCTTCAAAAGGTGTCAAAATGAGATGAGCATGAAACGGTCTTAAAAATAGGAGGAGCATGAAGTGGTTTTGAAAAAATTAAAAAGCCTGAAAAGGTGTGAAATCTATGAAGAGCTTCAAAAGGTGTGAAAATATGAGGAGAATGAAACGGTCTGCAAAATAGGAGGAGCATGAAATGGTGTTCAAAAACATGAAGAGCATGAAAAGGTGTGAAAAATATGAAGAGCTTCAAAAGGTGTGAAATACATGAGGAGAATTAAACGGTCTGAAAAATAGGAGGAGCATGAAGCGGTGTTCAAAAACATGAAGAGCCTGAAAAGGTGAGAAAAATATGAAGAGCTTCAAAAAGTGTCAAGAACATGAGGAGCATGAAACGGTCTGAAAAATAGGTGGAGCATGAACTGGTGCTGAAAAACATGAAGAGCCTGAAAAGGTGTGAAAAATATGAAGAGGGTCTAAAGGTGTCAAAAATATGAGGAGCATGAAACGGTCTTAAAAATACGAGCAATATGAAGTGGTGTTGAAAAACGTGAAGAGCCTGAAAAGGTGTGAAATATATGAAGAGCTTCAAAAGGTGTGAAAAATATGAGGTCCAAGAAACGGTCTGAAAAATAGGAGGAGCATGAAGCAGTGTTGAAAAACATGAAGAGCCTGAAAAGGTGTGAAAAATATGAAGAGCTTCAAAAGGTGTCAAAAATAGGAGTAGCATGAAACGGTCTGAAAAATAGGAGGATTATGAACGGTGTTCAAAAACATGAAGAGCCTGAAAAGGTGTGAAAAATATGAAAAGCCTCAAAACCTGTCAAAAATATGAGGAGCATGAAACGGTTTGAAAAATAGCAGGAGCACGAAGTGACGTTGAAAAACATGAAGAGTCTGAAAACGTGTGAAAATATGAAGAGCTTCAAAAATATGAAAAATATGAAGAGCTTCAAAAGGTGTGAAAAATATGAAGAGCTTCAAAAGGTGTCAAAATGAGATGAGCATGAAACGGTCTGAAAAATAGGAGGAGCATGAAGTGGTTTTGAAAAAATTAAAAAGCCTGAAAAGGTGTGAAATCTATGAAGAGCTTCAAAAGGTGTGAAAATATGAGGAGAATGAAACGGTCTGCAAAATAGGAGGAGCATGAAATGGTGTTCAAAAACAGGAAGAGCATGAAAAGGTGTGAAAAATATGAAGAGCTTCAAAAGGTGTGAAATACATGAGGAGAATTAAACGGTCTGAAAAATAGGAGGAGCATGAAGCGGTGTTCAAAAACATGAAGAGCCTTAAAAGGTGAGAAAAATATGAAGAGCTTCAAAAAGTGTCAAGAACATGAGGAGCATGAAACGGTCTGAAAAATAGGAGGAGCATGAACTGGTGCTGAAAAACATGAAGAGCCTGAAAAGGTGTGAAAAATATGAAGAGGGTCTAAAGGTGTCAAAAATATGAGGAGCATGAAACGGTCTTAAAAATACGAGCAATATGAAGTGGTGTTGAAAAACGTGAAGAGCCTGAAAAGGTGTGAAATATATGAAGAGCTTCAAAAGGTGTGAAAATATGAGGTCCAAGAAACGGTCTGAAAAATAGGAGGAGCATGAAGCAGTGTTGAAAAACATGAAGAGCCTGAAAAGGTGTGAAAAATATGAAGAGCTTCAAAAGGTGTCAAAAATAGGAGTAGCATGAAACGGTCTGAAAAATAGGAGGATTATGAACGGTGTTCAAAAACATGAAGAGCCTGAAAAGGTGTGAAAAATATGAAAAGCCTCAAAACCTGTCAAAAATATGAGGAGCATGAAACGGTTTGAAAAATAGCAGGAGCATGAAGTGATGTTGAAAAACATGAAGAGTCTGAAAACGTGTGAAAATATGAAGAGCTTCAAAAATATGAATAATATGAAGAGCTTCAAAAGGTGTGAAAAATATGAAGAGCTTCAAAAGGTGTCAAAATGAGATGAGCATGAAACGGTCTGAAAAATAGGAGGAGCATGAAGTGGTTTTGAAAAAATTAAAAAGCCTGAAAAGGTGTGAAATATATGAAGAGCTTCAAAAGGTGTGAAAATATGAGGAGAATGAAACGGTCTGAAAAATAGGAGGAGCATGAAACGCTGTTGAAAAACATGAAGAGCTTCAAAAGGTGTGAAAATTATGAAGAGCTTCAAAAGTTGTCAATAATAAGAGGTGCATGAAACGTCCTGAAAAATATGAGGAGCATGAAACTGTCTGAAAAATAGGAGGAGCATGAAGCGGTCTTGAAAACCAAGAAGAGCCTGAAAACGTGTGAAAAATATGAAGAGCTTCAAAAGCTTTCAGAAATACGAGGAGCATGAAACGGTCTGAAAAATAGGAGGAGCATGAAGCAGTGTTGAAAAACATGAAGAACCTGAAAAGGAGTGAAAAATATGAAGAGCTTGAAAACGTGTCAAAATATAAGGAGAATGAAACGGTCTCAAAAATAGGGGGAGCATGAAATGGTCTGAAAAATAGGAGGAGCATGAAGTGGTTTTGAAAAAATTAAAAAGCCTGAAAAGGTGTGAAATATATGAAGAGCTTCAAAAGGTGTGAAAATATGAGGAGAATGAAACGGTCTGAAATATAGGAGGAGCATGAAGCGGTGTTCAAAAATATGAAGAGCCTGAAAAGGTGTGAAAAATATGAAGAGTTTCAAAAGGTGTGAAATACATGAGGAGGATGAAACGGGCTGAAAAATAGGAGAAGCATGAAGTGGTGTGGAAAAATATGAAGAGCCTGAAAAGGTGTGAAAAATATGAAGAGCTTCAAAAAGTGTGAAATACATGAGGAGCATGAAACTCTCTGAAAAGTAGAAGGAGCATAAAGTGTTGTTCAAAAACATGAAGAGCCTGAAAAGGTGTGAAAAATATGAAAAGATTCAAAAGGTGTGAAATACATGAGGAGCATGAAACTCTCTGAAAAATAGAAGGAGCATGAAGTGTTGTTCAAAAACATGAAGTGCCTGTAAAGAAGTGAAAAATATGAAGAGCTTCAAAAGGTGTGAAAAATATGAAGAGCTTCAAAAGGTGTCAAAATGAGATGAGCATTAAACGGTCTGAAAAATAGGATGAGCATTAAGCGGTGATGAATATCATAAAGAGCCTGAAAAGTTGTGAAAAATATGAACAGCTTCAAAAGGTGTGAAAAATATGAAAAGCTTCAAAAGGTGTCAAAATGAGATGAGCATGAAACGGTCTGAAAAATAGGAGGAGCATTAAGCGGTGTTGAAAAACATGAAGAGCCTGAAAAAGTGTGAAAAATATGAAGAGCTTCAAAAGGTGTGAAAAATATGAAGAGCGTCAAAAGGTGTCAAAAATGAGATGAGCATGAAACGGTCTGAAAAATAGGAGGAGCATGAAGTGGTGTTGAAAAAAATGAAGAGCCTGAAAAGGTGTAAAATATATGAAGAGCTTCAAAAGGTGTCAAAAATATGAGGAAAATGAAACGGTGTGAAAAATAGGAGGAGCATGAAGTGGTGTTGAAAAACATGAAGAGCATAAAAAGGTGTGAAAAATATGAAGAGTTTCTAAAGGTGTCAAAAATATGAGGAGCATGAAACGGTCTGAAAAATAGGAGGAGCATGAAGTGGTGTTGAAAAACTTGAAGAGCTAGAAAAGGTGTGAAAATATGAAGAGCTTCAAAAGGTGTCAAAAATATGAGGAGCATGAAACGGTCTGAAAAATAGGAGGAGCATGAAACGGTGATCAAAAACATGAAGAGCTTGAAAAGGTGTGAAAAATATGAAGAGCTTCAAAAGGTGTGAAATACATGAGGAGTTTGAAACGGGCTGAAAAATAGGAGAGGCATGAAGTGGTGTGGAAAAATTTGAAGAGCCTGAAAAGGTGTGAAATAAATGAAGAGCTTCAAAATGTGTGAAATATATGAGGAGCATGAAACGGGCTGAAAAATAGGAGAAGCATGAAGTGGTGTGAAAAACATAAAGAGCCTGAAAAGGTGTGAAAAATATGAAGAGCTTCAAAAGGTGTGAAATACATGAGGAGCATGAAACTCTCTGAAAAATAGGAGGAGCATGAAGTGGTGTTCAAAAACATGAAGAGCCTGAAAAGATGTGAAAAATATGAAGAGCTTCAAAAGGTGTCAAAAATATGAGGAGCATGAAACGGTCTGAAAAAGAGGAGGAGCATGAAGCGGTGTTGAAAATTACGAGGAGCATGAAGAGGTGTTGAAAAAAATGAAGAGCCTGAAAAGGTGTGAAATATATGAAGACCTTCATAACGTGTGAAAAATAAGAGGAGCTTCAAAAAGTGTCAAAATTATGAGGAAAATGAAACGGTCTGAAAAATAGGAGGAGCATGAAGCGGTGTTGAAAAATACGAGGAGCATGAAGAGGTGTTGAAAAAAATGAAGAGCCTGAAAAGGTGTGAAAAATATGAAGAGCTTCTAAAGGTGTCAAAAATATGAGGAGCATGAAAAGTTCTGAAAAATAGGAGGAGCATGAAGTGGTGTTGATAAACATGAAGAGCCTGAAAAGTGTGAAAATTATGAAGAGCTTCATAAGGTGTCAAAAATATGAGGAGCATGAAAAGTTCTGAAAAATAGAAGGAGCATGAATGCTGATCAAAAACATGAAGAGCCTGAAAAGGTGTGAAAAATATGAAGAGCTTCAAAAGGTGAGAAATACATGAGGAGCATGAAACAGTCTGAAAAATAGGAGAAGCATGACGTGGTGTGGAAAAAGATGAAGAGCCTGAAAAAGTGTGAAAAATATGAAGAGCTTCAAAAGATGTGAAATACATGAGGAGCATGAAACGGTCTGAAAAATAGGAGGAGCATGAAGCGGTGTTCAAAAACATGAAGAGCCTGAAAATGTGTGAAAAATATGAAGAGCTTCAAAAGGTGTGAAAAATATGAAGAGCTTCAAAATGTGTCAAAAATCGATGAGCAGGAAATGGTCTGAAAAATAGGAGAGCATGAAGTGGTTTTAAAAACATGAAGAGCCTGAAAAGGTGTGAAATATATGAAGAGCTTCAAAAGGATCAAAAATATGAGGAGAATGAAACGGTCTGAAAAATAGGAGGGGCATGAAGCGAGGTTCAAAAACATGAAGAGCCTGAAAATGTGTGAAAAATATGAAGATCTTCTAAAGGTGTCAAATATATGAGGAAATGAAACGACGTGTAATATTGGAGGAGCATGAAGCGGTGTTCAAAAACATGAAGAGCCTGAAAAGTGTGAAAAATATGAAGAGCTTCAAAAGGTGTGAAAAATATGAAGAGCTTCAAAATGTGTCAAAAATCGATGAGCAGGAAATGGTCTGAAAAACAGGAGAACATTAAGTGGTTTTAAAACATGAAGATCCTGAAATGGTGTGAAATACATGAAGAGCTTCAAAATGTGTGAAACATATGAGGAGCTTCAAAAAGTGTCAAAAATATGAGGAGCATGAAACGGTCTGAAAAATAGGAGGAGGATGAAGCGGTGTTCAGAAACATGAAGAGCCTGAAAAGTGTGAAAAATATGAAGAGCTTTTAAAGGTATCAAAAATATGAGGAGCAATAAAAGTTCTGAAAAATAGGAGGAGCATGAAGTGGTGTTGAAAAACATGAAGAGCCTGAAAAGTGTGAAAAATATGAAGAGCTTCAAAAGGTGTCAAAAATATGAGGAGCATGAAACGGTCTGAAAAATAGGAGAAGCATGAAGTGGTGTGGAAAAAGATGAAGAGCCTGAAAAAGTGTGAAAAATATGAAGAGCTTCAAAAAGTGTGAAATACATGAGGAGCATGAAACTCTCTGAAAAACAGGAGGAGCATGAAGTGGTGTTCAAAAACATGAAGAGCCTGATGATTTGTGAAAAATATGAAGAGATTCAAAAAGTGTGAGAAATATGAGGAGCATGAAACGGTCTGAACAATAGGAGGAGTATGAAGCGGTGTTCAGAAACATGAAAGGCCTGAAAAGTTGTGAAAAATATGAAAAGTTTCAAAAGGTGTCAAAAATATGAGGAGCATGAAACTGTCTGAAAAATAGGAGTAGCATGAAGTGGTGTTGAAAAACATGAAGAGCCTGAAAAGGTGTGAGAAATATGAAGAGCTTCAAAAATGTTAAAATTATGAAGAGCTTCAAAAGGTGTCAAAAAGTAGATGAGCATGAAACGGTCTGAAAGATAGGAGGAGCATGTAGTGGTGTTGAAAAACATGAAGAGCCTGAAAAGGTGTGAAAAATATGAAGAGCTTCAAAAGTGTGAAAAATATGAAGAGCTTCAAAAGGTGTCAAAATTATGAGGAGCATGAAACGGTCTGAAAAAAAGGAGGAGCATGAAGTGGTGTTGAAAAACATGAAGATGCTGAAATGGTGTGAAATATATGAAGAGCTTCAAAATGTGTGAAACATATGAGGAGCTTCAAAAAGTGTCAAAAATATGAGGAGCATGAGACGGTCTGAAAAATAGGAGGAGCATGACGGGGTTCAAAAACATGAAAAGCCTGAAAAGGTGTGAAAAATATGAAGAGTTTCAAAAGATTTGAAAAATATGAAGAACTTCAAAAGCTCTCAAAAATTAAATGAGCATGAAACGGTCTGAAAAATAGGAGGAGCATGAAACAGTGTTCAAAAACATGAAGAGCCTGAAAAGGTGTGAAAAATATGAAGAATTTCAAAACGTGTCAAAAATATGAGGAGCATGAAACGGTTTGAAAAATAGGAGGAGCATGAAGCGGTGTTGAAAAACATGAAGAGCCTGAAAACATGTAAGAATATGAAGAGCTTGAAAACGTGTGAAAAATATGAAGAGCTTAAGAAGGTGTGAAATACATGAGGAGCATGAAACGGTCTGAAAAATAGGAGGAACATAAAACGGTGTTCAAAAACATGAAGGGCCTGAAAACGTGTGAAATATATGAAGAGCTTCAAAAGGTGTGAAAAATATGAAGAGATTCAAAGGTGTCAAAAATATGAGGAGCATTAAATGGTCTGAAAAATAGGAGGAGCATGAAACGGTGTTCAAAAACATGAAGAGCCTGAAAAGGTGTGAAAAATATGAAGAGCTTCAAAAGTTGTCGAAAATATGAGGAGCATGAAACGGTCTGAAAAATAGGAGGAGCATTGAAGTGTTGTTCAAAACCTTGAAGAGCCTGAAAAGTTGTGAAAAATATGAAGAGCTTCAAAAGGTGTCAAAAATATGAGGAGCATGAGACGGTCTCAAAAACAGGAGGAGCATGAAGCGGTGTGGAAAACATGAAGAGCCTGAAAAGGTGTGAAAAATATGAAGAGCTTCAAAAGGTGTCAAAAATATGAGGGGATGAAACGGTCTGAAAAATAGGAGGAGCATGAAGTAATGTTCAAAAATATGAAGAGCTTCAAAAGGTGTGAAATATAAGAAGAGCTTCAAAAGGTGTGAAAAATATGATGAGCTTTAAAAGCTGTCAAAAATTAGATGAGCATGAAACGGACTGAAAAATAGGAGGAGCATGAAGTGGTGTTGAAAAACATGAAGAGCCTGAAAAAGTGTGAAATGTATGAAGAGTTTCAAAAGGTGTGAAAAATATGAGGAGCTTCAAAAGGTGTCAAAAATATGAGGAGCATGAAATTGTCTGAAAAATAGGAGCAGAATGAAACGTTGTTCAAAAACATGAAGAGCCTGAAAAGGTGTGAAAAGTATGAAGAGGTTCAAAAGGTGTGAAAAATATGAGGAGCATGATACGGTCTGAAAAAATGGAGGAGCATGAAGCGGGGTTGAAAAACATGAAGAGACTGAAATGGTGTGAAAAATGTGAAGAGCTTCAAAAGTTGTGAAATACATGAGGAGCATGAAACGGTCTGAAAAATAGGAGGAACATAAAAAGGTGTTCAAAAACATGAAGGGCCTCAAAATGTGTGAAAAATATGAGGAGCTTCAAAAGGTGTCAAATTAAGAGGAGCATGAAACGGTCTGAAAAATAGGAGGAACATAAAACCGTGTTCAAAAACATGAAGGGCCTGAAAATGTGTGAAATATATGAAGATCCTCAAAACGTGTCAAAAATATGAGGAGCATGAAACGGTCTGAAAAATAGGAGGAGCATGAGGCGATGTTGAAAAACATTTAGAGACTAAAAACGTGTGAAAAATAAAAAGAGTTTCAAAGGGTGTGAAAAATATGAAGAGATTCAAAGGTGTCAAAAATATGAGGAGCATGAAACGGTCTGAAAAATAGGAGGAGCATGAAACGGTGTTCAAAAACATGAAGAGCCTTAAAAGGTGTGAAAAATATGAAGAGCTTCAATAGGTGTGAAAAATATGAGGAGCATGAATCGGTCTGAAAAATAGGAGGAGCATCAAACGGTGTTCAAAAACATGAAGAGCCTGAAAAGAGGTAAAAAAATCTGAAAAGCTTCAAAAGGTGTCAAATATATGAGGAGCATGAAACGGTATGAAAATATGAAGAGCATGAAGCGGTGCTGTAAAACATGAGGAGCCTGAAAAGATGTGAAATATATGAAGAGCTTCAAAATGTGTGAAAAATATGAGGAGAATTAAAAGTTCTGAAAAATAGGAGGAGCATGAAGAAGTGTTGAATAACATAAAGAGCCTGAAAAGATGTGAAAAACATGAAGAGCCTGAAAAGGTGTGAAATATATGAAGAGCTTCAAAATGTATGGAAAATATGAGGAGCATGAAACGTTCTGAAAAATTGGAGGAGCATGAAGCCGTGATGAAAAACATGAAGAGACTGAAATGATGTGAAAAATATGAAGAGCTTCAAAAGGTGTCAAAAATATGGGGACCATGAAACGGTCTGAAAAATAGGAGGAGCATGAAGTGGTGTTGAAAAACATGAAGAGCCTTAAAAAGTGTGAAAAATATGAAGAGCTTCAAAAGGTGTCAAAAATATGGGGACCATGAAACGGTCTGAAAAATAGGAGGAGCATGAAGCGGTGTTGAAAAACATGAAGTGCCTGAAAAGGTGTGAAAAACATGAAGAGCATGAAAAGGTGTGAAATATATGAAGAGCTTCAAAAAGTATGAAAAATATGAGGAGCATGAAACGTTCTGAAAATTTGGAAGAGCATGAAGCGGTGATGAAAAACATGAAGAGACTGAAATGATGTGAAAAATATGAAGAGCTTCAAAAGGTGTCAAAAATATGGGGACCATGAAACTGTCTGAAAAATAGGAGGAGCATGATGTGGTGTTGAAAAACATGAAGAGCCTGAAAAAGTGTGAAAAATATGAAGAGCTTCAAAAGGTGTCAAAAATAAATGGAGCATGAAATGGTCTGAAAAAGAGCAGGAGCATGAAGCGGTGTTCAAAAACATGAAGAGCCTGAAAAGCTGTGAAAAATATGAAGAGCTTAAAAAGGTGTGAAAAATATGAAGAGCTTCAAAAGGTGTGAAAAATATGAAGAGCTTCAAAAGGTGTGAAAATGAGATGAGCATGAAAAGGTCTGAAAAATAGGAAGAGCATGAAGTGGTGATGAAAACCATGAAGAGCCTGAATAAGTGTGAAATATATGAAGAGCTTCAAAAGGTGTGAAAAATATGGGGAGCTTCAAAAGGTGTCAAAAATATGAGGAGCATGAAATGGTCTGAAAAATAGGAGCAGCATGAAACAGTGTTCAAAAACATGAAGAGCTTAAAAAGGTGTGAAATATATGAAGAGCTTCAAAAAGTGTGAAAAATATGAGGAGCATGAAACGGTCTGAAAAAACGTAGGAGCATGAAGCGGTGTTGAAAAATATGAAGAGCCTGAAAAGGTGGGAAAAATATGAAGAGCTTCAAAAGGTGTCAAAATTACGAGGAGCATTAAACGGTCTGAAAAATAGGAGAAGCATGAAACGGTGTTCAAAAACATGAAGAGCCTGAAAAGGTGTGAAACATATGAGGAGCTTCAAAAAGTGTGAAAAATATGAGGAGCATGAAACGGTCTGAAAAAATGGAGGAGCATGAAGCGGTGTTGAAAAACATGAAGAGACTGAAATGGTGTGAAAAATGTGAAGAGCTTCAAAAGGTGTCAAAAATATGGGGACCATGAAACGGTCTGAAAAATAGTAGGAGTATGAAGTGGTGTTGAAAAACATGAAGAGCCTGAAAAGGTGTGAAAAATATGAAGAGCTTCAAAAGGTGTCAGAAATATGAGGAGCTTCTAACTGTCTGAAAAATAGGAGAAGCATGAAGCGGTGTTGAAAAACATGAAGAGCCTGAAGAAGTATGAAATATATGAAGAGTTTCAAAACTTGTCAAAAAGATGAGGAGGATGAAACGGTCTGAAAAATAGGAGGAGCATGAAGCATGTTGAAAAACATGAAGAACCTGGAAAGGTGTGAAAAATATGAAGAGCTACAAAAGGTGTCAAAAATATGAAGAGCTTCAAAAGGTGTCAAAAATGAGATGAGCATCAAAAGGTCTGAAAAATAGGAAGAGCATGGAGTGGTGTTGAAAAACATGAAGAGTTTGAAAAAGTGTGAAATATATGAAGAGTTTCAAAAGGTGTGAAAAATATGGGGAGTTTCAAAAGGTGTCAAAATATGAGGAGCATGAAACGGTCTGAAAAATAGGAGGAGCATGAAACAGCATTCAAAACATGAAGAGCTTGAAAAGGTGTGAAATATATGAAGAGCTTCAAAAGGTGTGAAATACATGAGGAACACGAAACGGTTTGAAAAATAGGAGGAGGTTGAAGCGGTGTTCAAAAACATGAAGAGCCTGAAAAGGTGTGAAAAATATGAAGACCTTCAAAATGTGTCAAATATATGAGGAGCATGAAACAGTCTGAAAAATAGGAGGAGCATGAAACGGTGTTCAAATACATGAAGAGCCTGAAAAGGTGTGAAAAATATGAAGAGCTTCAAAAGGTGTGAAAAATATGAAGAGCTTCAAAATCTGTAAAAAATGAGATGAGCATGAAATGGTGTGAAAAAGAGGAGGAGCATGAAGCGGTGTTGAAAAACATGAAGAACCTGAAAAGGTGTGAAAAATATGAAGAGCTTCAAAAGGTGTCAAAAATAAAAGGAGCATGAAATGGTCTGAAAAAGAGAAGGAGCATGAAGCGGTGTTGAAAAACATGAAGAGCCTGAAAAGGTGTGAAAAATATGAAGAGCTTCAAAAGGTGTGAAATACATGAGGAGCATGAAACGGTCTGAAAAATAGGAGGAGCATGAAGCGGTGTTCAAAAACATGAAGAGCCTGAAAAGCTGTGAAAAATATGAAGAGCTTCAAAAGGTGTGAAAAATATGAAGAGCTTCAAAATCTGTAAAAAATGAGATGAGCATGAAATGGTGTGAAAAAGAGGAGGAGCATGAAGCGGTGTTGAAAAACATGAAGAACCTGAAAAGGTGTGAAAAATATGAAGAGCTTCAAAAGGTGTCAAAAATAAAAGGAGCATGAAATGGTCTGAAAAAGAGAAGGAGCATGAAGCGGTGTTGAAAAACATGAAGAGCCTGAAAAGGTGTGAAAAATATGAAGAGCTTCAAAAGGTGTGAAATACATGAGGAGCATGAAACGGTCTGAAAAATAGGAGGAGCATGAAGCGGTGTTCAAAAACATGAAGAGCCTGAAAAGCTGTGAAAAATATGAAGAGCTTCAAAAGGTGTGAAAAATATGAAGAGCTTCAAACGGTGTGAAAAATATGAGGAGCTTCATAAGTTGTCAAAAATATGAGGAGCATGAAACGGTCTGAAAAATAGGAGGAACATTAACTGGTGTTGAAAAACATGAAGAGGCTGAAAAGGTGTGAAAAATATGAAGAGCTTCAACAGGTGTCAAAAATATGAGGAGCATGAAACGTTCGGAAAAACAGGAGGAGCATGAAACGGTATTCAAAACATGAAGAGCTTGAAAAGGTGTGAAAAACATGAAGAGCTTCAAAACCTGTCAAAAGTATGAGGAGCATGAAATGATCTGAAAAGTAGGAGGAGCATGAAGCAGTGTTGAAAAACATGAAGAGCCTGAAAAGTTGTGAAATATATGAAGAGCTTCAAAAGGTGTCAAAAATATCAGGAGAGAGAAACGGTGATCAAAAACGTGAAGAGCCTGAAAAGATGTGAAAAATACGAAGAGATTCAAAAGATGTCAAAAATTGGACGAACTTGAAACGGTGTTGAAAAACATGAAGAGCATGAAAAGGTGTGAAAAATATGAAGAGCTTCAAAAAGTGTCAAAAATATGAGGAGCATGAAACGTTCTGAAGTATAGGAGGAGCATGAAGCGGTGTTGAAAAACATGAAGAGCCTGAAAAGGTGAGAAAAATATGAAGAGCTTCAAAAGGTGTCAAAATATGAGGAGCATGAAATGGTCTGGAAAATAGGAGGAGCATGAAATGCTGTTCAAATCATGAAGAGCCTGAAAAGGTGTGAAATATATGAAGAACTTCAAAAGGTGCCAAAAATATGAGGAGCATGAAACGGTCTGAAATAAAGAGGAGCATGAAACGGTCTGAAAAATAGGAGGAGCATGAAACGGTGTTCAAAAACATGAAGAGCCTGAAAAGCTGTGAAATATATGAAGAGTTTCAAAAGGTGTGAAATATATGAAGAGCTTCAAACGCTGTGAAATACATGAGGAGCATGAAACGGTCTGAAAAATAGGAGGAGCATGAAGCGGTGTTCAAAAACATGAAGAGCCTCAAAAGGTGTGAAATATATGAAGAGTTTGAAAAGGTGTCAAAAATATGAGGAGCATGAAACGCTCTGAAAAATAGGAGGATCATGAAGCGGTGTTGAAAATCATGAATAACTTGAAAAGGTGTGAAAAATATGAAGAGCTTCAAAAGGTGTCAACAATTTGAGGAGCATGAAACGGTCTGAAAAATAGGAGGAGCATGAAACGGTGTTCAAAAACACCAAGAGCCTAATAAGCCGTGAAAAATATGAAGAGCTTCAAAAGGTGTGAAAAATATGAAGAGCTTCAAACGCTGTGAAATACATGAGGAGCATGAAACGATCTGAAAAATAGGAGGAGCATGAAGTGGTGTTGAAAAACATGGAGAGACTGAAAAGGTGTGAAATATATGAAGAGATTCAAAAGTTGTCAAAAATATGAGGAGCATGAAACGGTCTGAAAAATCGGAGGAGCATGAAACGATGTTCAAAAACATGAAGAGCCTGAGAAGCTGTGAAAAATATGAAGAGCTTCAAAAGGTGTGAAAAATATGAAGAGCTTCAAAAGGTGTGAAATACATGAGGAGCATGAAACGGTCTGAAAAATAGGAGGAGCATGAAGCGGTGTTCAAAAACATGAAGAGCCTCAAAAGGTTTGAAATATATGAAGAGTTTGAAAAGGTGTCAAAAATATGAGGAGCATGAAACGCTCTGAAAAATAGGAGGATCATGAAGTGGTGTTGAAAATCATGAATAACTTGAAAAGGTGTGAAAAATATGAAGAGCTTCAAAAGGTGTCAAAAATATGAGGAGCATGAAACGGTCTGGAAAATAGGAGGAGCATGAAACCGTGTTCAAAAACATGAAGAGCCTGAAAAGGTGTGAAAAATATTAAGAGCTTCAAAAGGTGTGAAATACATGAGGAGTATGAAACGGTCTGAAAAATAGGAGGAGCATGAAGCGGTGTTGAAAAATATGAAGAGCCTGAAAAGGTGTGAAAAATATGACGAGCTTCAAAAGGTGTAAAATATATGAGGAGAATGTTAAGATCTGAAAAATAGGAGGAGCATGAAGCGGTGTTGAAAAACATGAAGAGCCTGAAAAGGTGTGAAAAATAGAAGAGCTTCAAAACATGTGAAAAATATGAGGAGCATGAAACGGTCTGAAAAATAGGAGAAGCATGAAGCGGTGTTGAAAAACAGGAAGAGCCTGAAAAGGTGTGAAAAACATGAAGAGCTTCAAAAGGTGTGAAAAATATGAGGAGCATGAAACGGTCTGAAAAATAGGAGAAGCATGAAGCTTTGTTGAAAAACAGGAAGAGCCTGAAAAGGTGGGAAATATATGAAGAGCTTCAAAAGGTGTCAAATATATGAGGAGCATGAAACGGTCTGAAAATTACGAGGAGCATGAAGTGGTGTTTAAAAACATGAAGAGCCAGAAAAGGTGTGAAATATATGAAGAGCTTCAAAAGGTCTCAACAATATGAGGAGCATGAAACGGTCTGAAAAATAGGAGGAGCTGAAACGGTCTGAAAAATAGGAGGAGCATGAAACGGTGTTCAAAAACATGAAGAGCCTGAAAAGCTGTGAAATATATGAAGAGTTTCAAAAGGTGTGAAATATATGAAGAGCTTCAATAGGTGTCAGAAATGAGAGAAGCATGAAACGGTCTGAAAAATAGGAGGAGCATGAAGTGGTGTTTAAAAACATCAAGAGCCAGAAAAGGTGTGAAATATATGAAGAGCTTCAAAAGGTGTCAACAATATGAGGAGCATGAAACGGTCTGAAAAATAGGAGGAGCTGAAACGGTCTGAAAAATAGGAGGAGCATGAAACGGTGTTCAAAAACATGAAGAGCCTGAAAAGGTGTGAAAAATATGAAGAGCTTTAAAAGATGTCAAATATATGAGGAGTATGGAACGGTCTGAATAATAGGAGGAGCATCAAGCGGTGTTCAACATCATGAAGAACATTAAAAGGTGTGAAAAAATGAAGAGCTTCAAAATGTGTCAAAAATATGAGGAGCATGAAACGATCTGAAAAATAGGAGCAGCATGAATCGGTGTGGAAAAACATGAAGAGCCTGAAAAGGTGTGAAAAATATGAATAGCTTCAAAAGGTGTCAAAAATATGAGGAGCATGAAAGGGTCTGAAAAATAGGAAGAGCAGGAAGCGGTGTTGAAAAACATGAAGAGCCTGAAAAGGTGTGAAATATATGAAGAGCTTCAAAAGGTGTCAAAAATATGAGGAGCATGAAACGGTCGGAAAAATAGGAGGAGCATGAAGCGGTGTTGAAAAACATGTAGAGCATGAAAAGGTGTGAAAAATATGAAGAGGTTCAAAAGGTGTCAAAAATATGAGGAGCATGAAAGGGTCTGAAAAATACGAGGAGCACGAAGCGGTGTTGAAAAACATGAAGAGCCTGAAAAGGTGTGAAATATATGAAGAGCTTCAAAAGGTGTCAAAAATAGGAGGAGCATGAAACGGTCTGAAAAATAGGAGGAGCATGAAGTGGTGTTGAAAAGCATGAAGAGCCTGAAAAAGTGTGAAAAATATGAAGAGCTTCAAAAGGTGTGAAAAAATGAAGAGCTTCAAAATCTGTCAAAAATATGAGGAGCATGAAACGATTTGAAAAATAGGAACAGCATGAAACGGTGTTCAAAGACATGAAGAGCCTGAAAAGGTGTGAAAAATATGAAGAGCTTTAAAAGATGTCAAGTATATGAGGAGTATGGAACGGTCTGAATAATAGGAGGAGCATCAAGCGGTGTTCAACATCATGAAGAACATTAAAAGTTGTGAAAAATATAAAGATCTTCAAAAGGGATGAAATACATGAGGAGCAAGAAACGGTCTGAAAAATAGGAGGAGCATGAAGCGGTGTTGAAAATCGTGAAGAGCCTGAAATGGTGTGAAAAATGTGAAGAGCTTAAACATGTGTCAAAAACTTGAGGAGAATGAAACGGTCTGAAAAATAGGAGGAGCATGAAGCTGTGTTCAAAAACATGAAGAGCCAGAAAAGGTGTGAAAAATATGAAGAGCTTCAAAAAGTGTCAAAAATATGAGGAGCAAGAAACGGTCTGAAAAATAGGAGTAGCATGAAACGATCTGAAAAATAGGAGGAGCATGAATCTGTGTTGAAAAACATGAAGAGCCTGAAAAGGTTTGGAAAATATGAAGAGCTTCAAAAGGTGTAAAAAATGAGATGAGCATGAAACGGTCTGAAAAATAGGAGGAGCATGAACTGGTGCTGAAAAACATGAAGAGCCAGAAAAGGTGGGAAAATATGAAGAGCAAGAAACGGTCGGAAAATAGGAGGAGCATGAAACGATCTGAAAAATAGGAGGAGCATGAAGCTGTGTTCAAAAACATGAAGAGCCTGAAAAGGTGTGAAAAATATGAAGAGCTTCAAAAGGTGTAAGAAATTTGAGCAGCTGAAACGGTCTGAAAAATATGAGGAGCATGAAGTGGAGCTGAAAAACCTGAAGAGCCTGAAAAGGTGTGAAAAATATGAAGAGCTTCAAAAGGTGTGAAAAATATGAGGAGCATGAAACGGTCTGAAAAATAGGAGGAGCATGGATCGGTGTTCAAAAACATGAAGAGCCTGAAAAGGTGTGAAAAATATGAAGAGCTTCAAAAAGTGTCAAATATATGAGGAGAAAGAAACGGTCTGAAAAAAAGGAGGAGCATGAAGCGGTGTTCAAAAACATGAAGAGCCTGAAAAGGTGTGAAAAATATGAAGAGCTTCAAAAGCTGTCAAAAATGAGATGAGCATGAAACGGTCTGAAAAAAAGGAGGAGCATGAAACGATCTGAAAAATAGGAGGAGCATGAAGCTGTGTTGAAAAACATGAAGAGCCTGAAAAGGTGTGCAAAATATGAAGAGCTTGAAAAGGTGTAAAAAATGAGATGAGCATGAAACGGTCTGAAAAATAGGAGGAGCTTGACCTGGTGCGGAAAAACATGAAGAGCCTGAAAAGGTGTAAAAAATATGAAGAGCTTTAAAAGGTGTGAAAAATATGACGAGCATGAAACGGTCTGAAAAATAGGAGGAGCATGAAGCTGTGTTCAAAAACATGAAGAGCCAGAAAAGGTGTGAAAAATATGAAGAGCTTCAAAAAGTGTCAAACATATGAGGAGCAAGAAACGGTCGGAAAATAGGAGGAGCATGAAACGATCTGAAAAATAGGAGGAGCATGAAGCTGTGTTCAAAAACATGAAGAGCCTGAAAAGGTGTGAAAAATATTAAGAGCTTCAAAAGGTGTAAAAAATTTGAGCAGCATGAAACGGTCTGAAAAATAGGAGGAGCATGAAGTGGAGCTGAAAAACCTGAAGAGCCTGAAAAGGTGTGAAAAATATGAAGAGCTTCAAAAGGTGTGAAAAATATGAGGAGCATGAAACGGTCTGAAAAATTGGAGGAGCATGGATCGGTGTTCAAAAACATGAAGAGCCTGAAAAGGTGTGAAAAATATGAAGAGCTTCAAAAACTGTCAAATATATGAGGAGAAAGAAACGGTCTGAAAAAAAGGAGGAGCATGAAGCGGTGTTCAAAAACATGAAGAGCCTGAAAAGGTGTGAAAATTATGAAGAGCTTCAAAAGCTGTCAAAAATGAGATGAGCATGAAACGGTCTGAAAAAAAGGAGGAGCATGAAGCGTTGTTGAAAATCTTGAAGAGCTTGAAAAGGTGTGAAAAATATGAAGAGCTTCAAAAGGTTTCAAAAATATGAGGATCATGAAACGGTCTGAAAAATAGGAGCAAGATGAAACGGTCTGAAAATAAGAGGAGCATGAAATGGTGTTGAAAAACAGGAAGAGCCTGAAAATGTGAGAAAAATATGAAGAGCTTCAAAAGGTTTCAAAAATATGAGGAGCATGAAACTTTCTGAAAAAGAGGAGGAGCATGAACCGGTGTTGAAAAACATGAAGAGCCTGAAAAGGTGTGAAAAATATGAAGAGCTTAAAAAGGTGTCAAAATTATGAGGAGCATTAAACGGTCTGAAAAATAGGTGGAGCATGAAGCTGTGTTCAACATATGAAGAGCGTGAAAAGGTGCGAAAAATATAAAGAGCCTGAAAAGGTGTGAAAATTATGGAGAGCTTCAAAAGGTGTCAAAAATGAGAAGAGCATGAAACGGTCTGAAAAATAGGAGGAGCATTAAACGGTGTGAAAAAACATGAAAAGCCTGAACAGGTGTGGAAAAATGGGAAGAGCTTCAAAATGTGTCAAATATATGAGGAGAATGAAACGGTCTGAAAAATAGGAGGAGCATGAAACCGTCTGAAAAATAGGAAGAGCATGAAACGGTCTGAAAAATAGGAGGAGCATTAAACGGTGTTCAAAAACATGAAGAGCCTGGAAAGGAGTGAAAAATATGAAGAGCTTCAAAACGTGTCAAAATATGAGGAGCATGGAACGGTCTCAAAAATAGGGGGAGCATGAAATGATCTGAAAAATAGAAGGAGCATGAAGCGGTGTTCAAAAACATGAAGAGCCTGGAAAGGTGTGAAAAATATGAAGAGCTTCAAAAGGTTTCAAAAATATGAAGAGCATGAAACGGTCTGAAATATAGGAGGAGCATGAAGCGGTGTTCAAAAACATGAAGAGCCTGAAAAGGTGTGAAAAATAGGAAGAGCTTCAAAAGGTGTGAAATACATGAGGAGAATGAATCGGTCTCTAAAATAGGAGAAGCATGAAGCGGTGTTCAAAAACATGAAGAGCCTGGAAAGGTGTGAAAAATACAAAGAGCTTCAAAAGATGTGAAAAATATGAGGAGCATGAAAAGGTCTAAAAAATAGGAGGAGCATGAAGTTGTGTTCAAAAACATGAAGATCCTGAAAAGTTGTAAAAAATATGAAGAGCTTCAAAAGGTGTCAAAAATATGAGGAGCATGAAACGGTCTGAAAAATAGGAGGAGCATGAAACGCTGTTGAAAAACATGAAGAGCTTCAAAAGATGTGAAAAATATGAAGAGCTTCAAAAGTTGTCAATAATAAGAGGTGCATGAAAAGTCCTGAAAAATATGAGGAGCATGAAACTCTCTGAAAAATAGGAGGAGCATGAAGCGGTCTTGAAAACCAAGAAGAGCCTGAAAACGTGTGAAAAATATGAAGAGCTTCAAAAGCTTTCAGAAATACGAGGAGCATGAAACGGTCTGAAAAATAGGAGGAGCATGAAGCGGTGTTGAAAACCATGAAGAGCCTGAAAAGGAGTGAAAAATATGAAGAGCTTCAAAACGTGTCAAAATATGAGGAGCATGAAACGGTCTCAAAAATAGGGGGAGCATGAAATGATCTGAAAAATAGAAGGAGCATGAAGCGGTGTTCAAAAACATGAAGAGCCTGGAAAGGTGTGAAAAATTGGAAAGGCTTCAAAAGGTGTGAAATACATGAGGAGAATGAAACTCTCTGAAAAATAGAAATAGCATGAAGTGGTGTTCAAAAACAAGAAGAGCCTGTAAAGGTGTGAAAAATATGAAGAGCTTCAAAAGGTGTGAAAAATATGAGGAGCATGATACAGCTTGAAAAATAGGAGGAGCATGAAGCCGTGTTGAAAAACATGAAGAGTCTGAAAACGTGTGAAAATATGAAGAGCTTCAAAAATATGAAAAATATGAAGAGCTTCAAAAGGTGTGAAAAATATGAAGAGCTTCAAAAGGTGTCAAAATGAGATGAGCATGAAACGGTCTGCAAAATAGGAGGAGCATGAAATGGTGTTCAAAAACATGAAGAGCCTGAAAAGGTGTGAAAAATATGAAGAGCTTAAAAAGGTGTCAAAAATATGAGGAGCATGAAACGGTCTGAAAAAGAAGAGGAGCATGAAGCGGTGTTGAAAAACATGAAGAGCCTGAAAAGGTGTGAAAAATATGAAGAGAGTCTAAAGGTGTCAAAAATATGAGGAGCATGAAACGGTCTTAAAAATACGAGCAATATGAAGTGGTGTTGAAAAACGTGAAGAGCCTGAAAAGGTGTGAAATATATGAAGAGCTTCAAAAGGTGTGAAAAATATGAGGTCCAAGAAACGGTCTGAAAAATAGGAGGAGCATGAAGCAGTGTTGAAAAACATGAAGAGCCTGAAAAGGTGTGAAAAATATGAAGAGCTTCAAAAGGTGTCAAAAATAGGAGTAGCATGAAACGGTCTGAAAAATAGGAGGATTATGAACGGTGTTCAAAAACATGAAGAGCCTGAAAAGGTGTGAAAAATATGAAAAGCCTCAAAACCTGTCAAAAATATGAGGAGCATGAAACGGTTTGAAAAATAGCAGGAGCATGAAGTGATGTTGAAAAACATGAAGAGTCTGAAAACGTGTGAAAATATGAAGAGCTTCAAAAATATGAAAAATATGAAGAGCTTCAAAAGGTGTGAAAAATATGAAGAGCCTCAAAATGTGTCAGAATGAGATGAGCATGAAACGGTCTGAATAATAGGAGGAGCATGAAGTGGTTTTGAAAAAATTAAAAAGCCTGAAAAGGTGTGAAATATATGAAGAGCTTCAAAAGGTGTGAAAATATGAGGAGAATGAAACGGTCTGCAAAATAGGAGGAGCATGAAATGGTGTTCAAAAACATGAAGAGCATGAAAAGGTGTGAAAAATATGAAGAGCTTCAAAAGGTGTGAAATACATGAGGAGAATTAAACGGTCTGAAAAATAGGAGGAGCATGAAGCGGTGTTCAAAAACATGAAGAGCCTGAAAAGGTGAGAAAAATATGAAGAGCTTCAAAAACTGTCAAGAACATGAGGAGCATGAAACGGTCTGAAAAATAGGAGGAGCATGAACTGGTGCTGAAAAACATGAAGAGCCTGAAAAGGTGTGCAAAATATGAAGAGCTTCAAAAGTTGTAAAAAATGAGAGCAGCATGAAACGGTCTGAAAAATAGGAGGAGCAGGAAGTGGAGCTGAAAAACATGAAGAGCCTGAAAAGGTGTGCAAAATATGAAGAGCTTCAAAAGGTGTGAAATACATGAGGAGCATGAAACGGTCTGAAAAATAGGAGGAGCATGAACTGGTGCTGAAAAACATGAAGAGCCGGAAAGTGTGAGAAATAGGAAGAGCTTCAAAAGGTGTGAAAAATATGAAGAGCTTCAAAAGGTGTCAAAAAATAGATGAGCATGAAACTGTCTGAAAAATAAGAGGAGCATGAAGTGGTGTTGAAAAAAATGAAGAGCCTGAAAAGGTGTGAAATATATGAAGAGCTTCAAATGGTGTCAAGAATATGAGGAGAATGAAGCGGTCTGAAAAATAGGAGGAGCATGAAGCGGTGTTGAAAAACATGAAGCGCCTGAAAAGGTGTGAAAGAAATGAAGAGTTTCTAAAGGTATCAAAAATATGAGGAGTAAGAAAGGGTCTGAAAAATAGGAGGAGCATGAAGCGGTGTTCAAAAACATGAAGAGCCTGAATAGGTGTGAAAAATATGAAGAGCCGCAAAAGGTGTCAAAATGAGATGAGCATGAACCGGTCTGAAAAATAGGAGGAGCATGAAGTGATGTTGAAAAAAATGAAAAGCCTGAAAAAGTGAGAAATATATGAAGAGCTTCAAAAGGTGTAAAAATATGAGGAGAATGAAACGGTCTGCATAATAGGAAGAGTATGAAATGGTGTTCAAAAACATAAAGACCATGAAAAGGTGTGAAAAATATGCAGAGTTTCAAAAGGTGTGAAATACATGAGGAGGAATAAACGGTCTGAAAAATAGGAGGAGCATGAAGCGGTGTTCAAAAACATGAAGAGTCTGAAAAGGTGTGAAAAATATGAAGAGTTTCTAAAGGTGTCAAAAATATGAGGAGCATGAAACGGTCTGAAAAATGGGAGGAGCATGAAATGGTGTTCAAACACATGAAGAGCCTGAAAGGTGTGAAAAATATGAAGAGCTTCAAAAGGTGTGAAAAAGATTAGGTGCAAGAAACGGTCTGAAAAATAGGAGGAGCATGAAGTTGTGTTGAAAGAAAAGAAGAGCCTTAAAATGTGTGAAATATATGAAGAGCTTCAAAAGGTGTGAAATACATGAGGAGCATGAAACGGGCTGAAAAATAGGAGGAGCATGAAACGGTTTGGCAAAACATGAAGAGCCTGAAAAGGTGTGAAAGATATGAAGAATTTCTAAAGGTGTCAAAAATATGAGGAGCATGAAAACGTCTGAAAAATAGGAGGAGCATGAAGTGGTGTTGAAAAACATTAAGAGCCTGAAAGGGTGTGAAAAATATGAAGAGTTTCAAAAGGTGTCAATAATAAGAGGTGCATGAAACATCCTGAAAAATATGAGGAGCATGAAACTGTCTGAAAAATAGGAGGAGCATGAAGCAGTCTTGAAAACCAAGAAGAGCCTGAAAACGTGTGAAAAATATGAAGAGCTTCAAAAGGTTTCAGAAATATGAGGAGCATGAAACGGTCTGAAAAATAGGAGTAGCATGAAGCGGTGTTGAAAAACATGAAGAGCCTGAAAAGGAGTGAAAAATATGAAGAGCTTCAAAACGTGTCAAAATATGAGGAGCATGAAACGGTCTCAAAAATAAGGGGAGCATGAAATGATCTGAAAAATAGAAGGAGCACGAAGCGGTGTTCAAAAACATGAAGAGCCTGGAAAGGTGTGAAAAATAGGAAGAGCTTCAAAAGGTTTCAAAACTATGAGGAGCATGAAACGGTCTGAAATATAGGAGGAGCATGAAGCGGTGTTCAAAAACATGAAGAGCATGAAAAGGTGTGAAAAATAGGAAGAGCTTCAAAAGGTGTGAAATACATGAGGAGAATGAAACGGTCTCTAAAATAGGAGGAACATGAAGCGGTGTTCAAAAACATGAAGAGCCTGGAAAGGTGTGAAAAATACAAAGAGCTTCAAAAGATGTGAAAAATATGAGGAGCATGAAAAGGTCTAAAAAATAGGAGGAGCATGAAGTTGTGTTCAAAAACATGAAGATCCTGAAAAGTTGTAAAAAATATGAAGAGCTTCAAAAGGTGTCAAAAATATGAGGAGCATGAAACGGTCTGAAATATAGGAGGAGCATGAAGCAGTGTTCAAAAATATGAAGAGCCTGAAAAGGTGTGAAAAATATGAAGAGTTTCAAAAGGTGTGAAATACATGAGGAGGATGAAACGGGCTGAAAAATAGGAGAAGCATGAAGTGGTGTGGAAAAATATGAAGAGCCTGAAAAGGTGTGAAAAATATGAAGAGCTTCAAAAGGTGTGAAATACATGAGGAGCATGAAACTCTCTGAAAAGTAGAAGGAGCATAAAGTGTTGTTCAAAAACATGAAGAGCCTGAAAAGGTGTGAAAAATATGAAAAGATTCAAAAGGTGTGAAATACATGAGGAGCATGAAACTCTCTGAAAAGTAGAAGGAGCATGAAGTGTTGTTCAAAAACATGAAGTGCCTGGAAAGAATTGAAAAATATGAAGAGCTTCAAAAGGTGTGAAAAATATGAAGAGCTTCAAAAGGTGTCAAAATGAGATGAGCATTAAACGGTCTGAAAAATAGGAGGAGCATTAAGCGGTGATGAATATCATAAAGAGCCTGAAAAGTTGTGAAAAATATGAACAGCTTCAAAAGGTGTGAAAAATATGAAAAGCTTCAAAAGGTGTCAAAATGAGATGAGCATGAAACGGTCTGAAAAATAGGAGGAGCATTAAGCGGTGTTGAAAAACATGAAGAGCCTGAAAACGTGTGAAAAATATGAAGAGCTTCAAAAGGTGTGAAAAATATGAAGAGCTTCAAAAGGTGTGAAATACATGAGGAGTTTGAAACGGGCTGAAAAATAGGAGAAGCATGAAGTGGTGTGGAAAAATTTGAAGAGCCTGAAAAGGTGTGAAATAAATGAAGAGCTTCAAAATGTGTGAAATATATGAGGAGCATGAAACGGGCTGAAAAATAGGAGAAGCATGAAGCGGTGTTGAAAAACATGAAGAGCCTGAAAAGGTGTGAAAAATATGAAGAGCTTCAAAAGGTGTGAAATACATGAGGAGCATGAAACTCTCTGAAAAATAGGAGGAGCATGAAGTGGTGTTCAAAAACATGAAGAGCCTGAAAAGATGTGAAAAATATGAAGAGCTTCAAAAGGTGTCAAAAATATGAGGAGCATGAAACGGTCTGAAAAAGAGGAGGAGCATGAAGCGGTGTTGAAAATTACGAGGAGCATGAAGAGGTGTTGAAAAAAAAGAAGAGCCTGAAAAGGTGTGAAATATATGAAGACCTTCATAACGTGTGAAAAATAAGAGGAGCTTCAAAAAGTGTCAAAATTATGAGGAAAATGAAACGGTCTGAAAAATAGGAGGAGCATGAAGCGGTGTTGAAAATACGAGGAGCATGAAGAGGTGTTGAAAAAAATGAAGAGCCTGAAAAGGTGTGAAAAATATGAAGAGCTTCTAAAGGTGTCAAAAATATGAGGAGCATGAAAAGTTCTGAAAAATAGGAGGAGCATGAAGTGGTGTTGAAAAACATGAAGAGCCTGAAAAGTGTGAAAAATATGAAGAGCTTCAAAAGGTGTGAAATACATGAGGAGCATGAAACTCTCTGAAAAATAGGAGGAGCATGAAGTGGTGTTCAAAAACATGAAGAGCCTGATGATTTGTGAAAAATATGAAGAGATTCAAAAAGTGTGAGAAATATGAGGAGCATGAAACGGTCTGAACAATAGGAGGAGTATGAAGCGGTGTTCAGAAACATGAAGGGCCTGAAAAGTTGTGAAAAATATGAAAAGTTTCAAAAGGTGTCAAAAATATGAGGAGCATGAAACTGTCTGAAAAATAGGAGTAGCATGAAGTGGTGTTGAAAAACATGAAGAGCCTGAAAAGGTGTGAGAAATATGAAGAGCTTCAAAAATGTTAAAAATATGAAGAGCTTCAAAAGGTGTCAAAATTATGAGGAGCATGAAACGGTCTGAAAAAAAGGAGGAGCATGAAGTGGTGTTGAAAAACATGAAGATGCTGAAATGGTGTGAAATATATGAAGAGCTTCAAAATGTGTGAAACATATGAGGAGCTTCAAAAAGTGTCAAAAATATGAGGAGCATGAAATGGTCTGTAAAATAGGAGGAGCATGAAGCGGTGTTCAAAAACATGAAGAGCCTGAAAAGGTGTGAAAAATATGAAGAGCTTCAAAATGTGTCAAAATATGAGGAGCATGAAACGGTCTTAAAAATACGAGGAGCATGAAGAGGTGTTGAAAAAAATGAAGAGCCTGAAAAGGTTTGAAAAATATGAAGAGCTTCAAAAGGTGTCAAAAATATGAGGAGCATGAAACGGTCTGAAATATAAAGGAGCATGAAACGCTGATCAAATACATGAAGAGTCTGAAAAGGTGTGAAAAATATAAAGAGCTTGAAAAGCTGTCAAGTATATGAGTAGCATGAAACGGTCTGAAAAATAGGAGGAGCATGAAGCGGTGTTCAAAAACATGAAGAGCATTAAAAGGTGTGAAAAATATGACGAATTTTAAAAGGTGTCAAAAATATGAGGAGCACGAAACGTTCTGAAAAAGAGGAGGATCATGAAACGGTGTTCAAAAACATGAAGAGCATGAGAAGTTGTGAAAAATATGAAGAGCATGAGAAGTTGTCAAAAATATGAAGAGCTTCAAAAGGTGTGAAAAATATGAAGAGCTTCAAAAGGTGTCAAAAATGAGATGAGCATGAAACGGTCTGAAAAATCGGAGGAGCATGAAGCGGTGTTGAAAATCATGAAGAGCCTGAAACGGTGTGAAAAATATGAAGAGCTTCAAAAGGTGTGAAAAATATGAAGGGCATGAAAAGGTGAGAAAAATATGACGAGGATGAAACGGTCTGAGAAATAGGAGGAGCAAGAAGCGGTGTTGAAAAACATGAAGAGCCTGAAAAGGTGTGAAAAATATGAAGAGCTTGAAAAGGTGTGAAAAATATGAAGAGCTTCAAAAGTTGTCAAAAATGAGATGTGCATGAAACGGTCTGAAAGATAGGAGGAGCATGAAGTGGTGTTGAAAAACATGAAGAGCCTGAAAATGTGTGAAATATATGAAGAGCTTCAAAAGGTGTCAAAAATATGAGGAGCATGAAACGGTCTGAAAAGTAGGAGGAGTATGAAGCGCTGTTGAGATACATGAGGAGCCTGAAAAGGTGTGAAAAATATGAAGAGCTTCAAAAGGTGTCAAAAATATGAGGAGCATGAAATGGTCTGAAAAGTAGGAAGAGCATGAAGTGGCTGTGAAAAAGTTCAAGAGCCTGAAAAGGTGTGCAAAATATGAAGAGCTTCAAAAGGTGTGAAATTCATGAGGAGATGAAACGGTCTGAAAAAGAGGAGGGGCATGAAGCGGTGTTCAAAAACATGCAGAGACTGAAAAGGTGTGAAAAATATGAAGAGCTTCAAAAGGTGTGAAAAATATGAGAAGCATGCAACGGTCTGATAAATAGAAGGAGCATGAACCGGTGTTCAAAAATATTAAGAGCCTGAAAAGGTGTGAAAAATATGAAGAGCTTCAAAAGGTGTCAAAAATATGAGGAGCATGAAATGGTCGGAAAAATAGGAGGAGCATGAAGCAGTGTTGAAAAACCTGAAGAGCCTGAAAAGATGTGAAAAATATGAAGAGCTTCAAAGGTGTGAAATACATGAGGAGCATGAAACGGTCTGAAAAATACGAGGAGCATGAAGCGGTGTTGAAAAACATGAAGAGACTGAAAACGTGTGAAAAATATGAAGAGCTTCAAAAATTTGAAAAATATGAAGAGCTTCAAAAGGTGTGAAAAATACGAAGAGCTTCAAAAGGTGTGAAATACATGAGGAGCATGAAACGGTCTGAAAAATAGGAGGAGCATGAAACGGTGTTCAAAAACATGAAGAGCCTGAAAAGGTGTGAAAAATATGAAGAGGTTCGAAACGTGTCAAAAATATGAGGAGCATGAAACGGACTGAAAAATAGGAGGACCATGAAGTAGTGTTGAAAAACATGAGGAGCCTGAAAATGTGTGAAAAATATGAAGAGGTTCCAAATGTGTGAAAAATATGAAGAGCTTCAAAAGGTGTGAAATACATGAGAAGCATGAAACGGTCTGAAAAATAGGAGGAGCATGAAGCGGTGTTCAAAAACATGAAGAGCCTGAAAAGGTGTGAAAAATATGTGGAGCTTCAAAAGGTGTCAAAAATATGAGGAGCATGAAATGGTCTGAAAAATAGGAGGAGCATGAAGCGGTGTTGAAAATCATGAAGAGCCTGAAAATGTGTGAAAAATATGAAGAGTTTCAAAAGCTGTGAAATATATGAAGAGCTTCAAAAGCTGTCAAATATATGAGGAGCATGAAACGGTCTGAAAAATAGGAGGAGCATGAAACGGTGTTCAAAAACATGAAGAGTCTGAAAAGGTGTGAAAAATATGAAGAGCTTCAAAAGGTGTCAAAATATGAGGAGCATGAAACGGTCTGAAAAATAGGAGGAGCATGAAACGGTGTTCAGAAACATGAAGAGCCTGAAAAGGTGTGAAAAATATGAAGACTCTCAAAAAATGTCAAAAATATAAGGAGTATGAAATGGTCTCAAAAATATGAGGAGGAAGAAGCGGTGTTGAAAAACATGAAGAGCCTGAAACCAGTGAAAAATATGAAGAGCTTCAAAAATGTGAAAAATATGAAGAGCTTCAAAAGGTGTGAAAAATATGAAGAGCTTCAAAAGTTGTCAAAAATGAGATGAGCATGAAACGGACTGAAATATAGGAGGAGCATGAAGTGATGTTGAAAAACATGAAGAGGCTGAAAAGGTGTGAAAAATATGAAGAGCTTCAAATTGTGTCAAGTATATGAGGAGCATGACATGGTCTGAAAAATAGGAGGAGCATCAAACGGTGTTGAAAAACATGAAGAGCCTGAAAAGGTGTGAAAAATAGGAGGAGCTTCAAAAGGTGTCAAAATATGAGGGGCAGGAAACGGTCTGAAAAAGAGGAGGAGCATGAAGTGCTGTTCAAAACATGAAGAGCCTGGAAAGGTGTGAAAAATATGAAGAGCTTCAAAAGGTGTGAAATACATGAGGAGCATGAAACGGTTTGAAAAATAGGAGGAGCATGAAGCGGTGTTCAAAAACATGAAGAGCCTGAAAAGGTGTGAAAAACATGAAGAGCTTCAAATTGTGTCAACTATATGAGGAGCATGAAACGGTTTGAAAAATAGGAGGAGCATGAAACGGTCTGAAAAATAGGAGTAGCATGAAGCAGTGTTCAAAAACATGAAGAGCCTGAAAAGGTGTGAAAATATGAAGAGCTTCAAATTGTGTCAATTATATGAGGAGCAAGAAATCGTCTGAAAAATAGGAGGAGCATCAAACGGTGTTGAAAAACCTGAAGAGCCTGAAAAGGTGTGAAAAAGAGGAGAAGCTTCAAAAGGTGTCAAAAATATGAGGAACATGAAATGGTCTGTAAAATAGGAGGAGCATGAAGTGGTGTTCAAAAACATGAAGAGCCTGAAAAGGTGTGAAAAATATGAAGAGCTTCAAAAGGTGTGAAAAATATGAGGAGCTTGAAATGGTTTGAAAAATAAGAGGAGCATGAAGCCGTGTTGAAAAACATGAAGAGCCTGAAAAGGTGTGAAAAATATGAAGAGCTTCAAATTTTGTCAAGTATATGAGGAGCATGAAACGGTCTGAAAAATGCGAGGAGCATGAAACGGTCTGAAAAATAGGAGGAGAATGAAGCGGTGTTGAAAAACATGAAGAGCCTGAAAAAGTTAGAAAAATGTGAAGAGCTTCAAATGGTGTGAAAAATATGAAGAGCTTCAAACGGTGTCATAAATGAGATGAGCATGAAACGTCTGAAAAATAGGAGGAGAATGAAGTGGTGTTGAAAAACATGAAGAGCCTGAAAAGGTGGAATTTATGAAGGGCTTCAAAGTGTGTCAAAAATATGAGGAGCATGAAACGGTCTGAAAAATAGGAGGATCATGAAATGGTGTTGAAAAACGGGAAGAACCTGAAAAGGTGTGAAAAATATGAAGAGCTATAAAAGGTGTGAAATATATTAGGAGCAAGAAACGGTCTGAATAATAGGATGAGTATTAAGCGGTGTTGAAAAACATGAAGAAACTGAAAAGGTGTGTAAAATAGGAGTAGCTTCAAAAGGTGTCAAAAATATGAGGAGCATGAAACGGTCTAAAAAATTGGAGGAGCATGAAGCGGTGTTGAAAAACATGAAGAGCCTGAAAAGGTGTGGAAAATAGGAAGAGCTTCAAAACGTGTCAAAAATATGAGGAGCATGAAACGGTCTGACAAATAGGAGGAGCATGAAACGGTGTTGAAAAACATGAAGAGACTGAAAAAGTGTGAAAAATATGAAGAGCTTAAAAAGGTATGAAAAATATGAAGAGCGTCACAAGGTGTCAAAAATATGAGGAGCATGAAACGATCTGAAAAATATGATGAGCATGAAGCGGTGTTCAAAAACATGAGGAGCCAGAAAAGGTGTGAAAAATATGAAGAGCTTCAAAGGTGTCAAAAATATGAGGAGCATGAAACGATCTGAAAAATAGGAGGAGCATGAAGCGGTGTTGAAAAACATGAAGAGTCTGAAAAGGTGTGAAAAATATGAAGAGCGTCAAAAGGTGTGAAATACATGAGGAGCATTAGACGATCTGAAATTAGTAGAAGTATGAAGTGGTGTTCAAAAACATGAAGAGCCTGAAAAGGTGTGAAAAATATGAAGAGCGTCAAAAGGTGTCAAAAATATGAGGAGCATGAAACGATCTGAAAAATATGAGGATCATGAAGCGGTGTTCAAAAACATGAGAAGCCTGAAAAGGTGTGAAAAATATGAAGAGCTTCAAAAGGTGTCAAAAACATGAGGAGCATGAAACGGTCTGAAAAATAGGAGGAGCATGAAACTGTGTTCAAAACATGAAGAGCCTGAACAGTTGTGAAAAATATGAAGAGCTTCAAAATATGTCAAAAATATGAGGAGCATGAAACTGTCTGAAATATAGGAGGAGCATGAAGTGGTGTTCAAAAACATGGACACCCTGAAACGGTCTGAAAAATACGAGGAGCATGAAACGGTCTGAAAAATAGGAGGAGCATGGAGCGGTGTTCAAAAGCATGAAGAGCCTGAAAAGGTGTGAAAAATAGGAAGAGCTTCAAAAGGTGTGAAATATATGAGGAGTTTGAAACGCTCTGAAAAACAGGAGGAGCATGAAGAAGTGTTGAAAAACATGAAGAGCATGAAAAAGTGTGAAAAATATGAAGAGCTTCAAAAGGTGTGAAAAATATGAAGAGCCTAAAAAGGTGTCAAAAATATGAGGAGCATGAAACTGTCTGAAAAATAGGAGGAGCAAGAAGCTGTGTTGAAAAACAAGAAGAGTCTGAAAAGGTGTGAAATATATGAAGAGCTTCAAAAGGTGTCAAAAATGAGATGATAATGAAGCGGTCTGAAAAATTGGAGGAGCATGAAGCGCTGTTGAAAACCATGAACAGCCTGAAAAGGTGTGAAAAATATGAAGAGCTTGAATCGGTGTGAAAAATATGAAGAGCTTCAAAAGTTGTCAGAAATGAGAGGAGCATGAAACGGTCTGAAAAATAGGATGAGCATGAATCGGTGTTGAAAAACATGAAGAGCCTGAAAAGGTGTGAAAAATATAAAGAGCTTCAAAAGGTGTCAAAAATATGAGGAGCATGAAACGGTCTGAAAAATAGGAGGAGCATGAAACGGTGTTCAAAAACATGAAGAGCCTGAAAAGGTGTGAAAAATATGAAGAGCTTAAAAACGTGTCAAAAATATGAGGAGCATGAAACGGTCTGAAAAATAGGAGGAGCAAGAAGCGGTGTTGAAAAAGATTAAGAGCCTGAAAACGTTTGAAAAATATGAAGAGCTTCAAAAAGTGTGGAAAATATGAAGAGCTTCAAAATGTGTCAAAAGTGAGATGAGTATAAAACGGTCTGAAAAAAAGGAGGAGCATGAAGTGGTGTTGAAAAACATGAAGAACCTGAAAATGTGTGAAATATATGAAGAGGTTCAAAAGGTGTCAAATATATGAGGAGCATGAATCGGTGTTGAAAAACATGAAGAGCCTGAAAATGTGTGAAAAATATGAAGAGCCTCAAATGGTGTCAAAAATATGAGGAGCATGAAACGGTCTGAAAAATAGGAGAAGCATGAAGCGGTGTTGAAAAACATGAAGAACATGAAAAGGTGTGAAAGATATGAAGAGCTTCAAAAGGTGTCAAAAATTTGAGGAGCATGAACCGTTCTGAAAAATAGGAGGAGCATGAAGCGGTGTTCATAAACATGAAGAGCCTGAAAAGGTGTGAAAAATATGAAGAGCTTCAAAAGGTGTCAAAAATATGAGGAGCATGAAACGGTCTGAAAAATAAGAGGAGAATAAAGCGGTGTTGAAAAACATGAAGAGCCTGAAAAGGTGTGAAAAATATGAAGAGCTTCAAAAGCTGTCAAAAATATGAGGAGCATGAAACAGTCTGAAAAATAGGAGGAGCATGAAATGGTGTTGAAAAACATGAACAGCTTGAAAAGGTGTGAAAAATACGAAGAGCTTCAAAATGGTCATAAATATGAGGAGCATGAATCGGTCTGAAATATAGGAGAAGCATGAAGCGGTGTTGAAAAACATTAAGAGCCTGAAAAGATGTGAAATATATGAAGAGCTTCAAAAGGTGTCAAAAATATGAAGAGCATCAAAGGGTCTGAAAAATAGGAGGAGCATGAAGCGGTGTTCAAAAACATGAAGAGTCTGAAAAGGTGTGAAAAATATGAAGAACTTCAAAAGGTGTGAAAAATTCGAGGAGCATAAAACGGTCTGAAAAATAGAAGAAGCATGAAGTGGTGTTGAAAAACATGAAGAGCCTGAAAACGTGTGAATTATATGAAGAGCTTCAAAAGGTGTCAAAAATATGAGGAGCATGAAACGGTCTGAAAAATAGGAGGACCACAAGTGGTGTTTGAAAACATGAAGAGCCTGAAAAGGTGTGAAAAATATGAAGATATTCAAAAGGTGTCAAAAATGTGAGGAGCATGAATCGGTCTCAAAAATATGAGGAGCATCAAGTGGTGTTGAAAAACATGAAGAGCCTGAAAAGGTGTGAAAATTATGAAGAGCTTCAAAAGGTGTCAAAAATATGACGAGCATGAATCAGTTTGAACAATAAGAGGAGCATGAAGTGGTGTTGAAAATCATGGAGAACCTGAAAAGTTGTGAAATTTATGAAGAGCTTCAAAAGGTGTCAAAAATATGTGGAGCTTGAAACGGTCTGAAAAGTAGGAGGAGCATGAAGTGGTATTGAAAAACATTAAGAGCCTGAAAAGGTGTGAAATATATGAAGAGCTTCAAAAGTTGTCAAAAATATGAGGAAGATAAAACGGTCTGAAAAGTAGGAGGAGCATGAAACGGTGTTGAAAAACATGAAGAGCCTGAAAAGATGTGAAAAATATAAAGAGCTTCAAAAGATGTCAAAAATATGAAGAGCATCAAAGGGTCTGAAAAATAGGAGGAGCATGAAGCGGTTTTGAAAAACATGAAAAGCCTGAAAACATGTGAAAAATCTGAAGCATTTCAAAAGGTTTCAGAAATATGAGGAGCATGAAACGGTCTGAAAAATAGGAGGAGCATGAAACGGTTTTCAAATCGTGAAGAGCCTGAAAAGGTGTGAATAATATGAAGAACTTCAAAAGCTGTCAAAAATATGAGGCGCATGAAACGGTGTTCAAAAACATGAAAAGCCTGAAAAGGTGTGAAATATATGAAGAGCTTCAAAAGGTGTCAAAAATAGAAGGAGCATGAAGAGGTGTAGAAAAACATGAAGAGCCTGAAATGGTGTGAAAAATATGAAGATCTTCAAAAGGTGTCTAAAATATGAGGAGCATGACACAGTCAGAAATATAGGAGGAGCATGAAGTGATGTTGAAAACATGAAGAACCTGAAAAGTTGTGAAATAATGAAGAGCTTCAAAAGGTGTCAAATATATGAGGAGCATGAAACGTTCTGAAAAATAGGAGGTGCAAGAAACGGTGTTCAGAAACATGAAGAGCCAGAAAAGGTTTGAAAAAAGTGAAGAGCTTGAAAAGGTGTCAAAAATATGAGGGGCATGAAACGGTCTGAAAAAGAGGATGAGCAAGAAGCAGTGTTGAAAAACATGAAGAGCCTGAAAAGGTGTGAAAAATATGAAAAGCTTCAAAAGGAGTCAAAATATGAGGAGCATGAAACGGTGTGAAAAATAGGAGGATCATGAAACTGTGTTGAAAACATGAAGAGCCTGAAAAGGTGTGAGAAATATGACGAGCTTCAAAAGATATCCAAAATATGAGGAGCATGAAACGGTTTGAAAAATAGAAGGAGCATGATGTGGTGTTGAAAACATGAAGTGCATAAAAATGTGTGAAAAATATGAAGAGCTTCAAAAGATATCAAATATATGAGGAGCATGTAACGGTCTGAATATTATGAGGAGCATGAGGTGGTGTTCAAAAACATGAAGAGCCTGAAAAGGTGTGAAAAATATGAAGAGGTTCAAAAGATGTCACAAATATGAGGAGCATGAAATGGTCTGAAAAATATGAGGAGCATGAATCGGTGTTCAAATACATGAAGAGCCTAAAAAGCTGTGAAAAATATGAAGAGCATCAAGAGGTGTCAATATATGAGGAGCATGAAATGGTCTAAAAAATAGGAGGAGCATGAAACGGTGTTGAAAAACATGAAGAGGCTGAAAAAGTTTGAAAAATATGAAGAGCTTCAAAAGGTGTCAAAAATATGAGGAGCATGAAACGGTCTGAAAAATAGGAGGAGAATAAAGCGGTGTTGAAAAACATGAAGAGCCTGAAAAGGTGTGAAAAATATGAAGAGCTTCAAAAGGTGTCAAAAATCTGAGGAGCATGAAACAGTCTGAAAAATTGGAGGAGCAGAAGCAGATTTGAAAAACATGAAGAGCCTGAAAAGGTTTGATAATTATGAAGCGCTTCAAAAGGTGTCAAAATTATGGGGAGCATTAAACGGTCTGAAATATAGGAGGAGCATGAAACGTTGTTGAAAAATATGAAGAGCCTGAAAAGGTGTGAAAAATATGAAGAGCTTCAAAAGGTGTCAAAATATGAGGAGCATGAAACGGTCTGAAAAATAGAAGGAGCATGAAACGGTGTTCAAAAACATGAGGAGCCTGAAAAATTGTGAAAAATATGAAGAGTTTCAAAAGGTGTCAAAAATATGAGGAGCATGAAACGGTCTGAAAAATAGGGGGAGCATGAAGCGGTGTTGAAAAACATGAAGAGCCTGAAAAGTTGTCAAAAATATGAAGAGCTTCTAAAGGGGTCAAAAGTAGAGGAGCTTCAAAAGGTGTCAAAAATGAGATGAGCATGAAATGGTGTGAGAATATGAGGAGCATGAAGCCGTTTTGAAAATCATGAAGAGTCTGAAAAGGTGTGAAAAATATGAAGAGCATCAAAAGGTGTCAAAAATATGAGGAGCACGAAACGGTCTGAAAAAGAGGAGGAGCATGAAGTGGTGTTCAAAAACACGAAGAGCCTGATAAGCCGTGAGAAATATGAAGAGCTTCAAAAGGTGTGAAAAATATGAAGAGCTTCAAACGCTGTGAAATACATGAGGAGCATGAAACGATCTGAAAAATAGGAGGAGCATGAAGCGGTGTTCAAGAACATGAAGAGCCTGAAACGGTGTGAAATATATGAAGAGATTCAAAAGTTGTCAAAAATATGAAGAGCATGAAACGGTCTGAAAAATAGGAGGAGCATGAAGTGGCATTGAAAAACATGAAGAGACTGAAAAGGTGTGAAATATATGAAGAGCTTCAAAAGGTGTCAAAATTTTGAAGAACTTCAAAGGTGTCAAAAATATGAGGAGCATGAAATGGTGTTCAAAAACATGAAGAGCCTGAAAAGGTGTGAAATATATGAAGAGCTTCAAAAGGTGTCAAAAATAGAGGGGGCATGAAACTATCTGAAAAATAGGAGGAGCATGAAGCGGTGTTGAAAAACATGAAGAACATGAAAATGTTTGAAAAATATGAAGAGCTTCAAAATGTGTCAAAAATAAGAGGAGCATGAAACGGTATGAAAAATAGGAAGAGCATGAAGTGGTGTTGAAAAACATAAAGAGCCTGAAAAGGTGTGAAAAATATGAAGAGCTTCAAAAGGTGTCAAAAATATGAGGAGCATGGAACGGTCTGAAAAATAGGAGGAGCATGAGGCAGTGTTGAAAAACATGAAGAACGTGAAAACGTGTGAAAAATATGAAGAACTTCAAAAGGTGTCAAAATTAAGAGGAGCATGAAACGGTCTGAAATACGAGGAGCAAGAAACGGTCTGAAAAATCGGAGGAGCATGAAACGGTGTTCAAAAACATGAAGAGCCTGAGAAGCTGTGAAAAATATGAAGAGCTTCAAAAGGTGTGAAAAATATGAAGAGCTTCAAAAGGTGTGAAATACATGAGGAGCATGAAACGATCTGAAAAATAGGAGGAGCATGAAGCGGTGTTCAAAAACATGAAGAGCCTCAAAAGGTGTGAAATATATGAAGAGTTTGAAAAGGTGTCAAAAATATGAGGAGCATGAAACCCTCTGAAAAATAGGAGGATCATGAAGCGGTGTTGAAAATCATGAATAACTTGAAAAGGTGTGAAAAATATGAAGAGCTTCAAAAGGTGTCAAAAATATGAGGAGCATGAAACGGTCTGGAAAATAGGAGGAGCATGAAACCGTGTTCAAAAACATGAAGAGCCTGAAAAGGTGTGAAAAATATTAAGAGCTTCAAAAGATGTGAAATACATGAGGAGCATGAAACGGTCTGAAAATAGGAGGAGCATGAAGCGGTGTTGAAAAACATGAAGAGCCTGAAAATGTGTGAAAAATATGAAGAGCTTCAAAAGGTGTCAAATATATGAGGAGAATGTTAAGATCTGAAAAATAGGAGGAGCATGAAGCGGTGTTGAAAAACATGAAGAGCCTGAAAAGGTGTGAAAAATATGAAGAGCTTCAAAAGGTGTGAAAAATATGAGGAGCATGAAACGGTCTGAAAAATAGGAGAAGCATGAAGCGGTGTAGAAAAACATGAACAGCCTGAAAAGGTGTGAAAAATATAAAGAGCTTCAAAAGGTGTGAAAAATATGAGGAGCATGAAACGGTCTGAAAAATAGGAGGAGCATGAAGTTTTGTTGAAAAACAGGAAGAGCCTGAAAAGGTGGGAAATATATGAAGAGCTTCAAAAGGTGTCAAATATATGAGGAGCATGAAACGGTCTGAAAATTACGAGGAGCATGAAGTGGTGTTTAAAAACATGAAGAGCCAGAAAAGGTGTGAAATATATGAAGAGCTTCAAAAGGTGTCAACCATATGAGGAGCATGAAACGGTCTGAAAAATAGGAGGAGCTGAAACGGTCTGAAAAATAGGAGGAGCATGAAACAGTGTTCAAAAACATGAAGAGCCTGAAAAGCTGTGAAATATATGAAGAGTTTTAAAAGGTGTGAAATATATGAAGAGCTTCAAAAGGTGTCAGAAATGAGAGAAGCATGAAACGGTCTGAAATATAGGATGAGCAAGAAGGGGTGTTGAAAAACATGAAGAGCCTGAAAACGTTTGAGAAATATGAAGAGCTTCAAAAGGTGTGAAATATATGAAGAGCTTCAAAAGGTGTCAAAAAATGAGATGAGCATGAAACAGTCTGAAAAATAGGAGGAGCATGAAACCGTGTTCAAGAATATGAAGAGCCTAAAAAGGTGTGAAAAATATTAAGATCTTCAAAAGTTGTGAAATACATGAGGAGCATGAAACGGTCTGAAAAATAGGAGGAGCATGAAGTGGTGTTGAAAAACATGAAGAGCCTGAAAATGTGTGAAATATACGAAGAGCTTCAAAAGGTGTCAGAAATGAGAGGAGCATGAAACGGTCTGAAAAATAGGAGGAGCATGAAGTGATGTTGAAAAACATGAAGAGCCTGAAAAGGTGTGAAAAATATGAAGAGCTTCAAAACGTGTCAAAAATATGAGGAGCATGAAACGATCTGAAAAATAGGATGAGCAAGAAGGGGTGTTGAAAAACATGAAGAGCCTGAAAACGTTTGAGAAATATGAAGACATTCAAAAGCTGTGAAAAATATGAAGAGCTTCAAAAGGTGTCAAAAATGAGATGAGCATGAAACAGTCCGAAAAATAGGTGGAGCCTGAAATCGTGTTCAAAAACATGAAGATCCTAAAAAGGTGTGAAAAATATAAAGAGCTTCAAAAGGTGTGAAATACAGGAGGAGCAAGAAACGGTCTGAAAAATAGGAGGAGCATGAAGTGGTGTTGAAAAACATGAAGAGCCTGAAAATATGTGAAATATATGAAGAGCTTCAAAAGGTGTCAGAAATGAGAGGAGCATGAAACGGTATGAAAAATAGGAGAAGCATGAAGTGGCTTTGAAAAACATGAAGAGCTTGAAAAGATGTGAAAAATATGAAGAGCTTCAAAAGGTGTCAAAAATATGAGGAGCATGAAACGGTCTGAAAAATAGGAGGAGCATGAAACGGTGTTCAAAAACATGAAGAGCCTGAAAAGGTGTGAAAAATATGAAGAGCTTCAAAACGTGTCAAAAATATGAGGAGCATGAAACGGTCTGAAAAATAGCAGGAGAAAGAAGCGGTGTTGAAAAAGATTAAGAGCCTGAAAACGTTTGAAAAATATGAAGAGCTTCAAAAGGTGTGGAAAATATGAAGAGCTTCAAAATGTGTCAAAAGTGAGATGAGTATAAAACGGTCTGAAAAATAGGAGGAGCAAGAAGTGGTGTTGAAAAACATGAAGAACCTGAAAATGTGTGAAATATATGAAGAGCTTCTAAAGGTGTCAAAAATATGAGGATCATGAAACGGTGTGAAAAACAGGAGGAGCTTGAAGTGCTGTTGAGAAACATGAAGAGGCTGAAAAGGTGTGAAAAATATGAATAGCTTCAAAAGTTTTCAAATATATGAGGAGCATGAAACTATCTTTAAAATAGGAGGAGCATGAAACGGTGTTGAGAAACATGAAGAGCCTGAAAAGGTGTGAAAAATATGAAGACCTTCAAAAGGTCTCAAAAAGAGGAGGCACATGAAACTGTCTGAAAAATAGGAGGAGCATGAAGCGGTGTGGAAAAACATGAAGAGCCTGAAAAAGTGGGAAAAATATGAAGAGCTTCAAAAGGTGTTCAAAAATATGAAGAGCTTAAAAAGGTGTCAAAAATAATGAGGAGAATGAAGCGGTCTGAATAATAGGAGGAGCATAAAGTGGTGTTCAAAATCATGAAGAGCCTTAAAAGGTGTGAAAAATATGAAGAGCTTCAAAGGTGTGAAAAAAAATGAAGAGCTTAAAAATCTGTCAAAAATATGAGGAGCATGAAACGATCTGAAAAATAGGAGCAGCAAGAAACGGTGTTCAAAGACATGAAGAGACTGAAAAGGTGTGAAAAATATGAAGAGCTTCAAAACGTGTCAAAAATATGAGGAGAATGAAACGGTCTGAAATATTGGAGGAGCAAGAAACGGAGTTCAAAAATATGAAGAGCCAGAAAAGGTGTGAAAAATATGAAGAGCTTCAAAAGATGGGAAATACATGAGGAGCATTAAACGGTCTGAAAAATATGAGGAGCATGAAGCGGTGTTCAAAAACATGCAGAGCCTCAAAAGGTGTTAAAAATATGAAGAGCTTCAAAAGGTGTCAAAAATATGAGGTGCATGAAACGGTCTGAAAAATAGGAGGAGCATGAAGCGGTGTTGAAAATCATGAAGAGCCTGAAAAGTTGTGAAAAATATGAAGATCTTCAAAAGGTGTCAAAAATATGAGGAGAATTAAACGGTCTGAAATATATGAGGAGCATGAAGTGGTGTTGAAAAACAAGAAGAGCCTGAAACGGTGTGAAAAATATGAAGAGATTCAAAAGGTGTCAAAAATATGAGGAGCATGAAACGGTCCGAAAAATAGGAGGATCATGAAGCGGTGTTGAAAAACATGAAGAGCCTGAAAAGGAGTGAAAATTATGAAGAGGTTCAAAAGGTGTCAAAAATATGAGGAGCATGAAACGGTCTGCAAATAGGACGAGCATGAAGTGGTGTTCAAAAACATGAAGAGCCTGAAAAGTTGTGAAAAATATGAAGAGCTTCAAAATGTGTCAAAAATATGACGAGCATGAAACCCTCTTAAAAATAGGAGGAGGATGAAGCGGTGTTCAAAAACATGAAGAGCCTGAAAAGGTGTGAAAAATATGAAGAGCTTCAAAAGGTGTAAAAAATATGAAGAGCTTCAAAAGGTGTCAAAAATGAGATGAGCATGAAACGGTCTGAAAAATAGGAGGACCATGAAGCGGTGTTCAAAAAAATGCTGAGACTGAAAAATTGTGAAAAATATGAAGAGCTTCAAAAGGTGTAAAAAATAGGAGGAGCATGAATCGGGTTGAAAAATAGGAGGAGCATGAACCGGTGTTCAAAAACATAAAGAGTATGAAAAGGTGTGAAAAACATGAAGAGCTTCATAAGGTGTCAAAATTAGTTTAGCATGAAAGGGTCTGAAAAATAGGAGGAGCATGAAGTGGTGTTGAAAACATGAAGAGCATGAAAAGGTGTGAAATATATGAAGAGCTTCAATAGGTGTGAAAAATATGAAGTGCATCAAAAGGTGTCAAAAATGAGATGAGCATGAAACGGTCTGAAAAATAGGAGGAGCATGAAGTGATGTTGAAAAACATGAAGAGCCTGAAAACGTGTGAAAAATATGAAGAGCTTCAAAAATATGAAAAATATGAAAAGATTCAAAAGGTGTGAAAAATATGAAGAGCTTCAAAATATGTCAAAAATGAGATGAGCATGAAACGGTCTGAAAAATAGGAGGAGCATGAAGCGGTGTTAAAAATCATGAAGAACCTGAAAAGGTGTGAAAAATATGAAGAGCTTCAAAAGGTGTCAAAAATATGAGCAGCATGAAATGGTCTGAAAAATAGGAGGAGCATGAAGCGGTGTTCAAAACATGAAGAGCCAGAAAAGGTGTGAAAAATATGAAGAGCTTCAAAAAGTGTCAAAAATATGAGGAGTAAGAAACGATCTGAAAAACATGAGGAGCATGAAGCGGTGTTCAAAAACATGGAGAGCCTCAAAAGGTGTGAAATATATGAAGAGCTTCAAAAGGTGTCAAAAATAGGAGGAGCATGAAACGATCTGAAAAATAGGAGGAGCATGAAGCGGTGTTGAAAAGCATGAAGAGCCTGAAAAGGTTTGAAAAATATGAAGAGTTTCAAAAGGTGTGAAAAAATGAAGAGCTTCAAAATCTGTCAAAAATATGAGGAGCATGAAACGATTTGAAAAATAGGAACAGCATGAAACGGTGTTCAAAGACATGAAGAGCCTGAAAAGGTGTGAAAAATATGAAGAGTTTCAAAACGTGTCAAAAATATGAGGAGCATGAAACGATCTGAAAAATAGGATGAGCAAGAAGGGGTGTTGAAAAACATGAAGAGCCTGAAAACGTTTGAGAAATATGAAGAGATTCAAAAGGTGTGAAAAATATGAAGAGCTTCAAAAGGTTTCAAAAATGAGATGAGCATGAAACAGTCCGAAAAATAGGAGGAGCCTGAAATCGTGTTCAAAAACATGAAGAGCCTAAAAAGGTGTGAAAAATATAAAGAGCTTCAAAAGGTGTGAAATACATGAGGAGCAAGAAACGGTCTGAAAAATAGGAGGAGCATGAAGTGGTGTTGAAAAACATGAAGAGCCTGAAAATATGTGAAATATATGAAGAGCTTCAAAAGGTGTCAGAAATGAGAGGAGCATGAAACGGTATGAACAATAGGAGAAGCATGAAGTGGCTTTGAAAAACATGAAGAGCCTGAAAAGATGTGAAAAATATGAAGAGCTTCAAAAGGTGTCAAAAATATGAGGAGCATGAAACGGTCTGAAAAATAGGAGGAGCATGAAACAGTGTTCAAAAACATAAAGAGCCTGAAAAGGTGTGAAAAATATGAAGAGCTTCAAAACGTGTCAAAAATATGAGGAGCATGAAACGGTCTGAAAAATAGGAGGAGCAAGAAGCGGTGTTGAAAAAGACTAAGAGCCTGAAAACGTTTGAAAAAAATGAAGAGCTTCAAAAGGTGTGGAAAATATGAAGAGCTTCAAAATGTGTCAAAGGTGAGATGAGTATAAAACGGTCTGAAAAATAGGAGGAGCATGAAGTGGTGTTGAAAAACATGAAGAACCTGAAAATGTGTGAAATATATGAAGAGATTCAAAAGGTGTCAAATATATGAGGAGCATGAATCGGTGTTGAAAAACATGAAGAGCCTGAAAATTTGTGAAAAATATGAAGAGCCTCAAAAGGTGTCAAAAATATGAGCAGCATGAAACGGTCTGAAAAATAGGAGAAGCATGAAGCGGTGTTGAAAAACATGAAGAACATGAAAAGGTGTGAAAAATATGAAGAGCTTCAAAAGGTGTCAAAAATATGAGGAGCATGAAACGGTCTGAAAAACAGGAAGAGCATGTAGCGGTGTTGAAAAACATGAAGACCCTGAAAAGGTGTGAAAAATATGAAGAGCTTCAAAAGGTGTCAAAAATATGAGGAGCATGAAACGGTCTGAAAAATAGGAGGAGCATGAAGCGGTGTTGAAAAACATGTAGAGCATGAAAAGGTGTGAAAAATATGAAGAGCTTCAAAAGGTGTCAAAAATATGAGGAGCATGAAAGGGTCTGAAAAATATGAGGAGCACGAAGCGGTGTTGAAAAACATGAACAGCCTGAAAAGTTGTCAAAAATATGAAGAGCTTCAAAAGGTGTCAAAAATATCAGTAGCATGAAACGGTCTGAAAATTAGGAGGAGCATGAAGTGGTGTACAAAAACATGAAGAGCCTGAAAAGGTGTGAAAAATATGAAGAGCTTCTAAAGGTGTCAAAAATATGAGGATCATGAAACGGTGTGAAAAACAGGAGGAGCATGAAGTGCTGTTGAAAAACATGAAGAGGCTGAAAAGGTGTGAAAAATATGAATAGCTTCAAAAGTTTTCAAATATATGAGGAGCATGAAACTATCTTTAAAATAGGAGGAGCATGAAACGGTGTTGAGAAACATGAAGAGCCTGAAAAGGTGTGAAAAATATGAAGAGCTTCAAAACGTGTCAAAAATATGAGGAGCATGAAACGATCTGAAAAATAGGATGAGCAAGAAGGGGTGTTGAAAAACATGAAGAGCCTGAATACGTTTGAGAAATATGAAGAGATTCAAAAGGTGTGAAAAATATGAAGAGCTTCAAAAGGTGTCAAAAATGAGATGAGCATGAAACAGTCCGAAAAATAGGAGGAGCCTGAAATCGTGTTCAAAAACATGAAGAGCCTAAAAAGGTGTGAAAAATATAAAGAGTTTCAAAAGGTGTGAAATACATGAGAGCAAGAAACGTCTGAAAAATAGGAGGAGCATGAATCGGTGTTGAAAAACATGAAGAGCCTGAAAATATGTGAAATATATGAAGAGCTTCAAAAGGTGTCAGAAATGAGAGGAGCATGAAACGGTATGAAAAATAGGAGAAGCATGAAGTGGCTTTGAAAAACATGAAGAGCCTGAAAAGATGTGAAAAATATGAAGAGCTTCAAAAGGTGTCAAAAATATGAGGAGCATGAAACGGTCTGAAAAATAGGAGGAGCATGAAACGGTGTTCAAAAACATGAAGAGCCTGAAAAGGTGTGAAAAATATGAAGAGCTTCAAAACGTGTCAAAAATATGAGGAGCATGAAACGGTCTGAAAAATAGGAGGAGCATGAAGTGATGTTGAAAAACATGAAGAGCCTGAAAACGTGTGAAAAATATGAAGAGCTTCAAAAATATGAAAAATATGAAAAGATTCAAAAGGTGTGAAAAATATGAAGAGCTTCAAAATATGTCAAAAATGAGATGAGCATGAAACGGTCTGAAAAATAGGAGGAGCATGAAGCGGTGTTAAAAATCATGAAGAACCTGAAAAGGTGTGAAAAATATGAAGAGCTTCAAAAGGTGTCAAAAATATGAGCAGCATGAAATGGTCTGAAAAATAGGAGGAGCATGAAGCGGTGTTAAAAATCATGAAGAACCTGAAAAGGTGTGAAATATATGAAGAGCTTCAATAGGTGTGAAAAATATGAAGTGCATCAAAAGGTGTCAAAAATGAGATGAGCATGAAACGGTCTGAAAAATAGGAGGAGCATGAAGTGATGTTGAAAAACATGAAGAGCCTGAAAACGTGTGAAAAATATGAAGAGCTTCAAAAATATGAAAAATATGAAAAGATTCAAAAGGTGTGAAAAATATGAAGAGCTTCAAAATATGTCAAAAATGAGATGAGCATGAAACGGTCTGAAAAATAGGAGGAGCATGAAGCGGTGTTAAAAATCATGAAGAACCTGAAAAGGTGTGAAAAATATGAAGAGCTTCAAAAGGTGTCAAAAATATGAGCAGCATGAAATGGTCTGAAAAATAGGAGGAGCATGAAGCGGTGTTCAAAACATGAAGAGCCAGAAAAGGTGTGAAAAATATGAAGAGCTTCAAAAAGTGTCAAAAATATGAGGAGTAAGAAACGATCTGAAAAACATGAGGAGCATGAAGCGGTGTTCAAAAACATGGAGAGCCTCAAAAGGTGTGAAATATATGAAGAGCTTCAAAAGGTGTCAAAAATAGGAGGAGCATGAAACGATCTGAAAAATAGGAGGAGCATGAAGCGGTGTTGAAAAGCATGAAGAGCCTGAAAAGGTTTGAAAAATATGAAGAGTTTCAAAAGGTGTGAAAAAATGAAGAGCTTCAAAATCTGTCAAAAATATGAGGAGCATGAAACGATTTGAAAAATAGGAACAGCATGAAACGGTGTTCAAAGACATGAAGAGCCTGAAAAGGTGTGAAAAATATGAAGAGTTTCAAAACGTGTCAAAAATATGAGGAGCATGAAACGATCTGAAAAATAGGATGAGCAAGAAGGGGTGTTGAAAAACATGAAGAGCCTGAAAACGTTTGAGAAATATGAAGAGATTCAAAAGGTGTGAAAAATATGAAGAGCTTCAAAAGGTTTCAAAAATGAGATGAGCATGAAACAGTCCGAAAAATAGGAGGAGCCTGAAATCGTGTTCAAAAACATGAAGAGCCTAAAAAGGTGTGAAAAATATAAAGAGCTTCAAAAGGTGTGAAATACATGAGGAGCAAGAAACGGTCTGAAAAATAGGAGGAGCATGAAGTGGTGTTGAAAAACATGAAGAGCCTGAAAATATGTGAAATATATGAAGAGCTTCAAAAGGTGTCAGAAATGAGAGGAGCATGAAACGGTATGAACAATAGGAGAAGCATGAAGTGGCTTTGAAAAACATGAAGAGCCTGAAAAGATGTGAAAAATATGAAGAGCTTCAAAAGGTGTCAAAAATATGAGGAGCATGAAACGGTCTGAAAAATAGGAGGAGCATGAAACAGTGTTCAAAAACATAAAGAGCCTGAAAAGGTGTGAAAAATATGAAGAGCTTCAAAACGTGTCAAAAATATGAGGAGCATGAAACGGTCTGAAAAATAGGAGGAGCAAGAAGCGGTGTTGAAAAAGACTAAGAGCCTGAAAACGTTTGAAAAAAATGAAGAGCTTCAAAAGGTGTGGAAAATATGAAGAGCTTCAAAATGTGTCAAAGGTGAGATGAGTATAAAACGGTCTGAAAAATAGGAGGAGCATGAAGTGGTGTTGAAAAACATGAAGAACCTGAAAATGTGTGAAATATATGAAGAGATTCAAAAGGTGTCAAATATATGAGGAGCATGAATCGGTGTTGAAAAACATGAAGAGCCTGAAAATTTGTGAAAAATATGAAGAGCCTCAAAAGGTGTCAAAAATATGAGCAGCATGAAACGGTCTGAAAAATAGGAGAAGCATGAAGCGGTGTTGAAAAACATGAAGAACATGAAAAGGTGTGAAAAATATGAAGAGCTTCAAAAGGTGTCAAAAATATGAGGAGCATGAAACGGTCTGAAAAACAGGAAGAGCATGTAGCGGTGTTGAAAAACATGAAGACCCTGAAAAGGTGTGAAAAATATGAAGAGCTTCAAAAGGTGTCAAAAATATGAGGAGCATGAAACGGTCTGAAAAATAGGAGGAGCATGAAGCGGTGTTGAAAAACATGTAGAGCATGAAAAGGTGTGAAAAATATGAAGAGCTTCAAAAGGTGTCAAAAATATGAGGAGCATGAAAGGGTCTGAAAAATATGAGGAGCACGAAGCGGTGTTGAAAAACATGAACAGCCTGAAAAGTTGTCAAAAATATGAAGAGCTTCAAAAGGTGTCAAAAATATCAGTAGCATGAAACGGTCTGAAAATTAGGAGGAGCATGAAGTGGTGTACAAAAACATGAAGAGCCTGAAAAGGTGTGAAAAATATGAAGAGCTTCTAAAGGTGTCAAAAATATGAGGATCATGAAACGGTGTGAAAAACAGGAGGAGCATGAAGTGCTGTTGAAAAACATGAAGAGGCTGAAAAGGTGTGAAAAATATGAATAGCTTCAAAAGTTTTCAAATATATGAGGAGCATGAAACTATCTTTAAAATAGGAGGAGCATGAAACGGTGTTGAGAAACATGAAGAGCCTGAAAAGGTGTGAAAAATATGAAGAGCTTCAAAACGTGTCAAAAATATGAGGAGCATGAAACGATCTGAAAAATAGGATGAGCAAGAAGGGGTGTTGAAAAACATGAAGAGCCTGAATACGTTTGAGAAATATGAAGAGATTCAAAAGGTGTGAAAAATATGAAGAGCTTCAAAAGGTGTCAAAAATGAGATGAGCATGAAACAGTCCGAAAAATAGGAGGAGCCTGAAATCGTGTTCAAAAACATGAAGAGCCTAAAAAGGTGTGAAAAATATAAAGAGTTTCAAAAGGTGTGAAATACATGAGAGCAAGAAACGTCTGAAAAATAGGAGGAGCATGAATCGGTGTTGAAAAACATGAAGAGCCTGAAAATATGTGAAATATATGAAGAGCTTCAAAAGGTGTCAGAAATGAGAGGAGCATGAAACGGTATGAAAAATAGGAGAAGCATGAAGTGGCTTTGAAAAACATGAAGAGCCTGAAAAGATGTGAAAAATATGAAGAGCTTCAAAAGGTGTCAAAAATATGAGGAGCATGAAACGGTCTGAAAAATAGGAGGAGCATGAAACGGTGTTCAAAAACATGAAGAGCCTGAAAAGGTGTGAAAAATATGAAGAGCTTCAAAACGTGTCAAAAATATGAGGAGCATGAAACGGTCTGAAAAATAGGAGGAGCAAGAAGCGATGTTGAAAAAGATTAAGAGCCTGAAAACGTTTGAAAAATATGAAGAGCTTCAAAAGGTGTGGAAAATATGAAGAGCTTCAAAATGTGTCAAAGGTGAGATGAGTATAAAACGGTCTGAAAAATAGGAGGAGCATGAAGTGGTGTTGAAAAACATGAAGAACCTGAAAATGTGTGAAATATATGAAGAGATTCAAAAGGTGTCAAATATATGAGGAGCATGAATCGGTGTTGAAAAACATGAAGAGCCTGAAAATGTGTGAAAAATATGAAGAGCCTCAAAAGGTGTCAAAAATATGAGCAGCATGAAACGGTCTGAAAAATAGGAGAAGCATGAAGCGGTGTTGAAAAACATGAAGAACATGAAAAGGTGTGAAAAATATGAAGAGCTTCAAAAGGTGTCAAAAATATGAGGAGCATGAACCGGTCTGAAAAATAGGAGGAGCATGAAGCGGTGTTCAAAAACATGAAGAGCATGAAAAGGTGTGAAAAATATGAAGAGCTTCAAAAGGTGTCAAAAATATGAGGAGCATGAAACGGTCTGAAAAACAGGAAGAGCATGAAGCGGTGTTGAAAAACATGAAGACCCTGAAAAGGTGTGAAAAATATGAAGAGCTTCAAAAGGTGTCAAAAATATGAGGAGCATGAAACGGTCTGAAAAATAGGAGGAGCATGAAGCGGTGTTGAAAAACAGGTAGAGCATGAAAAGGTGTGAAAAATATGAAGAGCTTCAAAAGAAGTCAAAAATATGAGGAGCATGAAAGGGTCTGAAAAATATGAGGAGCACGAAGCGGTGTTGAAAAACATGAACAGCCTGAAAAGTTGTCAAAAATATGAAGAGCTTCAAAAGGTGTCAAAAATATGAGTAGCATGAAACGGTCTGAAAAATAGGAGGAGCATGAAGTGGTGTACAAAAACATGAAGAGCCTGAAAAGGTGTGAAAAATATGAAGAGCTTCTAAAGGTGTCAAAAATATGAGGATCATGAAACGGTGTGAAAAACAGGAGGAGCTTGAAGTGCTGTTGAGAAACATGAAGAGGCTGAAAAGGTGTGAAAAATATGAATAGCTTCAAAAGTTTTCAAATATATGAGGAGCATGAAACTATCTTTAAAATAGGAGGAGCATGAAACGGTGTTGAGAAACATGAAGAGCCTGAAAAGGTGTGAAAAATATGAAGACCTTCAAAAGGTCTCAAAAAGAGGAGGCACATGAAACTGTCTGAAAAATAGGAGGAGCATGAAGCGGTGTGGAAAAACATGAAGAGCCTGAAAAAGTGGGAAAAATATGAAGAGCTTGAAAAGGTGTTCAAAAATATGAAGAGCTTAAAAAGGTGTCAAAAATAATGAGGAGAATGAAGCGGTCTGAATAATAGGAGGAGCATAAAGTGGTGTTCAAAGTCATGAAGAGCCTTAAAAGGTGTGAAAAATATGAAGAGCTTCAAAGGTGTGAAAAAAAATGAAGAGCTTCAAAATCTGTCAAAAATATGAGGAGCATGAAACGATCTGAAAAATAGGAGCAGCAAGAAACGGTGTTCAAAGACATGAAGAGCCTGAAAAGGTGTGAAAAATATGAAGAGCTTCAAAAATATGAAAAATATGAAAAGATTCAAAAGGTGTGAAAAATATGAAGAGCTTCAAAATATGTCAAAAATGAGATGAGCATGAAACGGTCTGAAAAATAGGAGGAGCATGAAGCGGTGTTGAAAATCATGAAGAACCTGAAAATGTGTGAAAAATATGAAGAGCTTCAAAAGGTGTCAAAAATATGAGCAGCATGAAATGGTCTGAAAAATAGGAGGAGCATGAAGCTCTGTTCAAAAACATGAAGAGCCAGAAAAGGTGTGAAAAATATGAAGAGCTTCAAAAGGTGTCAAAATATGAGGAGCATGAAACTGTCTGAAATATAGGAGGAGCATGAAAATGTGTTAAAAAACATGAAGAGCTTCAAAAGGTGAGAAACATATGAGGAGTAGGAAACGATCAGAAAAATAGGAGGAGCATGAGATGGTGTTAAAAAACATGAAGAGCTTCAAAAGATGTGAAACATATGAAGAGCTTCAAAAGGTGTCAAAAATATGAGGATCATGACACGATCTGAAAAATAGGAGGAGCATGAAGTGGTGTTGAAAAACATGAAGAGACTGAAAATGTGTGACAAATATGAAGAGCTTCAAAAGGTGTCAACCATATGAGGAGCATGAAACGGTCTGAAAAATAGGAGGAGCTGAAACGGTCTGAAAAATAGGAGGAGCATGAAACAGTGTTCAAAAACATGAAGAGCCTGAAAAGCTGTGAAATATATGAAGAGTTTTAAAAGGTGTGAAATATATGAAGAGCAACAAAAGGTGTCAAAAATATGAGGGGCATGAAACGGTCTGAAAAATTGGAGGAGCAAGAAACGGAGTTCAAAAACTTGAAGAGCCAGAAAAGGTGTGAAAAATATGAAGAGCAACAAAAGTTGTCAAATATATGAGGAGCATGAACGGTCTGAAAAATAGGAGGAGCATGAAGCGGTGTTGAAAAACATGAAGAGCCTGAAAAGGTGTGAAAAATATGAAGAGCTTCAAAAGGTGTCAAATATATGCGGAGCATGAAACGGTCTGAAAAATAGGAGGAGCAAGAAATGGTGTTAAAAAACATGAGGAGCTTCAAAAGGTGTGAAACATATGAGGAGCATGAAAAGGTATGAAAAATAGGAGGAGCATGAAACGGTGTTAAAATACATGAAGAGCTTCAAAAAGTGTGAAACATATGAAGAGCTTCAAAAGGTGTCAAAAATATGAGGAGCATGAAACGGTCTGAAAAATAGGAGGAGCATTAAGCATTGTTGAAAAACATGAAGAGCCTGAAAAGGTGTGAAAAATATGAAGAGCTTCAAAAGGTGTCAAAAATATGAGGAGCATGAAACGGTCTGAAAAATCGGGGGAGCATGAAGCGCTGTTGAAAAACATGAAGAGCCTGAAAAGGTGTGAAAGATATGAAGAGTTTCAAAAGGTGTCAAAAATATGAGTAGCATGAAACAGTCTGAAAATTATTAAGAGCATGAAGTGGTGTTCAAAAACATGAAGAGCCTGAAAAGGAGTGAAAAATATGAAGAGCTCCAAAGGTGTCAAAAATATGACGAGCATGAAACAGTCTGAAAATTAGGAAGAGCATGAAGTGGTGTTCAAAAACAGGAAGAGCCTGAAAAGGGGTGAAAAATATGAAGAGCTTGAAAAGTTGTCAAAAATATGAGGAGAATGTAACGGTCTGAAAAACAGGGGGAGCATGAAGCAGTGTTGAAAAACATGAAGAGCCTGAAAAGGTGTGACAAATATGAAGAGTTTCAAAAGGTTTGAAAAATGTGAGGAGAATGAAATGGTCTGAAAAATACGAGGAGCATGAAGTGGTGTTGTAAAACATGAAGAGCCTAAAAGGTGTGAAAAATAAGAAAAGCTTCAAAAGATGTCACAAATATGAGGAGCAAGAAACTGTCTGAGAAATAGGAGGAGCATGAAGTGGTGCTGAAAAACATGAAGAGCCTAAAAGGTGTGAAAAATAAGAAAAGCTTCAAAAGATGTCACAAATATGAAGAGCATGAAACGGTCTGAAAAATTGGAGGATCATTAAGCGGTGTTGAAAAACATGAAGATTCTGAAAAGTTGTGAAAAATATGAAGAGCTTCAAAAGGTGTCAAATATATGAGGAGCATGAAACGGTCTGAAAAATAGGAGGAGCATGAGACGGTGTTAAAAAACATGAAGAGCTTCAAAAGATGTGAAACATATGAAGAGCTTCAAAAGGTGTCAAAAATATGAGGATCATGACACGGTCTGAAAAATAGGAGGAGCATGAAGCGGTGTTGAAAAACATGAAGAGACTGAAAATGTGTGACAAATATGAAGAGCTTAAAAGGTGTCAAAAATATGAGGGGCATGAAACGGTCTGAAAAATTGGAGGAGCAAGAAACGAAGTTCAAAAACTTGAAGAGCCAGAAAACGTGTGAAAAATATGAAGAGCAACAAAAGTTGTCAAATATATGAGGAGCATGAACGGTCTGAAAAATAGGAGGAGCATGAAGCGGTGTTGAAAAACATGAAGAGCTTGAAAAGGTGTGAAAAATATGAAGAGCTTCAAAAGGTGTCAAATATATGAGGAGCATGAAACGGTCTGAAAAATAGGAGGAGCAAGAAATGGTGTTCAAAAACATAAAGAGCCAGAAAATCTGTGAGAAATATGAAGAGCTTCAAAAGGTGTCAAAATATGAGGAGCATGAAACTGTCTGAAATATAGGAGGAGCATGAAAAGGTGTTAAAAAACATGAAGAGCTTCAAAAGGTGTGAAACATATGAGGAGCATGAAAAGGTATGAAAAATAGGAGGATCATGAAGCGGTGTTGAAAAACATGAAGAGTCTGAAAAGTTGTGAAAAATATGAAGAGCTTCAAAAGGTGTCAAAAATGTGAGGAGCATGAAACGGTCTGAAAAATAGGAGGAGCATGAAACCGTGTCAAAAACATGAAGAGCCTGAAAAGGTGTGAAAAATATGAAGAGCTTCAAAAGGTGTCCACAATATGAGGAGCATGAAACTGTCTGAGAAATAGGAGGAGCATGAGGTGGTGCTTAATAACATGAAGAGCCTAAAAGGTGTGAAAAATAAGAAAAGCTTCAAAAGATGTCACAAATATGAGGAGCATGAAACGGTCTGAAAAATAGGAGGAGCATGAAACCGTGTCAAAAACATGAAGAGCCTGGAAAGGTGTGAAAAATGAAGAGCTTCAAAAGGTGTGAAATACATGAGGAGCATGAAACGGTATGAAAAATAGGAGGAGCATGAAGCGGTGTTTAAAAACATGAAGAGCCTGAAAAGGTGTGAAAAATATGAAGAGCTTCAAAAGGTGTCAAAAATTGGAGGAGCATGAAACGTTCTGAAATATAGGAGGAGCATGAAGCGGTGTTCAAAAACATGAAGAGCGTGAAATGGTGTGAAAAATATGAAGAGCTTCAAAAGGTGTCAAAAATATAAGGAGCATGAAACGGTGTGAAAAATAGGAGGACCACAAGTGGTGTTCAAAAACATGAAGAGCCTGAAAACGTGTGAAATATATGAAGAGCTTCAAAACGTGTCAAAAATATGAGGAGCATGAAATGTTCTGAAAAATAAAAGGAACATGAAGCGGTGTTCAAAAGCATGAAGAGCCTGAAATGGTGTGAAAAATATGAAGAGCTTCAAAAGGTGTCAAAAATAGGAGGAGCATGAAACGTTCTGAAATATAGGCGGAGCATGAAGCGGTGTTCAAAAACATGAAGAGCGTGAAATGGTGTGAAAAATATGAAGAGCTTCAAAAGATGTCAAAAATAATAGGAGCATGAAACGTTCTGAAAAAATAGAAGGAACATGAATTGGTGTTCAAAAGCATGAAGAGCCTGAAAAGGTGTGAAAAATATGAAGAGCTTCAAAAGGTGTCAAAAATATGAGGAGCATGAAACGGTCTGAAAAATAGGAGGAGCATGAAGTGGTGTTGAAAAACATGAAGTGTCTGAAAAGGTGTGAAAAATATGAAGAGCTTCAAAAGGTGTCAAAAATATAAGGAGCATGAAACGGTCTGAAAAACAGGAGGAGTATGAAGCGGTGTTAAAGAGCATGACGAGCCTGAAAAGGTGTGAAATATATGAAGAGCTTGAAAAGGTGTCAAAAATATGAGGAGCATGAAACGGTCTGAAACATAGGAGGAGCATGAAAGGGTCTTAAAAAACATGAAGAGCTTCAAAAGGTGTGAAACATATAAGAGCTTCAAAAGGTGTCAAATATATGAGGAGCAGGAACCGGTCTGAAAAATAGGAGGAGCATGAAGTGGTGTAGAAAAACATGAAGACCCTGAAAAGGTGTGAAAAATATGAAGAGCTTCAAAATGTATCAAAATATGAGGAGCATGAAACTGTCTGAAATATAGGAGGTGCATGAAAAGGTGTTAAAAAACATGAAGAGCTTCAAAAGGTGTGAAACATATGAGGAGCATGAAACGGTCAGAAAAATAGGAGGAGCATGAAACGGTGTTAAAAAACATGAAGAGCTTCAAAATGTGTGAAACATATGAAGAGCTTCAAAAGGTGTCAAAAATATGAGAAGCATGAAACGGTCTGAAAAATAGGAGAAGAATGAAGTGGTGTTGAAAAACATGAAGAACCTGAAAAGGTGTGAAAAATATGAAGAGCTTCAAAAAGTGTCAAAAATATGAGGAGTATGAAACGGTCTGAAAAATTGGAGGAGCATGAAGCGGTTTTGAAAAACATGAATAACCTGAAAAGGTGTGAAAAATATGAAGAGCTTCAAAAGGTGTCAAAAATATGAGGAGCATGAACGGTGTGAAAAATTGGAGGAGCATGAAGCAGTGTTGAAAAACATGAAGAGCCGGAAAATGTGTGACAAATATGAAGAGCTTCAAAAGGTGTCAAAAATATGAGGGGCATGAAACGGTCTGAAAAATTGGAAGAGCAAGAAACGGAGTTCAAAAACATGAAGAGCCAGAAGAGATGTGAAAAATATGAAGAGCTACAAAAGTTGTCAAAAATATGAGGAGCATGAACCGTCTGAAAAATAGGAGGAGCATGAAGCGGTGTTGAAAAACATGAAGAGCCTGAAAAGGTGTGAAAAATATGAAGAGCTTCAAAACGTGTCAAAAATATGAGGAGCATGAAAGGGTCTGAAAAATAGTAGTAGCAAGAAATGGTGTTCAAAAACATAAAGAGCCAGAAAAGGTGTGAAAAATATGAAGAGCTTCAAAAGGTGTCAAAAATATGAGAAGCATGAAACGGTCTGAAAAATAGGAGGAGCATAAAGCGGTATTCAAAAACCTGAAGAGCCTGAAAAGATTTGAAAAATATGAAGAGCTTCAAAAGGTGTCAAAAATATGAGGAGAATGAACGGTCTGAAAAATAGGAGGAGCATGAATCGGTGTTGAAAAACATGAAGAGCCTGAAAATGTGTGAAAAATATGAAGAGCTTCAAAAGGTGTGAAAAATATGAGGAGAATGAAACGGTCTGAAATATTGGAGGAGCAAGAAACGGAGTTCAAAAACATGAAGAGCCAGAAAAGGTGTGAAAAATATCAAGAGCTTCAAAAGATGGGAAAAACATGAGGAGCATTAAACGGTCTGAAAAATATGAGGAGCATGAAGCGGTGTTCAAAAACATGCAGAGCCTCAAAAGGTGTTAAAAATATGAAGAGCTTCAAAAGGTGTCAAAAATATGAGGTGCATGAAACGGTCTGAAAAATAGGAGGAGCATGAATCGGTGTTGAAAATCATGAAGAGCCTGAAAAGGTGTGAAAAATATGAAGAGCTTCAAAAGGTGTCAAAAATATGAGGAGAATTAAACGGTCTGAAATATATGAGGAGCATGAAGTGGTGTTGAAAAACATGAAGAGCCTGAAAAGGTGTGAAAAATATGAAGAGCTTCAAAAGGTGTCAAAAATATGAGGAGCATGAAACGGTCCGAAAAATAGGAGGATCATGAAGCGGTGTTGAAAAACATGTAGAGCCTGAAAAGGAGTGAAAATTATGAAGAGGTTCAAAAGGTGTCAAAAATATGAGGAGCATGAAACGGTCTGCAAATAGGACGAGCATGAAGTGGTGTTCAAAAACATGAAGAGCCTGAAAAGTTGTGAAAAATATGAAGAGCTTCAAAATGTGTCAAAAATATGACGAGCATGAAACCCTCTTAAAAATAGGAGGAGGATGAAGCGGTGTTCAAAACATGAAGAGCCTGAAAAGGTGTGAAAAATATGAAGAGCTTCAAAAGGTGTAAAAAATATGAAGAGCTTCAAAAGGTGTCAAAAAAGAGATAAGCATGAAACGGTCTGAAAAATAGGAGGACCATGAAGCGGTGTTCAAAAAAATGCAGAGATGAAAAATTGTGAAAAATATGAAGAGCTTCAAAAGGTGTAAAAAATAGGAGGAGCATGAATCGGGTTGAAAAATAGGAGGAGCATGAACCGGTGTTCAAAAACATAAAGAGTATGAAAAGGTGTGAAAAACATGAAGAGCTTCACAAGGTGTCAAAATTAGTTTAGCATGAAAGGGTCTGAAAAATAGGAGGAGCATGAAGTGGTGTTGAAAACATGAAGAGCATGAAAAGGTGTGAAATATATGAAGAGCTTCAAAAGGTGTGAAAAATATGAAGTACATCAAAAGGTGTCAAAAATGAGATGAGCATGAAACGGTCTGAAAAATAGGAGGAGCATGAAGTGATGTTGAAAAATATGAAGAGCCTGAAAACGAGTGAAAAATATGAAGAGCTTCAAAAATATGAAAAATATGAAAAGATTCAAAAGGCGTGAAAAATATGAAGAGCTCAAAAGATGTCAAAAATGAGATGAGCATGAAACGGACTGAAAAATAGGAGGAGCATGAAGCGGTGTTGAAAATCATGAAGAACCTGAAAAGGTGTGAAAAATATGAAGAGCTTCAATAGGTGTCAAAAATATGAGCAGCATGAAATGATCTGAAAAATAGGAGGAGCATGAAGCTGTGTTCAAAAACATGAGGAGCCAGAAAAGGTGTGAAAAATATGAAGAGCTTCAAAAAGTGTCAAAAATATGAGGAGTAAGAAATGGTCTGAAAAATAGGAGGAGCATGAAGCGGTGTTAAAGAACATGACGAGCCTGAAAAGGTGTGAAATATATGAAGAGCTTCAAAAGGTGTCAAAAATATGAGGGGCATGAAACGGTCTGAAAAATAGGAGCAGCATGAAACGGTGTTTAAAAACATGAAGAGCTTCAAAAAGTGTGAAAAATATAAAGAACTTCAAAAGGTGTCAGAAATATGAGGAGCAGGAAACGGTCTGAAAAATAGGAGGAGTATGAAGTGGTGTAGAAAATCATGAAGACCCTGAAAAGGTGTGAAAAATATGAAGAGCTTCAAAAGGTGTCAAAATATGAGGAGCATGAAACTGTCTGAAATATAGGACGAGCATGAAAATGTGTTAAAAAACATGAAGAGCTTCAAAAGGTGAGAAACATATGAGGAGTAGGAAACGATCAGAAAAATAGGAGGAGCATGAGAGGGTGTTAAAAAAAATGAAGAGCTTCAAAAGATGTGAAACATATGAAGAGCTTCAAAAGGTGTCAAAAATATGAGGATCATGACACGGTCTGAAAAATAGGAGGAGCATGAAGCGGTGTTGAAAAACATGAAGAGACTGAAAATGTGTGACAAATATGAAGAGCTTCAAAAGGTGTCAAAAATATGAGGGGCATGAAACGGTCTGAAAAATTGAAGGAGCAAGAAACGGAGTTCAAAAACTTGAAGAGCCAGAAAAGGTGTGAAAAATATGAAGAGCAACAAAAGTTGTCAAATATATGAGGAGCATGAACGGTCTGAAAAATAGGAGGAGCATGAAGCGGTGTTGAAAAACATGAAGAGCCTGAAAAGGTGTGAAAAATATGAAGAGCTTCAAAAGGTGTCAAATATATGAGGAGCATGAAACGGTCTGAAAAATAGGAGGAGCAAGAAATGGTGTTCAAAACATAAAGAGCCAGAAAATGTGTGAGAAATATGAAGAGCATCAAAAGGTGTCAAAATATGAGGAGCATGAAACTGTCAGAAATATAGGAGGAGCATGAAAAGGTGTTAAAAAACATGAAGAGCTTCAAAAGGTGTGAAACATATGAGGAGCATGAAAAGGTATGAAAAATAGGAGGAGCATGAAACGGTGTTAAAAAACATGAAGAGCTTCAAAAAGTGTGAAACATATGAAGAGCTTCAAAAGGTGTCAAAAATATGAGGAGCATGAAACGGTCTGAAAAATAGGAGGAGCATGAAGTGGTGTTCAAAAACATGAAGAGCCTGAAAAGGAGTGAAAAATATGAAGAGCTCCAAAGGTGTCAAAAATATGACGAGCATGAAACAGTCTGAAAATTAGGAAGAGCATGAAGTGGTGTTCAAAAACAGGAAGAGCCTGAAAAGGGGTGAAAAATATGAAGAGCTTGAAAAGTTGTCAAAAATATGAGGAGCATGTAACGGTCTGAAAAACAGGGGGAGCATGAAGCGGTGTTGAAAAACATGAAGAGCCGGAAAAGGTGTGACAAATATGAAGAGTTTCAAAAGGTTTGAAAAATATGAGGAGCATGCAACGGTCTGAAAAAGGGGGGAGCATGAAGTGATGTTGAAAAACATGAAGAGCCTGAAAAAGTGTGAAAACTATGAAGAGCTTCAAAAATATGAAAAATATGAAAAGAATCAAAAGGTGTGAAAAATATGAAGAGCTTCAAAAGGTGTGAAAAATTTGAAGAGCTTCAAAAGGTGTCAAAATGAGATGAGCATGAAACGGTCTGAAAAATAGGAGGAGCATGAAGCGGTGTTGAAAATCATGAAGAGCCTGAAAAGGTGTGAAAAATAGGCAGAGCTTCAAAAGGTGTCAAAAATATGAGGAGAATGAAACGGTCTGAAAAATACGAGGAGCATGAAGTGGTGTTGAAAAACATGAAGAGCCTAAAAGGTGTGAAAAATATGAAGAGCTTCAAAAGGTGTCAACAATATGAGGAGCATGAAACGGTCTGAAAAATAGGAGAAGCATGAAGCGTTGTTGAAAATCATGAAGAGCCTGGAAAGGTGTGAAATATATGAAGAGCTTCAAAAGGTGTGAAAAATATGAAGAGCTTCAAAAAGTGTCAAAAATATGAGCAGCATGAAACGGTCTGAAAAATAGGAGGAGCATGAAGTTGTGTTGAAAAACATGAAGAGCGAGAAAAAGTGTGAAAAATATGAAGAGCTTCAATAGGTGTAAAAAATAGGAGGAGCATGAAACGGGTTGAAAGATAGGAGGAGCATAAAGCGGTGTTCAAAAACTTGAAGAGCCTGAAAAAGTGTGAAAAATATGAAGAGCTTCAAAAGTTGTAAAATATATGAAGAGCTTCAAAAGGTGTCACAAATGAGATGAGCAAGAAACGGTCGGAAAAATAGGAGGAGCATGAAGCGGTGTTCAAAAAAATTCAGAGACTGAAAAATTGTGAAAAATATGAAGAACTTCAAAAGGTGTAAAAAATAGGAGGAGCATGAAACGGGTTGAAAAATAGGAGGAGCATGAACCGGTGTTCAAAAACATAAAGAGCATGAAAAGGTGTGAAAAACATGTAGAGCTTCATAAGGTGTCAAAATTAGTTTAGCATGAAAGGGTCTGAAAAATAGGAGGAGCATGAAGTGGTGTTGAAAACATGAAGAGCCTGAAAAGGTGTGAAATATACGAAGAGCTTCAAAAGGTGCGAAAAATATGAAGTGCATCAAAAGGTGTCAAAAATGAGATGAGCATGAAACGGTCTGAAAAATAGGAGGAGCATGAAGTGGTATTGAAAAACATGAAGAGGCTGAAAACGTGTGAAAAATATGAAGAGCTTCAAAAATATGAAAAATATGAAGAGATTCAAAAGGTGTGAAAAATATGAAGAGCTTCAAAAGATGTCAAAAATGAGATGAGCATGAAACGGTCTGATAAATAGGAGGAGCATGAAGCGGTGTTGAAAATCATGAAGAGCCTGAAAAGGTGTGAAAAATAGGCAGAGCTTCAAAAGGTGTCAAAAATATGAGGAGAATGAAACGGTCTGAAAAATACGAGGAGCATGAAGTGGTGTTGAAAAACATGAAGAGCCTGAAAAGTTGTGAAAAATATGAAGAGCTTCAAAAGGTGTCAAAAATATGAGGAGCATGAAACGGTCTAAAAAATAGGAGGAGCATAAGCGGTGTTCAAAAACATGAACAGCCTGAAAAGGTGTGAAAAGAATGAAGAGCTTCAAAAGGTGTGAAAAATATGAAGAGCTTCAAAAGGTGTCAAAATTAGATTAGCATGAAAGGGTCTGAAAAATAGGAGCAGCATGAAGTGGTGTTGAAAAACATGAAGTGCCTGAAAAAGTGTGAAATATATGAACAGCTTCAAAAGATGTGAAAAATATGAAGAGCTTCAAAAGGTGTGAAAAATATGAAGAGCTTCAAAAGTTGTCAAAAATGAGATGAGCATGAAACGATCTGAAAAAAAGGAAGATTATGAAGCGGTGTTCAAAAACAAGGGGAGCCTGAAAAGGTGTGAAAAATATGAACAGCTTCAAAAGGTGTCAAACATATGAGGAGCATGAAACGGTTTGAAAAATAGGAGGAGCAATAAACGGTGTTCAAAAACGTGAAGAGCCTGAAATGTTGTGAAAAATATGAAGAGCTTCAAAAGGTGTCAAAAATAGGAGGAGCATGAAACGGTCTGAAAAATAGGAGGAGCATGAAGCGGTGTAAAAAACATGAAGACCCTAAAAGGTGTGAAAAATATGAAGAGCTTCAAAAGGTGTCAAAAATATGAGGATCATGAAACAGTCTGAAAAATAGGAGGAGCATGAAGCGGTGTTCAAAAACATGCAGAGCCTGAAAAGGTGTGAAAAATATGAAGAGCTTCAAAAGGTGTGAAAAATATGAGGAGCATAAAACGGTCTGAACAATAAGAGAAGCATGAAGTGGTGATGAAAAATATGAAGAGCCTGAAAACGTGTGAAATATATGAAGAGTTTCAAAAGGTGTCAAAAATATGAGGAGCATGAAACGGTGTGAAAAATAGGAGGACAACAAGTGGTGTTCAAAAACATGAAGAGCCTGAAAGGGTGTGAAAATTTTGAGGAGATTCAAATGGTGTCATAAATATGAGGTGCATGAATCGGTCTGAAAAATATGAGGAGCATGAAGTGGTGTTGAAAAACATGAAGAGCCTGAAAAAGTGTGAAAAATATGAAGAGCTTCAAAAGGTGTCAAAAATATGACGAGCATGATTCAGTTTGAACAATAGGAGGAGCATGAAGTGGTGTTGAAAATCATGAAGAACCTGAAAAGTTGTGAAATATATGAAAAGCTTCAAAAGGTGTCAAAAATATGTGTAGATTGTAACGGTCTGAAAAATAGGAGGAGCATGAAGCGCTGTTGAAAAACATGAAGCGCATGAAAAGGTGTGAAATATATGAAGAGCTTCAAAAGATGTCAAAAATAATAGGAACATGAAACGTTCTGAAAAATAGAAGGAACATGAAGCGGTGTTCAAAAGCATGAAGAGCCTGAAAAGGTGTGAAAAATATGAAGAGCTTCAAAAGGTGTGAAAAATATGAGGAGTATGAAACGTTCTGAAAAATAGGAGGATCATGAAGCGGTGTTCAAAAACATGAAGAGCCTGAAAATATGTGAAATATATGAGAAGCATGAAACGGTCTGAAAATTAGAGGAGCATGAAGTGGTATTGAAAAACATGAAGAGCCTGAAAATGTGTGAAAAATATGAAGACCTTCAAAAGGTGTCAAAAATATGAGGAGCATAACACGGTCTGAAAAATAGGAGGAACATGAAGCGGAGTGCACAAAAATGAAGAGCCTGAAAAGGTGGAAAAAATATGAAGAGCTTCAAAAGTTCTCAAAAATTTGAGGAGCATGAAACGGTCTGAAAAATAGGAGGAGCGTGAAGCGGTGTTCGAAAACATTAAGAGTTGAAAAGGTGTGAAAAATATGAAGAGCTTCAAAAGTTGTGAAAAATATGAAAAGCATGAAACAGTCTGAAAAATAGGAGGAGTATGAAGCGGTGTTGAAAAACATGAAGAGTCTGAGAAGGTGTGAAAAACATGCAGAGCTTCAAAAGATGTCAAATATATAAGGATCATGAAAATTTCTGAAGAATACGAGGAGCATGAAGCGGTTTTGAAAAACATGAAGAGCCTGAAAAGGTGTGAAAAATATGAAGCACTTCAAAAGGTGTCAAAAATATGAGGAGCATGAAACGGTCTGAAAAATAGGAGGAGCATGAAGCGGTGTTGAAGAACATGAAGAGCCTGAAAAGGTGTGAAAAATATGAAGCGCTTCAAAAGATGTCAAAATTATGAGGAGCATGAAACAGTCTGAAAAATAGGAGGAGCATGAATTGGTTTTGAAAAACATGAAGAGCCTGAAAAGGTGTGAAAAATATGAAGAGCTTCAAAAGCTTACAAATATATGAGGATCATGAAACGGTCTGAAAAATAGGAGGAGCATGAAGCGGTGTTCAAAAATATGAAGAGCCTGAAAACGTGTGAAAAATATGAAGAGCTTCAAAAGGTGTCAAATATAGGAGGAGCATGAAACGGTCTGAAAAATAGGAGGAGCATGAAGCGGTGTTGAAAAACATGAATAGCCTGAAAAGGTGTGAAATGTATGAAGAGCTACAAAAAGTGTCAAAAATATGATGAGCATGAAACGGTCTGAAAAATAGGAGGAGCATGAAGCGCTGTTGAAAAACATTAAGAGCCTGAAAAGGTGTGAAATATATGAAGAGCTTCAAAAGGTGTCAAAAATATGAAGAGCATCAAAGGGTCTGAAAAATAGGAGGAACATGAAACTGTGTTGAAAACATGAAGAGCCTGAGAAGGTGTGAAAAATATGAAGAGCTTCAAAAGGTGTCAAAAATATGAGGAACATGAAACGTTGTTCAAAAATATGAAGAGCCTGAAAAGGTGTGAAAAATATGAAGAGCTTCAAAAGGTGTCAAAAATATGAGGAGCATGAAACGGTCTGAAAAATAGGAGGAGCATGAAATGGTGTTCAAAACCCTGTAGAGCCTGAAAAAGTGTGAAAAATATGAAGAGATTCAAGGGGTGTCAAAAATATGAGGAGCATGAAACTGTCTGAAAAATAGGAGGAGCAAGAGACCGTGTTCAAAAACATGAAGAGCCTGAAAAGGTTTGAAAAATATGAAGAGCTTGAAAAGGTGGCAAAAATATGAGGAGCATGAAACGGTCTGAAAAATAGGAGGAGCATGAAGCGGTGTTAAAAAACATGAAGAGCATGAAAACGCGTGAAAAATATGAAGAGCTTCAAAAGGTGTGAAAAATATGAAGAGCTTCAAAAGGTGTCAAAAATATGAGGAGCATGAAACGGTCTGAAAAATAGGAGGAGCATGAAACGGTTTTGAAAAACATGAAGAACCTGAAAACCTGTGAAAAATATGAAAAGCTTCAAAAGGTGTGAAAAATATGAGCAGCAGGAAACGGTCTTAAAATAGGAGGAGCATGAGGCGGTGTTGAGAAACATGAAGAGGCTGAAAAGGTGTGAAATATATGAAGAGCTTCAAAAGGTGTCAAAAATATGAGGAGCATGAAACGGTCTGAAAAATAGGAGGAGCATGAAGCAGTGTTGAAAAACATGAAGAGCCTGAAAAGGTGTGAAATATATGAAGAGCTTCAAAAGGAGTCAAAAATATGACGAGCATGAAATGCTCTAAAAAATAGGAGGAGCATGAAACGGTGTTGAAAAACATGAAGAGGCAGAAAAGGTGTGAAAGACATGAAGAGCTTCAAAAGATGTCAAAAATATGAGGAGCATGAAACGGTCTGAAAAATAGGAGGAGCATGAATCTGTGTTAAAGAACATGAAGAGCCTGAAAAGGTGTTAAATATATGAAGAGCTTCAAAAGGTGTCAAAAGTATGAGGAGCAGGAAACGATCTGAAAAATAGGAGGAGCATGAAGCGGTGTTGAAAAAAATGAAGAGCCTGAAAAGGTGTGAAAAATATAAAGAGCTTCAAAATGTGTCAAAAATATGAGGAGCATGAAACGGTCTGAAAAATAGGAGGAGCATGAAGTTGTGTTGAAAAATATGAAGAGTCTGAAAAGGTGTGAAAAATATGAAAAGCTTCAAAACGTGTGAAATATATGAGGAGCATGATGCGGTCTGAAAAATAGGAGGAACATGAAGCGGTGTTCAAAAACGTGAAGAGCCTGAAAAGTTGTGAAAAATATGAAAAGCTTCCAAAGGTGTCAAAAATGAGATCAGCATGAAACGGTCTGAAAAACAGGAGGATCATGAAGGGGTGTTGAAAAACATGAAGAGCCTGAAAAGGTGTGAGAAATATGAAGAGCTTCAAAAGGTGTCAAAAATATGAGGAGCATGAAACGGAATGAAAAATAGGAGGAGCATGAAGCGGTGTTGAAAAACTTGAAGAGCCTGAAAATGTGTGAAAAATATGAAAAGCGTCAAAAGGTGTCTAGAATATGAGGAGCATGAAACGGAATGAAAAATAGGAGGAGCATGAAGCGGTGTTGAAAAACATGAAGAACCTGAAAACTTGTGAAACATATGAAGAGCTTAAAAAATTGTGAAAATATGAAGAGCTTCAAAAGCTGTCAAATATATGAGGAGCATGAAACGGTCTGAAAAATAGGAGGATCAGAAAGTGGTGTTGAAAAACCTGAAGAGCCTGAAAATGGTGTGAAAAATATCAAAGGCTTCAAAAGGTGTCAAAAATGAGATGTGCATGAAACGGTCTGAAAAATATGCGGAGTATGAAGCGGTGTTCAAAAACATGAAGAGCGTGAAAAGGTGTGAAAAATATGAAGAGTTTCAAAAGGTGTCAAACATAAGAGGAGCATGAAACGGTCTGAAAAATAGGAGGAGCATGAAACGGTGTTGAAAAACATGAAGAGCCTGAAAATGGTGTGAAAAATATGAAGAGCTTCAAAAGGTGTGAAAAATATGAAGAGCTTCAAAAGGTGTCAAAAATATGAGGAACATGAAACGGTCTGAAAAATTGGAGGAGCATGAAGCCGTGTTCAAAAATATGAACAGCCTGAAATTATGTGAAAAATATGAAGAGCCTGAAAAGGTGTGAAAAATATGAGGAGCTTTAAAAGGTGTCAAATACATGAGGAGCATGAAACGGTCTGAAAAATAGGAGGATCAGAAAGCAGTGTTGAAAAACATGAAGAGCCTGAAAATGGTGTGAAAAATATCAAAGGCTTCAAAAGGTGTCAAAAATGAGATGTGCATGAAACGGTCAGAAAAATAGGAGGAGCATGAAACGGTGTTCAAAGACATGAAGAGCCTGAAAAGGTGTGAAAAATAGGAAGAGCCTCAAAAAATGTCAAAAATATGAGGAATATGAAACGGTCTGAAAAATAGGAGGATCATAAAGCGGTGTTGAAAAACATGAAGAGCCTGAAAATGGTGTGAAAAATATGAAGAGCTTCAAAAGGAGTCAAAAATGAAATGTGCATGAAACGGTCTGAAAAATATGAGGAGCATGAAGTCGTTGTGAAAAACATGAAAAGCCTGAAAATGTGTGCAAAATACGAAGAGCTTCAAAAGGTGTGAAATACATGAGGAGCATGTAATGGTCTGAGAAATAGGAGGAGCATGAAGCGGTGTTCAAAAACATGTAGAGACTGAAAAGGTGTGAAAAATATGAAGAGCTTCAAATGGTGTGAAATACATGAGGAGCATGAAACGGTCTGAAAAATAGGAGGAGCATGAAGCGCTGTTCAACAACATGAAGAGCCTAAAAGGTGTGAAAAGTATGAAGAGATTCAAAAGGTGTGAAAAATATGAGGAGCATGAAACAGTCTGAAAAATAGGAGTAGCATGAAGCTGTGTTCAAAAACATGAAGAGCCTGAAAAGGTGTGAATAATATGAGGAGCTTCAAAAGGTGTGAAAAATATGAAGAGCTTCAAAAGGTGATAAAACTGAGATGAGCATGAAACGGTCTGAAAAATATGAGGAGCATGAAGCGGTGTTGGAAATCATGAAGAGTCTGAAAAGGTGTGAAATATATTAAGAGCTTCAAAAGGTGTCAAAAATATGAGGAGCATGAAACTGTCTGAAAAATAGGAGCAGCATGAAGCAGTGTAAAAAACATGAAGAGCCTGAAAAGTTGTGAAAGGTATGAAGACCTTCAAAAGGTGTCAAAAATATGAGGAGCATGAAACGGTCTGAAAAATAGGAGCAGCATGAAGCGGTGTAATAAACATGAAGAGCCTGAAAAGGTGTGAAAAATATGAAGAGTTTCAAAAGATGTGAAAAAAATGAAGAGCTTCAAAATGTGTCAAAAATATGAGGAGCATGAAATGATCTGAAAAATAGGAGCAGCATGAAACGGTGTTCAAAGACATGAAGAGCCTGAAAAGGTGTGAAAAATATAAAGAGCTTCAAAAGGTGTGAAATACAGGAGGAGCATGAAACGGTCTGAAAAGTAGGAGGAGCATGAAGTGGTGTTGAAAAACATGAAGAGCCTGAAAATGTGTGAAATATATGAAGAGCTTCAAAAGGTGTCAGAAATGAGAGGAGCATGAAACGGTCTGAAAAATAGGAGAAGCATGAAGTGGCTTTGAAAAACATGAAGAGCCTGAAAAGATGTGAAAAATATGAAGAGCTTCAAAAGGTGTCAAAAATATGAGGAGCATGAAACGGTCTGAAAAATAGGAGGAGCATGAAACAGTGTTCAAAAACATAAAGAGCCTGAAAAGGTGTGAAAAATATGAAGAGCTTCAAAAGGTGTGAAATACATGAGGAGCATGAAACAGGCCGAAAAATACGAGAAGCATGAAGTGATGTGGAAAAACATGAAGAGCCTAAAAAGTTGTGAGAAATATGAAAAGCTTCAAAAGATTTGAAATACATGAGGAGCATGAAACTCTCTGAAAAATAGGAGGAGCATGAAGCCGTGTTCAAAAATATGAAAAGCCTAAAAAGTTGTGAGAAATATGTAGAGCTTAAAAGGTGTAAAAAATGAGATGAGCATGAAACGGTCTGAAAAATATGTGGAGCATGAAGCCGTGTTGAGAAACATGAAGAGCCTAAAAAGTTGTGAAAAATCTGAAAAGCTTCAAAAGGGGTCAAGAATGAGATGAGCATGAAACAGTCTGAAAAATAGGAGGATCATGTAACGGTGTTGAAAAACATGAAGAGCCTGAAAAGGTGTGAAAAATATGAGGAGCTTCAAAAGGTGTGAAAAATATGAGGAGCATGAAACAGTCTGAAAAATAGGAGTAGCATGAAGCTGTGTTCAAAAACATGAAGAGCCTGAAAAGGTGTGAAAAATATGAGGAGCTTCAAAAGGTGTGAAAAATATGAGGAGCAAGAAACGGTCTGAAAAAGAGAAGCAGCATGAAACGGTGTTGAAAAACATGAAGAGCCTGAAAAGGTGTGAAAAATATGAAGAGCATGAAACGGTCTAAAAAATAGGAGGATCTTGAAGCGGTGTTCAAAATCATGAAGAAACTGAAAACTTGTGAAAAATATGAAGAGCTGCAAAAGGTGTCAAAAATATGAGGAGCATGAAACGGTCTGAAAAATAGGAGCATGAAATGGTGATGAAAAACATGAAGAGCCTGAAAAGGTGTGAAAAATATGAAGAGCTTCAAAAGGTGCGAAATTCATGAGGAGCATCAAATGGTCTGAAAAATAGGAGAAGAATGAAGTGGTGGGGAATAACATGAAGAGCCTGAAAAGATGTGAAAAATATGAAGAGCTTCAAGAGGTGTCAAATATTTGAAGAGCATGAAACGGTCTGAAAAATAGCAGGAGCATGAAGCGGTGCTGAAAAACATGAAGAGTCTGAAAACGTGTGAAAATATGAAGAACTTCAAAAATATGAAAGATATGAAGAGCTTCAAAAGGTGTCAAAAATATGAGGAGCATGAAACGGTCTGAAAAACAGTAGGATCATGAAGCCATGTTGAAAAACATGGGGAGCCTGAAAAGGTGTGAAAAATAGGAGGAGAATGAAACGGTGTTCAAAAATATGAAGAGCCTGAAAAGGTGTGAAAAATATGAAGAGCTTTAAAAGGTGTGAAATACATGATGAGCATGAAACGGTCTGAAAAATAGGAGGAGCATGAAACCGTGTTCAAAAACATGAAGAGCCTGAAAATTTGTGAAAAATATGAAGAGCTTGAAACGGTTGGAAATACATGAGGAGCATGAAACGGTGTTCAAAAACATGAAGAGCCTGAAAAGGTGGGTAAAATATGAAGAGCTTCAAAAGGTGTGAAATACATGAGGAGCATGAATCGGTCTGAAAAATAGGAGGAGCATGAAACAGTGATCAAAAACATGAAGAGCCTGAAAAGGTGTGAAAAACATGAAGAGATTCAAAAGCTGTGAAATACATGAGGAGCATGAAACGGGCTGAAAAATAGGAGAAGCATGAAGTGGTGTGGAAAAACATGAAGAGCCTGAAAAGTTGTGAAAAATATGAAGAGCTTCAAAAGGTGTGAAAAATATGAGGAGCAAGAAATGGTCTAAAAAATAGGAGGATTATGAAACGGTGTTCACAAACAAGAAGAGCCTGAAAAGGTGTGAAAAATAGTAAAAGCCTCAAAAAGTGTCAAAAATATGAGGAGCATGAAACGGTCTAAAAAATTGCAGGAGCATGAAGTGGTGTTGAAAAACATGAAGAGTCTGAAAACGTGTGAAAATAAGAAGAACTTCAAAAATATGAGAAATATGAAGAGGTTCAAAAGGTATCAAAATGAGATGAGCATGAACCGGTCTGAAAAATAGGAGGAGCATGAAGTGGGGTTGAAAAAATGAAAAGCCTGAAAAGGTGTGAAATATATGAAGTGCTTCAAAGGTGTCAAAAATATGAGGAGAATGAAACGGTCTGAAAAATAGGAGGAACATGAAGTGGTGTTGAAAAACATGAAGAGCCTGAAAACGTGTGAAAAATATGAAGACCTTCAAAAAGTGTGAAAAATATGAAGAGTTTCAAAAGGTGTGAAAAAAGAGATGAGCATGAAAAGGTCTGAAAAATAGGAGGAGCATGAAGCGGTGTTGAAAATCATGAAGAGCCTGAAAAGGTGTGATAAATATGAAGAGCATCAAAAGGTGTCAAAATGAGATGAGCATGAAACGGTCTGACAAACAGGAGGAGAATGAAGCGGTGTTGAAAATCATCAAGAGCATGAAAAGGTGTGAAAAATATGAAGAGCTTCAAAAGGTGTCAAAAAGGGATGAGCATGAAAAGGTCTGAAAAATAGGAGGAGCAAGAAGTGGTGTTGAAAAAAATGAGAAGCCTGAAAAGGTGTGAAATATATGAAGAGCTTCAAAAGGTGTGAAATACATGAGGAGCATGAAACTCTCTGAAAAATAGAAGGAGCATGAAGTGTTGTTGTAAAACATGAAGAGCCTGAAAAGGTGTGAAAAATATGAAGAGCTTCAAAAGATGTGAAATAGATGAGGAGCAAGAAATGGTCTGAAAAATAGGAGGAGCATGAAGCGGTGTTCTAAAACATGAAGAGACTGAAAAGGTGTGAAATATATGAAGAGCTTCAAAAGGTGTCAAAAATATGAGGAGCAAGAAATGGTCTGAAAAATAGGAGGATTATGAAACGGTGTTCACAAACAAGAAGAGCCTAAAAAGGTGTGAAAAATAGTAAAAGCCTCAAAAAGTGTCAAAAATATGAGGAGCATGAAACGGTCTGAAAAATTGCAGGAGCATGAAGTGGTGTTGAAAAACATGAAGAGTCTGAAAACGTGTGAAAATAAGAAGAGCTTCAAAAATATGAAAAATATGAAGAGCTTCAAAAGGTATCAAAATGAGATGAGCATGAACCGGTCTGAAAAATAGGAGGAGCATGAAGTGGGGTTGAAAAAATGAAAAGCCTGAAAAGGTGTGAAATATATGAAGTGCTTCAAAGGTGTCAAAAATATGAGGAGAATGAAACGGTCTGAAAAATAGGAGGAGCATGAAGTGGTGTTGAAAAACATGAAGAGCCTGAAAAAGTGTGAAAAATATGAAGACCTTCAAAAAGTGTGAAAAATATGAAGAGTTTCAAAAGGTGTGAAAAAAGAGATGAGCATGAAAAGGTCTGAAAAATAGGAGGAGCAAGAAGTGGTGTTGAAAAAAATGAGAAGCCTGAAAAGGTGTGAAATATATGAAGAGCTTCAAAAGGTGTGAAATACATGAGGAGCATGAAACTCTCTGCAAAATACAAGGAGCATCAAGTGTTGTTGTAAAACATGAAGAGCCTGAAAAGGTGTGAAAAATATGAAGAGCTTCAAAAGGTGTGAAATACATGAGGAGCATGAAACTCTCTGCAAAATACAAGGAGCATGAAGTGTTGTTGTAAAACATGAAGAGCCTGAAAAGGTGTGAAAAATATGAAGAGCTTCAAAAGGTGTCCAAAATATGAGGAGCATGTAACGGTCTGAAAAATAGGAGGAGCATGAAGCGGTGTTGAAAAACATGAAGAGCCTGAAAAGGTGTGAAAAATATGAAGAGCTTCAAAAGGTGTCCAAAATATGAGGAGCATGAAACGGTCTGAAAAATAGGAGGAGCATGAAGCGATGTTGAAAATCATGAAGAGCCTGAAAAGGTGTGAAAATATGAAGAGATTCAAAAATAAGAAAAAATATGAAGGGCTTCAAAAGGTGTGAAAAATATGAAGAGCTTCAAAAGGTGTCAAAATGAGATGAGCATGAAACGTTCTGAAAAATAGGAGGAGCATGAAGCGGTGTTGAAAAACATGAAGAGCCTAAAAAGGTGTGAAAATATGAAGAGATTCAAAAATAAGAAAAAATATGAAGGGCTTCAAAAGGTGTGACAAATATGAAGAGCTTCAAAAGGTATCAAAAATGAGATGAGCATGAAAGGGTTTGAAAAATAGGAGGAGCATGAAGCGGTGTTGAAAAACATGAAGAGCCTAAAAAGGTGTGAAAATATGAAGAGATTCAAAAATATGAAAAATATGAAGAGCTTCAAAAGGTGTGACAAATATGAAGAGCTTCAAAAGGTATCAAAAATGAGATGAGCATGAAACGGTCTGAAAAATAGGAGGAGCATGAAGCGGTGTTGAAAATCATGAAGAGCCTGAAAAGGTGTGAAAAATATGAAGAGCTTCAAAAGGTGTGAAAAATATGAAGAGCTTCAAAAGGTGTGAAAAATATGAAGAGCTTCAAAAGGTTTCAAAATGAGATGAGCATGAAACGGTCTGAAAAACAGGAGGAGAATGAAGCGGTGTTGAAAATCATCAAGAGCCTGAAAAGGTGTGAGAAATATGAAGAGCTTCAAGAGGTGTCTAAAATATGAGGAGCATGAAACAATCTGAAAAATAGGAGGAGCATGAAGCGGTGTTCAAAAATATGAAGAGCCTGAAAAGGTGTGAAATATATGAAGAGCTTCAAAAAGTGTCAAAAATATGAGGAGCATGAAACGGTCTGAAAAATAGGAGGAGCATGAAACGGTGTTCAAAAACATGAAGAGCCTGAAAAGGTGTGAAAAATATGAAGAGCTTCAAAAGGTGTGAAATACATGAGGAGCATTAAACGGTTTGAAAAATATTAGGAGCATGAAGCGGTGTTCTAAAACATGAAGAGACTGAAAAGGTGTGAAATATATGAAGAGCTTCAAAAGGTGTCAAAAATATGAGGAGCATGAAACGTTCTGAAAAAGAGGATGAGAATGAAGCGGTGTTGAAAAACATCCAGAGCCTGAAAAGGTGTGAAAAATATTAAGAGCTTCAAATGGTGTGAAATAGATGAGGAGCATTAAGTGGTCTAAAAAATAGGAGGAGCATGAAGCGGTGTACAAAAACATGAAGAGCCTGAAAAGGTGTGAAAAACATGAAGAGATTAAAAAGCTGTGAAATACATGAGGAGCATGAAACGGGCTGAAAAATAGGAGAAGCATGAAGTGGTGTGGAAAAACATGAAGAGCCTGAAAACGTGTGAAAAATATGAAGAGCTTCAAAAGTTGTGAAAAATATGAAGAGCTTCAAAAGGTGATAAAACTGAGATGAGCATGAAACGGTCTGAAAAATATGAGGAGCATGAAGCGGTGTTGGAAATCATGAAGAGTCTGAAAAGGTGTGAAATATATTAAGAGCTTCAAAAGGTGTCAAAAATATGAGGAGCATGAAACTGTCTGAAAAATAGGAGCAGCATGAAGCGGTGTAAAAAACATGAAGAGCCTGAAAAGTTGTGAAAGGTATGAAGACCTTCAAAAGGTGTCAAAAATATGAGGAGCATGAAACGGTCTGAAAAATAGGAGCAGCATGAAGCGGTGTAATAAACATGAAGAGCCTGAAAAGGTGTGAAAAATATGAAGAGTTTCAAAAGATGTGAAAAAAATGAAGAGCTTCAAAATGTGTCAAAAATATGAGGAGCATGAAATGATCTGAAAAATAGGAGCAGCATGAAACGGTGTTCAAAGACATGAAGAGCCTGAAAAGGTGTGAAAAATATAAAGAGCTTCAAAAGGTGTGAAATACAGGAGGAGCATGAAACGGTCTGAAAAGTAGGAGGAGCATGATGTGGTGTTGAAAAACATGAAGAGCCTGAAAATGTGTGAAATATATGAAGAGCTTCAAAAGGTGTCAGAAATGAGAGGAGCATGAAACGGTCTGAAAAATAGGAGAAGCATGAAGTGGCTTTGAAAAACATGAAGAGCCTGAAAAGGTGTGAAAAATATGAAGAGCTTCAAAACGTGTCAAAAATATGAGGAGCATGAAACGGTATGAAAAATAGGAGGAGCATGAAACGGTGTTCAAAAACATGAAGAGCCTGAAAAGGTGTGAAAAATATGAAGAGCTTCAAAACGTGTCAAAAATATGAGGAGCATGTAACGGTCTGAAAAATAGGAGGAGCATGAAGCGGTGTTGAAAAACATGAAGAGCCTGAAAAGGTGTGAAAAATATGAAGAGCTTCAAAAGGTGTCCAAAATATGAGGAGCATGAAACGGTCTGAAAAATAGGAGGAGCATGAAGCGATGTTGAAAATCATGAAGAGCCTGAAAAGGTGTGAAAATATGAAGAGATTCAAAAATATGAAAAATATGAAGAGCTTCAAAAGGTGTGAAAAATATGAAGAGCTTCAAAAGGTGTCAAAATGAGATGAGCATGAAACGTTCTGAAAAATAGGAGGAGCATGAAGCGGTGTTGAAAAACATGAAGAGCCTAAAAAGGTGAGAAAATATGAAGAGATTCAAAAATAAGAAAAAATATGAAGGGCTTCAAAAGGTGTGACAAATATGAAGAGCTTCAAAAGGTATCAAAAATGAGATGAGCATGAAAGGGTTTGAAAAATAGGAGGAGCATGAAGCGGTGTTGAAAAACATGAAGAGCCTAAAAAGGTGTGAAAATATGAAGAGATTCAAAAATATGAAAAATATGAAGAGCTTCAAAAGGTGTGACAAATATGAAGAGCTTCAAAAGGTATCAAAAATGAGATGAGCATGAAACGGTCTGAAAAATAGGAGGAGCATGAAGCGGTGTTGAAAATCATGAAGAGCCTGAAAAGGTGTGAAAAATATGAAGAGCTTCAAAAGGTGTGAAAAATATGAAGAGCTTCAAAAGGTGTGAAAAATATGAAGAGCTTCAAAAGGTTTCAAAATGAGATGAGCATGAAACGGTCTGAAAAACAGGAGGAGAATGAAGCGGTGTTGAAAATCATCAAGAGCCTGAAAAGGTGTGAGAAATATGAAGAGCTTCAAAAGGTGTCTAAAATATGAGGAGCATGAAACAATCTGAAAAATAGGAGGAGCATGAAGCGGTGTTCAAAAATATGAAGAGCCTGAAAAGGTGTGAAATATATGAAGAGCTTCAAAAAGTGTCAAAAATATGAGGAGCATGAAACGGTCTGAAAAATAGGAGGAGCATGAAACGGTGTTCAAAAACATGAAGAGCCTGAAAAGGTGTGAAAAATATGAAGAGCTTCAAAAGGTGTGAAATACATGAGGAGCATTAAACGGTTTGAAAAATATTAGGAGCATGAAGCGGTGTTCTAAAACATGAAGAGACTGAAAAGGTGTGAAATATATGAAGAGCTTCAAAAGGTGTCAAAAATATGAGGAGCATGAAACGTTCTGAAAAAGAGGATGAGAATGAAGCGGTGTTGAAAAACATCCAGAGCCTGAAAAGGTGTGAAAAATATTAAGAGCTTCAAATGGTGTGAAATAGATGAGGAGCATTAAGTGGTCTAAAAAATAGGAGGAGCATGAAGCGGTGTACAAAAACATGAAGAGCCTGAAAAGGTGTGAAAAACATGAAGAGATTAAAAAGCTGTGAAATACATGAGGAGCATGAAACGGGCTGAAAAATAGGAGAAGCATGAAGTGGTGTGGAAAAACATGAAGAGCCTGAAAAGTTGTGAAAAATATGAAGAGCTTCAAAAGGTGTGAAAAATATGAGGAGCAAGAAATGGTCTGAAAAATAGGAGGATTATGAAACGGTGTTCACAAACAAGAAGAGCCTGAAAAATTGTGAAAAATAGTAAGAGCCTCAAAAAGTGTCAAAAATATGAGGAGCATGAAACGGTCTGAAAAATTGCAGGAGCATGAAGTGGTGTTGAAAAACATGAAGAGTCTGAAAACGTGTGAAAATAAGAAGAGCTTCAAAAATATGAGAAATATGAAGAGCTTCAAAAAGTATCAAAATGAGATGAGCAAGAACCGGTCTGAAAAATAGGAGGAGCATGAAGTGGGGTTGAAAAAATGAAAAGCCTGAAAAGGTGTGAAATATATGAAGTGCTTCAAAGGTGTCAAAAATATGAGGAGAATGAAACGGTCTGAAAAATAGGAGGAGCATGAAACGGTGATCAAAAACATGAAGAGCATGAAAACGCGTGAAAAATATGAAGAGCTTCAAAAGGTGTCAAAAAGGGATGAGCATGAAAAGGTCTGAAAAACAGGAGGAGCAAGAAGTGTTGTTGAAAAAAATGAGAAGCCTGAAAAGGTGTGAAATATATGAAGAGCTTCAAAAGGTGTGAAATACATGAGGAGCATGAAACTCTCTGAAAAATAGAAGGAGCATGAAGTGTTGTTGTAAAACATGAAGAGCCTGAAAAGGTGTGAAAAATATGAAGAGCTTCAAAAGGTGTCCAAAATATGAGGAGCATGAAACGGTCTGAAAAACAGGAGGAGCATGACGCCTTGTTCTAAAACATGAAGAGCCTGAAAAGGTGTGAAAAATATGAGGAACTTCAAACGGTATGAAATACATGAGGAGCATTAAACGGTCTGAAAAATAGGAGGAGCATGAAGCGGTGTTGAAAAACATGAAGAGCCTGAAAACTTGTGAAAAATATGAAGAGCTTCAAAAGGTGTGAAAAATATGAAGAGCTTCAAAAGGTGTCAAAATGAGATGAGAATGAAACGGTCTGAAAAACAGGAGGAGCATGAAGTGGTGTTGAAAAAATGAAGAGCCTGAAAAGGTGTGAAATATATGAAGAGCTTCAAAAGGTGTGAGAAATATGAGGAGAACGAAACGGTGTGAAAAATAGGAGGAGCATGGAGTGGTGTTCAAAAACATGAAGAGCCTGAAAAGCTGTGAGAAACATGAAGAGCTTCAAAAGGTGTGAAATATATGAAGAGCTTCAAAAGGTGTCAAAAATATGAGGAGCATGAAACTGTCTGAAAAATAGGAGGAACATGAAGCGGTGTTAAAAAACATGAAGAGCCTGAAAAGGTTTGAAAAATTTGAAGAGTTTCTAAAGGTGTCAAAATGAGATGAGCATGAAACGGTCTAAAAAATAGGAGGAGAATGAAGAGCTGTTGAAAATCATCAAGAGCCTGAAAAGGTGTGAAAAATATGAAGAGCTTCAAAAGGTGTCACAAAGAGATGAGCATGAAAAGGTCTGAAAAATAGGAGGAGCATGAAGTGGTGTTGAAAAAAATGAAAACCCTGAAAAGGTGTGAAATATATGAAGAGCTTCAATAGGTGTGAGATACATGAGGAGCATGTAACGATCTGAAAAATAGCAGGAGCATGAAGCGGTGGTGAAAAACATGAAGTGTCTGAAAAGTGTGAAAATATGAAGAGCTTTAAAAATATGAAAAATATGAAGCGCTTCAAAAGGTGTGAAAAATATGAAGAGCTTCAAAAGGTGTCAAAAATGAGATGAGCATGAAACTGTCTGAAAAATAGGAGGAGCATGAAGTGGTGTTGAAAATCATGAAGAGCCTGCAAAGGTGTGAAAAATATGAAAAGCTTCAAAAGATGTGAAAAATATGAAGAGCTTCAAAAGGTGTCAAAAATATGAGGAGCATGAAACGGTCTGAAAAATAGGAGGAGCATGAAACGGTGATTAAAACATGAAGAGCCTGAAAAGGTGTGAAAAATATGAAGAGCTTCAAAAGGTGTGAAATACATGAGGAGCATGAAACGGTCTGAAAAATAGGAGGAGCATTAACCAGTGTTCAAAAACATGAAGAGCCTGAAAAGGTGTGAAAAATATGAAGAGCTTCAAAAGGTGTCAAAAATATGAAGAGCATGAAATGTTCTGAAAAATAGGAGGATCATGAAGCAGTGTTCAAAAACATGAAGAGCCTGAAAAGGTGTGTAAAATATGAAGAGCTTCAAAAGGTGTGAAAATATGAGGAGCATGAAACGGTCTGAAAAATAGAAGTGGCATGAAATGGTGTTGAAAAACATGAAGAGCCTGAAAAGGTTTGAATAATATGAAGAGCTTCAAAACGTGTGAAATACATGAGGAGCATGAAACGGGCTGGAAAATAGGAGAAGCATGAAATGGTGTGGAAAAACATGAAGAGCCTGAAAAGGTGTGAAAAATATGAACAGCTTCAAAAGGTGTGAAATACAATAGGAGCATGAAACTCTCTGAAAAATAGGAGGAGCATGAAGTGGTGTTCAAAAACATGAAGAGCCTAAAAAGTTGTGAAAAATATGAAAAGCTTCAACAGGTGTCAAAAATGAGATGAGCATGAAACGGTCTGAAAAATAGGAGGATCATGAAACGGTGTTGAAAGACATGAAGAGCCTGAAAAGGCGTCAAAAATATGAAGAGTTTCAAAAGGTGTCAAAAATATGAGGAGCATGAAACGTTCTGAAAATTAGGAGGATCATGAGCGGTGTTCAAAAAAATGAAGAGCCTGAAAAGGTGTGAAAAATATGAAGAGCTTCAAAAGGGGTCAAAAATATGAGGAGCATGAAACGGTCTGAAAGAGAGGAGGAGAATGAAACGGTGATCAGAAACATGAAGAGCCTGTAAAGGTGTGAAAAATATGAAGAGCTTCAAAAGATGTGAAATTCATGAGGAGCAAGAAACGGTCTGAAAAATGGGAGAAGCATGAAGTGGTGTGGAAAAACATGAAGAGCCTGAAAAGGTGTGAAAAAATATGAAGAGCTTAAAGAGGTGTGAAATACATGAGGAGCATGAAACTCTCTGAAAAATAGAAGGAGCATGAAGTGGTGTTCAAAAACATGAAGAGTCTTAAAAAGCGTGAAAAATATGAAGAGCTTCAATAGGTGTGAAAAATATGAGGAGCAGGATACGGTCTGAAAAATAGGAGGAGCATGAAGCGGTATTCAAAAACATGAAGAGCCTGAAAAATTGTGAAAAATATGAAAAGCTTGAAAAGGTGTCAAAAATGAGATGAGCATGAAACGGTCTGAAAATTATGAGGAGCATGAAGCGGTGTTGAAAAACATGAAGAGCATGAAAACGTGTGAAAAATATGAAGAGCTTCAAAAGGTGTCAAAAATATGAGGAGCATGAAGCGGTCTGCAAAAAAAGGAGGAGCATGAAGTGGGGTTGAAAAACTTGAACAGCCAGAAAAGGTGTGAAAAATATGAAAAGCTTCAAAAAGTGTCAAAAATATGAGGAGCATGAAACGGTCTGAAAAATAGGAGGAGCATGAAGCATTCTTCAAAAACGTGAAGAGCCTGAAAAGGTATGAAAAATATGAAGAGCTTCAAAACGTGTCAAAAATATGAGGAGCATGAAACGGTCTGTAAAATAGAAGCAGCATGAAGCGGTGTTCAAAAACATGAAGAGCCTGAAAACGTGTGAAAAATATGAGGAGCTTCAAAGTTGTGAAAAATATGAAGAGCTTCAAAAGGTGTCAAAAATGAGATGAGTATGAAACGGTCTGAAAAATAGGAGGAGCATGAAATGGTGTTCAAAAACATGAAGAGCCTGAAAAGGTGTGAAAAATATGAAGTGATTCAAAAGGTGTGAAATAATTGAGGAGGATTAAACGGTCTGAAACATAGGCGGAGCATGAAGCGGTGTTGAAAAACATGAAGAGCCTGAAAACGTGTGAAAAATATGACGAGCTTCAAAAGGTGTGAAAAATATGAAGAGCTTCAAAAAGTGTCAAAAATTAGATGAGCATGAAACGGTCTGAAATATAGGAGTAGCATGAAGTGGTGTTGAAAAATATGAAGAGCCTGAAAACGTGTGAAAAATATGAAGAGCTTCAAAATGTGTGAAAAATATGAAGAGCTTCAAAAGGTGTCAAAATGAGATGAGCATGAAACGGTCTGAAAAATAGGAGGAGAATGAAGCGGTGTTGAAAAACATGAAGAGCCTGAAAAGGTGGGAAAAATATAAAGAGCTTCAAAAGGTGTGAAAAATATGAAGAGCTTCAAATGGTGTCAAATATTAGATCAGCCTGAAACGGTCTGAAAAATAGGAGGAGCATGAAGTGGTGTTGAAAAAAATGAAGAGCCTGAAGAGGTGTGAAAAATATGAAAAGCTTCAAAAGGTGTCAAAAATATGAGGAGCCTGAAACGGTCTGAAAAATAGGAGGAGCATGAAGCGGTGTTCAAAAACATGAAGAGCCTGAAAAGGTGTGAAAAATATGAAGAGCTTCAAAAGGTGTCAAAATGAGATGAGCATGAAACGGTCTGAAAAACAGGAGGAGAATGAAGTGATGTTGAAAATCATCAAGAGCCTGAAAAGGTGTGAGAAATATGAAGAGCTTCAAAAGGTGTCTAAAATATGAGGAGCATGAAACAATCTGAAAAATAGGAGGAGCATGAAGCAATGTTCAAAAATATGAAGAGCCGGAAAAGGTGTGAAATATATGAAGAGCTTCAAAAGGTGTCAAAAATATGAGGAGCATGAAACTGTCTGAAAAATAGGAGGAACATGAAGCGGTGTTAAAAAACATGAAGAGCCTGAAAAGGTTTGAAAAATTTGAAGAGTTTCTAAAGGTGTCAAAATGAGATGAGCATGAAACGGTCTAAAAAATAGGAGGAGAATGAAGAGCTGTTGAAAATCATCAAGAGCCTGAAAAGGTGTGAAAAATATGAAGAGCTTCAAAAGGTGTCACAAAAGATGAGCATGAAAAGGTCTGAAAAATAGGAGGAGCATGAAGTGGTGTTGAAAAAAATGAAAACCCTGAAAAGGTGTGAAATATATGAAGAGCTTCAATAGGTGTGAGATACATGAGGAGCATGTAACGATCTGAAAAATAGCAGGAGCATGAAGCGGTGGTGAAAAACATGAAGTGTCTGAAAAGTGTGAAAATATGAAGAGCTTTAAAAATATGAAAAATATGAAGCGCTTCAAAAGGTGTGAAAAATATGAAGAGCTTCAAAAGGTGTCAAAAATGAGATGAGCATGAAACTGTCTGAAAAATAGGAGGAGCATGAAGTGGTGTTGAAAATCATGAAGAGCCTGCAAAGGTGTGAAAAATATGAAAAGCTTCAAAAGATGTGAAAAATATGAAGAGCTTCAAAAGGTGTCAAAAATATGAGGAGCATGAAACGGTCTGAAAAATAGGAGGAGCATGAAACGGTGATTAAAACATGAAGAGCCTGAAAAGGTGTGAAAAATATGAAGAGCTTCAAAAGGTGTGAAATACATGAGGAGCATGAAACGGTCTGAAAAATAGGAGGAGCATTAACCAGTGTTCAAAAACATGAAGAGCCTGAAAAGGTGTGAAAAATATGAAGAGCTTCAAAAGGTGTCAAAAATATGAAGAGCATGAAATGTTCTGAAAAATAGGAGGATCATGAAGCAGTGTTCAAAAACATGAAGAGCCTGAAAAGGTGTGTAAAATATGAAGAGCTTCAAAAGGTGTGAAAATATGAGGAGCATGAAACGGTCTGAAAAATAGAAGTGGCATGAAATGGTGTTGAAAAACATGAAGAGCCTGAAAAGGTTTGAATAATATGAAGAGCTTCAAAACGTGTGAAATACATGAGGAGCATGAAACGGGCTGGAAAATAGGAGAAGCATGAAATGGTGTGGAAAAACATGAAGAGCCTGAAAAGGTGTGAAAAATATGAACAGCTTCAAAAGGTGTGAAATACAATAGGAGCATGAAACTCTCTGAAAAATAGGAGGAGCATGAAGTGGTGTTCAAAAACATGAAGAGCCTAAAAAGTTGTGAAAAATATGAAAAGCTTCAACAGGTGTCAAAAATGAGATGAGCATGAAACGGTCTGAAAAATAGGAGGATCATGAAACGGTGTTGAAAGACATGAAGAGCCTGAAAAGGCGTCAAAAATATGAAGAGTTTCAAAAGGTGTCAAAAATATGAGGAGCATGAAACGTTCTGAAAATTAGGAGGATCATGAGCGGTGTTCAAAAAAATGAAGAGCCTGAAAAGGTGTGAAAAATATGAAGAGCTTCAAAAGGGGTCAAAAATATGAGGAGCATGAAACGGTCTGAAAGAGAGGAGGAGAATGAAACGGTGATCAGAAACATGAAGAGCCTGTAAAGGTGTGAAAAATATGAAGAGCTTCAAAAGATGTGAAATTCATGAGGAGCAAGAAACGGTCTGAAAAATGGGAGAAGCATGAAGTGGTGTGGAAAAACATGAAGAGCCTGAAAAGGTGTGAAAAAATATGAAGAGCTTAAAAAGGTGTGAAATACATGAGGAGCATGAAACTCTCTGAAAAATAGAAGGAGCATGAAGTGGTGTTCAAAAACATGAAGAGTCTTAAAAAGTGTGAAAAATATGAAGAGCTTCAATAGGTGTGAAAAATATGAGGAGCAGGATACGGTCTGAAAAATAGGAGGAGCATGAAGCGGTATTCAAAAACATGAAGAGCCTGAAAAATTGTGAAAAATATGAAAAGCTTGAAAAGGTGTCAAAAATGAGATGAGCATGAAACGGTCTGAAAATTATGAGGAGCATGAAGCGGTGTTGAAAAACATGAAGAGCATGAAAACGGGTGAAAAATATGAAGAGCTTCAAAAGGTGTCAAAAATATGAAGAGCTTCAAAAGTTGTGAAAAATATGAGGAGCATGAAACGGTCTGAAAAACAGGAGGAGCATGAAGCGGTGTTCAAAAACATGAAGAGCCTGAAAAGGTGTGAAAAATATGAAGAGCTTCAAAAGGTGTCAAAAATTAGATTAGCATGAAAGGGTCTGAAAAATAGGAGGAGCATGAAGTGATCTTGAAAAACATGAAGAGCCTGAGAAGGTGTGAAATATATGAAGAGCTTCAAAAGGTGTGAAAAATATGAGGAGCATGCAACGGTCTGAAAAACAGGAGGAGCATGAAGCAGTGTTCAGAAACAAGAAGAGCCTGAAAAGGTGTGAAAAATATGAAGAGCTTTAAAAGAAGTGAAATACGAAGAGCTTCAAAAGATGTGAAAAATATGAAGAGCTTCAAAATGTGTCAAAAATATGAGAAGCATGAAACGGTCTGAAAAATAGGAGGAGCATGAAGCGGTGTTCAAAAACATGAAGAGCCTGAAAAGGTGTGAAAAATATGAAGAGCTTCAAAAGGTGTGAAAAATATGAAGAGCTACAAAAGGTGTAAAAATTTAGATGAGCATGAAACGGTGTTGAAAAACATGAAGAGCCTGAAAAGGTGTGAAATCTATGAAGAGCTTCAAAAGGTGTGAAAAATATGAAGAGCTTCAAAAGGTGTCAAAAATATGAGGAGCATGAAACGGTCTGAAAAATAAGCGGAGCATGAAACGGTGTTCAAAAACATGAAGAGCCTGAAAAGGTGTGAAATATATGAAGAGTTTCAAAACGTATCAAATATATGAGGAGCAGGAAACGGACTGAAAAATAGGAGGAGAATGAAACGGTGCTCAAAAAGATGAAGAGCCTGAAAAGGTGTGAAAAATATGAGAGCTTCAAAAGGTGTCAAAAATATGAGGAGCATGAAACGGTCTGAAAAATAGGAGGAGCATGAAGCGGTGTTCAAAAACACGAAGAGCTTGAAAGATGTGAAAAATATGAAGAGCCTCAAAACGTGTCAAAAATATGAGGAGTATGAAATGGTCTGGAAATTAACAGGAGCATGAAGCGATGTTCAAAAACATGAAGAGCCTGAAAAGGTGTGAAAAATATGAAGAGCTTCAAAAGGTGTGAAATACAAGAAGAGCATGAAACGGTCTTAAAAATAGGAGGACAATGAAGCGGTGTTTAAAAACATGAAGAGTCTGAAAAGGTGTGAAAAATATGAAGAGCTTCAAAAGGTGTCAAAAATATGAGGAGCATGAAACGGTCTGAAAAATAGGAGGAGCATGAAGCGGTGTTCAAAAACAAGAAGAGCCTGAAAAGGTGTGAAAAATATGAAGAGTTTCAAAAGACGTGAAAAATATGAAGAGCTACAAAAGGTGTAAAAATTTAGATGAGCATGAAACGGTCTGAAAAATAGGAGGAGCATGAAACGGTGATCAAAAACATGGAGAGCCTGAAAAGGTGGGAAAAATATGAAGAGCTTCAAAAGCTGTGAAATACATGAGGAGCATGAAACGGTCTGAAAAATAGGAGAAGCATGAAGTGGTGTGGAAAAACATGAAGAGCCTGAAAAGGTCTTAAAAATATGAAGAGCTTCAAAAGGTGTGAAATACATGAGGAGCATGAAACTCTCTGAAATACAGGAGGATCATGAAATGGTGTGGAAAAAACATGAACAGCCTGAAAAGGTGTGAAAATATGAAGATCTCCAAAAGGTGTGAAAAATATGAGGAGCATGAAACGGTCTGAAAAATAGCAGGAGCATGAAGCGGTGTTCAAAAACATGAAGAGCCTGCAAAGGTGTGAAAAATATGAAGAGCTTCAAAACGTGTCAAAAATATGAGGAGCATGAAATGGTCTTAAAAATACGAGGAGCATGAAGTGGTGTTGAAAAACATGAATAGCCTGAAAATGTGTGAAATATATGAAGAGCTTAAAAATGTGTCAAATACATGAGGAGCATGAAACGGTCTGAAAAATAGGAGGTGCATGAAGCGTTGTTGAAAACCATGAAAAGCCTGAAAAGGTGTGAGAAATATGAAGAGCTTCAAAATGCGTCAAAAATATGAGGAGCATGAAACGGTCTGAAAAATAGGAGGAGCATGAGTGGTGTTGAAAAACATGAAGAGCCTGAAAAGGTGTGAAAAATATGAAGAGCTTCAAAAGGTGTCAAAAATGAGATGAGCATGAAACGGTCTGAAAAATAGGAGGAGCATGAAACTGTGTTGAAAAACATGAAGAGCCTGAAAAGGTGTGAAAAATATGAAGAGCTTCAAAAGGTGTAAAAAATATGAGGAGCATGAAACGGTCTGAAAAATAGGAGGAGCATGAAATGGTGATCAAAAACATGAAGAGCCTGAAAATGTGTGTGAAATATGAAGAGCTTAAAAAGGTGTCAAAAATATGAGGAGCATGAAACGGTGTTAAAAATACAAGGAGCATGAAGCGGTGTTGAAAAACATGAATAGCCTGAAAATGTGTGAAATATATGAAGAGCTTAAAAATGTGTCAAGTATATGAGGAGCATGAAACGGTCTGAAAAATAGGAGGAGCATGAAGCTGTGTTGAAAAACATGAAGAGACTGAAAAGGTGTGAAAAATATGAAGAGCTTCAAAAGGTGTCAAAAATATGAGGAGCATGAAACGGTCTGAAAAATAGGAGGAGCATGAAACGGTGATCAAAAGCATGAAGAACCTGAAAAGGTGTGAAAAATATGAAGAGCTTCAAAAGGTGTGAAATTCATGAGCAGCATGAAACGAGCTGAAAAATCTGATTAGCATGAAGTGGTGTGGAAAAACATGAAGCGCCTGTAAAGATGTGAAAAATATGAAGAGCTTCAAAATGTGTGAAATACATGAGGAGCATGAAACTCTCTTAAAAATAGAAGGAGCATGAAGTAGTGTTCAAAAACATGAAGAGCCTGAAAAGGTGTGAAAAATATGAGGAGCATGATATGGTTTGAAAAATGGGATTAGCATGAAGCGGTGTTCAAAAACATGAAGAGCCTGAAAAGGTGTGAAAAATATGAAAAGCTTCAAAAGGTGTCAAAAATGAGATGAGCGTGAAACGGTCTGAAAAATAGGAGGTGCATGAAGAGTTGTTGAAAACCATGAAGAGCCTGAAAAGGTGTGAGAAATATGAAGCGCTTCAAAATGCGTCAAAAATATGAGGAGCATGAAACGGTCTGAAAAATAGGAGGAGCATGAAGTGGTGTTGAAAAACATGAAGAGCCTGAAAAGGTGTGAAAAATATGAAGAGCTTCAAAAGGTGTCAAAAATGAGATGAGCATGAAACGGTCTGAAAAATAGGAGGAGCATGAAACTGTGTTGAAAAACATGAAGAGCCTGAAAAGGTGTGAAAAACATGAAGAGCTTCTAAATGTGTCAAAAATATGAGGAGCATGAAACGGTCTGAAAAATAGGAGTAGCATGAAGTGGTGTTGAAAAACATGAAGAGCCTGAAAAGCTGTGAAAAATATGACGAGCTTCAAAAGGTGTAAAAAATATGAGGAGCATGAAACGGTCTGCAAAATAGGAGGATCATGAAGCGGTGTTCAAAAACATGAAGAGCCTGAAAAGGTGTGAAATATATAAAGAGCTTCAAAAGGTGTCAAAAATATGAGGAGCATAAAACGGTCTGAAAAATAGGAGGAGCATGAAGCGGTGTTCAAAAACATGAAGAGCCTGAAAACGTGTGAAAAATATGAAGAGCTTCTAAAGGTATGAAATACATGAGGAGCACTAAACTGTCTGAAAAATATGAGGAGCATGAAGCGGTGTTCAAAAACAGGAAGCGCCTGAAAAGTTGTTAAAAATATGAAGAGCTTCAAAAGGTGTCAAAAATATGAGGAGCATTAAACGGTTTGAAATATAGGAAGAGCATGAAGCGGTGTTCAAAAACATGAAGAGCCTGAAAAGGTGTGAAAAATATGAAGATCTTCAAAATGTGTCAAAAATGAGATGAGCATGAAACGGTCTGAAAAATAGGAGGAGCATGAAATGGTGATCAAAAACATGAAGAGCCTGAAAATGTGTGTGAAATATGAAGAGCTTAAAAAGGTGTCAAAAATATGAGGAGCATGAAACGGTGTTAAAAATACAAGGAGCATGAAGCGGTGTTGAAAAACATGAATAGCCTGAAAATGTGTGAAATATATGAAGAGCTTAAAAATGTGTCAAGTATATGAGGAGCATGAAACGGTCTGAAAAATAGGAGGAGCATGAGGCGGTGTTCAAAAACATGAAGAGACTGAAAAGGTGTGAAAAATATGAAGAGCTTCAAAAGGTGTCAAAAATATGAGGAGCATGAAACGGTCTGAAAAATAGGAGGAGCATGAAGCTTTGTTGAAAAAATGAAGAACCTGAAAAGGTGTGAAAAATATGAATAGCATCAAAAGGTGTCAAAAATATGAGAAGCATGAAACGGTCTGCAAAAAAGGAGGAGCATGAAGTGGTGCTGAAATACGTGAAGAGCCTGAAAAGTTGTGAAAAATATGAAGAGCTTCAAAAGGTGTGAAATATGAGGAGCATGAAATGGTCTGAAAAATAGGAGGAGCATGAAGCGGTGTTCAAAAACATGAAGAGCCTGAAAAGCTGTGAAAAATATGAAGAGCTTAAAATGGTGTGAAAAATATGAGGAGCATGATATGGTTTGAAAAATAGGATTAGCATGAAGCGGTGTTCAAAAACATGAAGAGCCTGAAAAGGTGTGAAAAATATGAAAAGCTTCAAACGGTGTCAAAAATGAGATGAGCATGAAACGGTCTGAAAAATAGGAGGTGCAAGAAGCATTGTTGAAAAACATGAAGAGCCTGAAAATGTGTGTGAAATATGAAGAGCTTAAAAAGGTGTCAAAAATATGAGGAGCATGAAACGGTGTTAAAAATACAGGGAGCATGAAGCGGTGTTGAAAAACATGAATAGCCTGACAATGTGTGAAATATATGAAGAGCTTAAAAATGTGTCAAGTATATGAGGAGCATGAAACGGTCTGAAAAATAGGAGGAGCATGAGGCGGTGTTCAAAAACATGAAGAGACTGAAAAGGTGTGAAAAATATGAAGAGCTTCAAAAGGTGTGAAATTCATGAGCAGCATGAAACGAGCTGAAAAATCTGATTAGCATGAAGTGGTGTGGAAAAACATGAAGAGCCTGTAAAGATGTGAAAAATATGAAGAGCTTCAAAAGGTGTGAAATACATGAGGAGCATGAAACTCTCTGAAAAATAGAAGGAGCATGAAGTAGTGTTCAAAAACATGAAGAGCCTGAAAAGGTGTGAAAAATATGAAGAGCTTAAAAAGGTGTGAAAAATATGAGGAGCATGATATGGTTTGAAAAACGGGATTAGCATGAAGCGGTGTTCAAAAACATGAAGAGCCTGAAAAGGTGTGAAAAACATGAAAAGCTTCAAAAGGTGTCAAAAATGAGATGAGCATGAAACGGTCTGAAAAATAGGAGGTGCATGAAGCGTTGTTGAAAACCATGAAAAGCCTGAAAAGGTGTGAGAAATATGAAGAGCTTCAAAATGCGTCAAAAATATGAGGAGCATGAAACGGTCTGAAAAATAGGAGGAGCATGAAGTGGTGTTGAAAAACATGAAGAGCCTGAAAAGGTGTGAAAAATATGAAGAGCTTCAAAAGGTGTCAAAAATGAGATGAGCATGAAACGGTCTGAAAAATAGGAGGAGCATGAAACTGTGTTGAAAAACATGAAGAGCCTGAAAAGGTGTGAAAAACATGAAGAGCTTCTAAATGTGTCAAAAATATGAGGAACATGAAACGGTCTGAAAAATAGGAGTAGCATGAAGTGGTGTTGAAAAACATGAAGAGCCTGAAAAGCTGTGAAAAATATGACGAGCTTCAAAAGGTGTAAAAAATATGAGGAGCATGAAACGGTCTGCAAAATAGGAGGATCATGAAGCGGTGTTCAAAAACATGAAGAGCCTGAAAATGTGTGAAATATATAAAGAGCTTCAAAAGGTGTCAAAAATATGAGGAGCATAAAACGGTCTGAAAAATAGGAGGAGCATGAAGCGGTGTTCAAAAACATGAAGAGCCTGAAAACGTGTGAAAAATATGAAGAGCTTCTAAAGGTGTGAAATACATGAGGAGCACTAAACTGTCTGAAAAATATGAGGAGCATGAAGCGGTGTTCAAAAACAGGAAGCGCCTGAAAAGTTGTGCAAAATATGAAGAGCTTCAAAAGGTGTCAAAAATATGAGGAGCATTAAACGGTTTGAAATATAGGAAGAGCATGAAGCGGTGTTCAAAAACATGAAGAGCCTGAAAAGGTGTGAAAAATATGAAGATCTTCAAAAGGTGTCAAAAATGAGATGAGCATGAAACGGTCTGAAAAATAGGAGGAGCATGAAATGGTGATCAAAAACATGAAGAGCCTGAAAATGTGTGTGAAATATGAAGAGCTTAAAAAGGTGTCAAAAATATGAGGAGCATGAAACGGTGTTAAAAATACAAGGAGCATGAAGCGGTGTTGAAAAACATGAATAGCCTGAAAATGTGTGAAATATATGAAGAGCTTAAAAATGTGTCAAGTATATGAGGAGCATGAAACGGTCTGAAAAATAGGAGGAGCATGAGGCGGTGTTCAAAAACATGAAGAGACTGAAAAGGTGTGAAAAATATGAAGAGCTTCAAAAGGTGTCAAAAATATGAGGAGCATGAAACGGTCTGAAAAATAGGAGGAGCATGAAACGGTGATCAAAAGCATGAAGAGCCTGAAAAGGTGTGAAAAATATGAAGAGCTTCAAAAGGTGTGAAATTCATGAGCAGCACGAAACGAGCTGAAAAATCTGATTAGCATGAAGTGGTGTGGAAAGGCATGAAGAGCCTGTAAATGTGTGAAAAATATGAAGAGCTTCAAAAGGTGTGTAATACATGAGGAGCATGAAACTCTCTGAAAAATAGAAGGAGCATGAAGTAGTGTTCAAAAACATGAAGAGCCTGAAAAGGTGTGAAAAATATGAAGAGCTTAAAAAGGTGTGTAATACATGAGGAGCATGATATGGTTTGAAAAATAGGATTAGCATGAAGCGGTGTTCAAAAACATGAAGAGCCTGAAAAGGTGTGAAAAATATGAAAAGCTTCAAAAGGTGCCAAAAATGAGATGAGCATGAAACGGTCTGAAAAATAGGAGGTGCATGAAGCGTTGTTGAAAAACATGAAGAGCCAGAAAATGTGTGAGAAAAATGAAGAGCTTAAAAAGGTGTCAAAAATATGAGGAGCATGAAACGTTCTTAAAAATACAAGGAGCATGAAGCGGTGTTGAAAAACATGAATAGCCTGAAAAGGTGTGAAAAATATGAAGAGCTTCAAAATGTGTCAAAAATATGAGGAGCATGAAACGGTCTGAAAAATAGGCGGAGCAAGAAGCAGTGTTCAATAACATGAAGCACCTGAAAAGGTGTGAAAAATATGAAGAGCTTCGAAAGGTGTCAAAAATATGAGGAGCATGAAATGGTCTGAAAATAGGAGGAGCATGAAACGGTGATCAAAAGCATGAAGAGCCTGAAAAGGTGTGAAAAATATGAAAAGCTTCAAAAGGTGTCAAAAATATGAGGATCATAAAACGGTCTGAAAAATAGGAGGAGCATGAAGCGGTGTTCAAAAACATGAAGAGCCTGAAAAGGTGTGAAAAATATGAAGAGCTTCTAAAGGTTTGAAATACATGAGGAGCACTAAACTGTCTGAAAAATAGGAGGAGCATGAATCGCTGTTCAAAAACAGGAAGCGCCTGAAAAGTTGTGAAAAATATGAAGAGCTTCAAAAGGTGTCAAAAATATGAGGAGCATTAAACGGTTTGAAAAATAGGAGGAGCATGAAGCGGTGTTCAAAACATGAAGAGCCTGAAAAGGTGTGAAAAACATGAAGATCTTCAAAAGGTGTCAAAAATGAGATGAGCATGAAACGGTATGAAAAATAGGAGGAGCATGAAGCTGTGTTGAAAAACATGAAGAGCCTGAAAATGTGTGAAAAATAAGAAGAGCTTCAAAAGGTGTCAAAAATATGAGGAGCATGAAACGGTCTGAAAAATAGGAGGAGCATGAAGTGGTCTGGAAAAATATGAAGAGCCTGAAAAGTTTTGAAAAATATGAAGAGCTTCAAAAGGTGTGAAATACATGAGGAGCATGAAACTCTCTGAAAAATAGGAGGAGCATGAAGCGCTGTTCAAAAACATGAAGAGCCTGAAAAGGTGTGAAAAATATGAAGAGCATCAAAAGGTATCAAAAATATGAGGAGCATGAAACTGTCTGAAATATAGGAGGAGCATGAAGCGCTGTTCAAAAACAGGAAGAGCCTGAAAAGTTTTGAAAAATATGAAGAGCTTCAAAAGGTGTGAAATACATGAGGAGCATGAAACGGGCTGAAAAATAGGAGAAGCATGAAGTGGTGTAGAAAAACATGAAGAGCCTGAAAAGGTGTGAAAAATATGAAGAGCTTCAAAAGTTGTGAAAAATATCAGGAGCATGAAACGGTCTGAAAAATAGAAGCAGCATGAAACGGTGTTGAAAAACATGAAGAGCCTGAAATGGTGTGAAAATTTACGAAGACCTTCAAAAGGTGTGAAAAATATGAAGAGCTTCAAAAGGTGTCAAAAATGAGATGAGCATGAAACGTTCTGAAAAATAATAGGAGCATGAAGCGGTGTTGAAAAACATGAAGAGCCTGAAAAAGTGTGAAAAATATGAGGAGCTTAAAAAGGTGTGAAAAATATGAAGAGCTTCAAAAGGTGTCAAAAATTTGATGAGCATGAAACGGTCTGAAAAAAAGGAGAAGCATGAAGCGGTGTTGAAAAACATGAAGAGCCTGAAAAAGTGTGAAAAATATGAAGAGCTTAAAAGGTGTGAAAAATATGAGGAGCATGATATGGTTTGAAAAATAGGATTAGCATGAAGCGGTGTTCAAAAACATGAAGAGCCTGACAAGGTGTGAAAAATATGAAAAGATTCAAAAGGTGTCAAAAATGAGATGAGCATGAAACGGTCTGACAAATAGGAGGTGCATGAAGCGTTGTTAAAAAACATGAAGAGCCTGAAAAGGTGTGAGAAATATGAAGAGCTTAAGAAGGTGTCAAAAATACGAGGAGCATGAACGGTCTTAAAAATACGAGGAGCATGAAGCGGTGTGCAAAAACATGAAGAGCCTGAAAACGTGGGAAAAATATGAAGAGCTTCTAAAGGTGTGAAATACATGAGGAGCACTAAACTGTCTGAAAAATATGAGGAGCATGAAGCGGTGTTCAAAAACAGGAAGCGCCTGAAAAGTTGTGAAAAATATGAAGAGCTTCAAAAGGTGTCAAATATATGAGGAGCATTAAACGGTTTGAAATATAGGAAGAGCATGAAGCGGTGTTCAAAAACATGAAGAGCCTGAAAATGTGTGAAAAATATGAAGATTTTCAAAAGGTTTCAAAAATGAGATGAGCATGAAACGGTCTGAAAAATAGGGGGAGCATGAAGCTGTGTTGAAAAACATGAAGAGCCTGAAAAGGTGTGAAAAATAAGAAGAGCTTCAAAATGTGTCAAAAATATGAGGAGCATGAAACGGTCTGAAAAATAGGAGGAGCATGAAGTGGTGTGGAAAAATATGAAGAGCCTGAAAAGTTTTGAAAAATATGAAGAGCTTCAAAAGGTGTGAAAAATATGAGGAGCATGAAACGGTCTGCAAAATAGAAGCAGCATGAAATGGTGTTGAAAAACATGAACAGCCTGAAAAGGTGTGAAAAATATGAAGAGCTTAAAAGGTGTGAAAAATATGAGGAGCATGATATGGTTTGAAAAATAGGATTAGCATGAAGCGGTGTTGAAAAACATGAAGAGCCTGAGAAGGTGTGAAAAATATGAAAAGCTTCAAATGGTGTCAAAAATGAGATGAGCATGAAACGGTCTGAAAAATAGGAGGTGCATGAAGCGTTGTTGAAAAACATGAAGAGCCTGAAAAGGTGTGAGAAATATGAAGAGCTTAAAAAGGTGTCAAAAATATGAGGAGCATGAAACGGTCTTAAAAATACAAGGAGCATGAAGCGGTGTTGAAAAACATGAATAGTGTGAAAATATGTGAAATATATGAAGAGCTTAAAAATGTGTCAAGTATATGAGGAGCATGAAACGGTCTGAAAAATAGAGGGTCATGCAACGGTGTTGAACAACATGAAGAGCCTGAAAAGGTGTGAAAAATATGAAGAGCTTCCAAAGTTGTCAAAAATATGAGGAGCATGAAACAGTCTGAAAAATAGGAGGAGCATGAAGCTGTGTCCAAAAACATGAAGAGCCTGAAAATGTGTGAAAAATATGAAGAGCTTCAAAAGGTGTGAAAAATATGAGGAGTATGAAACGGTCTGAAAAATAGGAGGAGCATGAAGTTGTGTTCAAAAACATGAAGAGCCTGAAAAATTGTGAAAAAAATGAAGACCTTCAAAAGGTGTAAAAAATATGAGGAGCATGAACGGTCTGAAAAATAGGAGGACCATAAAGTGGTGTTGAAAAACATGAAGAGCCTGAAAAGGTGTGAAAAATATGAAGAGCTTCAAAATGTGTCAAAATATGAGGAGCATGAAACGGTCTGAAAAATAGGCGGAGCATGAAGCGGTGTTAAAAACATGAAGAGCCTGAAAAGGTGTGAAATATATGAAGAGCTTCAAAATGTGTCAAAAATATGAGGAGCATGAAACGGTCTGAAAAATAGGAGGAGCATGAAGTGGTGTTGAAAAACATGAAGAGCCTGAAAAGGTGTGAAAAATATGAAGAGCTTCAAAAGTTGTCAAAAATATGAGGAGCCTGAAACGGTCTTAAAAATAGGAGGAGCATGAAACGGTGATCAAAAGCATGAAGAGCCTGAAAAGGTGTGAAAAATATGAAGAGCTTCAAAAGGTGTGAAATTCATGAGCAGCTTGAAACGAGCTGAAAAATCTGAGTAGCATGAAGTGGTGTGCAAAAACATGAAGAGCCTGTAAAGGTGTGAAAAATATGAAGAGCTTCAAAAGGTGTGTAATACATGAGGAGCATGAAACTCTCTGAAAAATAGAAGGAGCATGAAGTAGTATTCAAAAACATGAAGAGCCTGAAAAGGTGTGAAAAATATGAAGAGCTTACAAAGGTGTGAAAAATATGAGGAGCATGATATGGTTTGAAAAATGGGATTAGCATGAAGCGGTGTCCAAAAACATGAAGAGCCTGAAAAGGTGTGAAAAATATGAAGAGCTTCTAAAGGTGTGAAATACATGAGGAGCACTAAACTGTCTGAAAAATAGGAGGAGCATGAATCGGTGTTCAAAAACAGGAAGCGCCTGAAAAGTTGTGAAAAATATGAAGAGCTTCAAAATGTGTCAAAAATATGAGGAGCATTAAACGGTTTGAAAAATAGCAGGAGCATAAGCGGTGTTCAAAAACATGAAGAGCCTGAAAAGATGTGAAAAATATGAAGATCTTCAAAAGGTGTCAAAATGAGAAGAGCATGAAACGGTATGAAAAATAGGAGGAGCATGAAGCTGTGTTGAAAAACATGAAGAGCCTGAAAAGGTGTGAAAAATAAGAAGAGCTTCAAAAGGTGTCAAAAATATGAGGAGCATGAAACGGTCTGAAAATTAGGAGGAGCATGAAGTGGTGTGGAAAAATATGAAGAGCCTGAAAAGTTTTGAAAAATATGAAGAGCTTCAAAAGGTGTGAAATACATGAGGAGCATGAAACTCTCTGAAAAATAGGAGGAGCATGAAGCGGTGTTCAAAAACATGAAGAGCCTGAAAAGGTGTGAAAAATATGAAGAGCTTCAAAAGGTGTCAAAAATATGAGGAGCATGAAACGGTCTGAAATATAGGAGGAACATGAAGCGGTGTTCAAAAACTTGACGAGCCTGAAACGTTGTGAAAAATATGAAAAGCTTCAAGAGGTGTCAAAAATGAGATGAGCATGAAACGGTCTGAAAAATATGAGGAGCATGAAGCGGTGTTGAAAAAATGAAGAGGCTGAAAAGGTGTGAAAAATATGAAGAGCATCAAAAGGTATCAAAAATATGAGGAGCATCAAACTGTCTGCAAAAAAGGAGGAGCATGCAGTGGTGTTGAAAAACTTGAACAGCCTGAGAAGGTGTGAAAAATATGAAAAGCTTCAAAAGATGTCAAAAATATGAGGAGCATGAAACGGTCTGAAAAATAGGAGGAGCATGAAGCGTTGTTCAAAAACATGAAGATCCTGAAAAGGTGTGAAAAATATAAAGAGCTTCAAAAGGTGTGAAATATATGAGGAGCATGAAACGGTCTGAAATATAGGAGGAGCATGAAGCGCTGTTCAAAAACAGGAAGAGCCTGAAAAGTTTTGAAAAATATGAAGAGCTTCAAAAGGTGTGAAATACATGAGGAGCATGAAACTTGCTGAAAAATAGGAGAAGCATGATGTGGTGTGGAAAAACATGAAGAGCCTGGAAAGGTGTGAAAAATATGAAAAGCTTCAAAAGGTGGCAAAAATGAGATGAGCATGAAACGGTCTGAAAAATAGGAGGTGCATGAAGCGTTCTTGAAAAACATGAAGAGCCTGAAAAGGTGTGAGAAATATAAAGAGCTTAAAAAGGTGTCAAAAATATGAGGAGCATGAAACGGTCTCAAAAATACAAGGAGCATGAAGCGGTGTTGAAATACATGAATAGCCTGAAAATGTGTGAAATATATGAAGAGCTTAAAAATGTGTCAAGTATATGAGGAGCAGGAAACGGTCTGAATAAGAGGAGGAGAATGTAACGGTGATCAAAAACATGAAGAGCCTGAAAAGGTGTGAAATATATAAAGAGCTTCAAAAAGTGTGAAAAATATGAGGAGCATGAAACGGTCTGAATAATAGGAGGAGAATGTCACGGTGATCAAAAACATGAAGAGCCTGAAAAGGTGTGAAAAATATGAAGAGCTTCAAAAGGTGTGAAATATGAGGAGCATGAAACGGTCTGAAAAATAGGAGGAGCATGAAGCGGTGTTCAAAAACATGAAGAGCCTGAAACGTTGTGAAAAATATGAAAAGCTTCAAAAGGTTTCAAAAATGAGATGAGCATGAAACGGTCTGAAAAATAGGAGGAGCATGAAGCGGTGTTGAAAAAATGAAGAGCCTGAAACGGTGTGAAAAATATGAAGAGCATCAAAAGGTATCAAAAATATGAGGAGCATGAAACGGTCTGCAAAAAAGGAGGAGCATGAAGTGGTGTTGAAAAACTTGAAGAGCCTGAAAAGGTGTGAAAAATATGAAAAGCTTCAAAAGATGTCAAATATAGGAGGAGCATGAAACGGTCTGAAAAATAGGAGGAGCATGAAGCGGTATTCAAAAGCCTGAAGAGCCTGAAAAGGTGTTAAAAATATGAAGAGCTTCTAAAGGTGTGAAATACATGAGGAGCATGAAACGGGCTGAAAAATAGGAGAAGCATGAAGTGGTGTAGAAAAACATGAAGAGCCTGAAAAGGTGTGAAAAATTAGAAGAGCTTCAAAAAGTGTCAAAAATGAGATGAGCATGAAACGGTCTGAAAAATACAAGGAGCATGAAGCGGTGTTGAAAATCATCAAGAGCCTGAAAAAGTGTGAAAAATATGAAGAGCTTAAAAAGGTGTCAAAAATATGAGGAGCAAGAAACGATCTTAAAAATACAAGGAGCATGAAGCGGTGTTGAAAAACATGAATTGCCTGAAAATGTGTGAAATATATGAAGAGCTTAAAAATGTGTCAAGTATATGAGGAGCATGAAACGGTCTGAAAAATAGGAGGATCATGCAACAGTGATGAAAAACATGAAGAGCCTGAAAAGGTGTGAAAATATGAAGAGCTTCAAAAGGTGTCAAAAATATGAGGAGCATGAAAATGTCTGAAAAATAGGAGGAGAATAAAACGGTGATCAAAAACATGAAGAGCCTGAAAAGGTGTGAAAAATATAAAGAGCTTCAAAAGGTGTCAAAAATGAGATGAGCATGAAACGGTCTGAAAAATAGGAGGAGCATGAAGCTGTGTTGAAAAACATGAAGAGCCTGAAAAGGTGTGAAATATATAAAGAGCTTCAAAAAGTGTCAAAAATATGAGGAGCATGAAACGGTCTGAATAATAGGAGGAGAATGTAACGGTGATCAAAAACATGAAGAGCCTGAAAAGGTGTGAAAAATATGAAGAGTTTCAAAAGGTGTGAAATATGAGGAGCATGAAACGGTCTGAAAAATAGGAGGAGCATGAAGCGGTGTTCAAAAACTTGATGAGCCTGAAACATTGTGAAAAATATGAAAACCTTCAAAACTTTTCAAAAATGAGATGAGCATGAAACGGTCTGAAAAATAGGAGGAGCATGAAGCGGTGTTCAAAAACATGAAGAGCCTGAAAAGTTGTGAAAAATCTGAAAAGCTTTAAAAGGTGTCAAAAATGAGATGAGCATGAAACGGTCTGAAAAATAGGAGGAGCATGAAGCGGTGTTCAAAAACTTGAAGAGCCTGAAACGTTGTGAAAAATATGAAAAGCTTCAAAAGGTTTCAAAAATGAGAGGGGCATGAAACGGTCTGAAAAATAGGAGGAGCATGAAGCGGTGTTGAAAAAAGGAAGAGCCTGAAAAGGTGTGAAAAATATGAAGAGCATCAAAAGGTATCAAAAATATGAGGAGCATGAAACGGTCTGCAAAAAAGGAGGAGCATGAAGTGATGTTGAAAAACTTGAAGAGCCTGAAAAGGTGTGAAAAATATGAAGAGCTTCAAAAGGTGTGAAAAATATGAGGAGCATGAAACGGTATGAAAAATAGGAGGAGCATGAAGTGGTGTTGAAAAACATGAAGAGCCTGAAAAGGTGTGAAAAATATGAAGAGCTTCAAAATGTGTCAAAAATATGAGGAGCATGAAACGGTCTGAAAAATAGGCGGAGCATGAAGCGGTGTTCAATAACATGAAGAGTCTGAAAAGGTGTGAAAAATATGAAGAGCTTCAAAAGTTGTCAAAAATATGAGGAGCCTGAAACGGTCTTAAAAATAGGAGGAGCATGAAACGGTGATCAAAAGCATGAAGAGCCTGAAAAGGTGTGAAAAATATGAAGAGCTTCAAAAGGTGTGAAATTCATGAGCAGCTTGAAACGAGCTGAAAAATCTGAGTAGCATGAAGTGGTGTGCAAAAACATGAAGAGCCTGTAAAGGTGTGAAAAATATGAAGAGCTTCAAAAGGTGTGTAATACATGAGGAGCATGAAACTCTCTGAAAAATAGAAGGAGCATGAAGTAGTGTTCAAAAGTATTAAGAGCCTGAAAAGGTGTGAAAAATATGAAGAGCTTACAAAGGTGTGAAAAATATGAGGAGCATGATATGGTTTGAAAAATGGGATTAGCATGAAGCGGTGTCCAAAAACATGAAGAGCCTGAAAAGGTGTGAAAAATATGAAGAGCTTCTAAAGGTGTGAAATACATGAGGAGCACTAAACTGTCTGAAAAATAGGAGGAGCATGAATCGGTGTTCAAAAACAGGAAGCGCCTGAAAAGTTGTGAAAAATATGAAGAGCTTCAAAATGTGTCAAAAATATGAGGAGCATTAAACGGTTTGAAAAATAGCAGGAGCATAAGCGGTGTTCAAAAACATGAAGAGCCTGAAAAGATGTGAAAAATATGAAGATCTTCAAAAGGTGTCAAAATGAGAAGAGCATGAAACGGTATGAAAAATAGGAGGAGCATGAAGCTGTGTTGAAAAACATGAAGAGCCTGAAAAGGTGTGAAAAATAAGAAGAGCTTCAAAAGGTGTCAAAAATATGAGGAGCATGAAACGGTCTGAAAATTAGGAGGAGCATGAAGTGGTGTGGAAAAATATGAAGAGCCTGAAAAGTTTTGAAAAATATGAAGAGCTTCAAAAGGTGTGAAATACATGAGGAGCATGAAACTCTCTGAAAAATAGGAGGAGCATGAAGCGGTGTTCAAAAACATGAAGAGCCTGAAAAGGTGTGAAAAATATGAAGAGCTTCAAAAGGTGTCAAAAATATGAGGAGCATGAAACGGTCTGAAAAATAGGAGGAACATGAAGCGGTGTTCAAAAACTTGACGAGCCTGAAACGTTGTGAAAAATATGAAAAGCTTCAAGAGGTGTCAAAAATGAGATGAGCATGAAACGGTCTGAAAAATATGAGGAGCATGAAGCGGTGTTGAAAAAATGAAGAGGCTGAAAAGGTGTGAAAAATATGAAGAGCATCAAAAGGTATCAAAAATATGAGGAGCATCAAACTGTCTGCAAAAAAGGAGGAGCATGCAGTGGTGTTGAAAAACTTGAACAGCCTGAGAAGGTGTGAAAAATATGAAAAGCTTCAAAAGATGTCAAAAATATGAGGAGCATGAAACGGTCTGAAAAATAGGAGGAGCATGAAGCGGTGTTCAAAAACATGAAGATCCTGAAAAGGTGTGAAAAATATAAAGAGCTTCAAAAGGTGTGAAATATATGAGGAGCATGAAACGGTCTGAAATATAGGAGGAGCATGAAGCGCTGTTCAAAAACAGGAAGAGCCTGAAAAGTTTTGAAAAATATGAAGAGCTTCAAAAGGTGTGAAATACATGAGGAGCATGAAACTTGCTGAAAAATAGGAGAAGCATGATGTGGTGTGGAAAAACATGAAGAGCCTGGAAAGGTGTGAAAAATATGAAAAGCTTCAAAAGGTGGCAAAAATGAGATGAGCATGAAACGGTCTGAAAAATAGGAGGTGCATGAAGCGTTGTTGAAAAACATGAAGAGCCTGAAAAGGTGTGAGAAATATAAAGAGCTTAAAAAGGTGTCAAAAATATGAGGAGCATGAAACGGTCTCAAAAATACAAGGAGCATGAAGCGGTGTTGAAATACATGAATAGCCTGAAAATGTGTGAAATATATGAAGAGCTTAAAAATGTGTCAAGTATATGAGGAGCATGAAACGGTCTGAATAAGAGGAGGAGAATGTAACGGTGATCAAAAACATGAAGAGCCTGAAAAGGTGTGAAATATATAAAGAGCTTCAAAAAGTGTGAAAAATATGAGGAGCATGAAACGGTCTGAATAATAGGAGGAGAATGTCACGGTGATCAAAAACATGAAGAGCCTGAAAAGGTGTGAAAAATATGAAGAGCTTCAAAAGGTGTGAAATATGAGGAGCATGAAACGGTCTGAAAAATAGGAGGAGCATGAAGCGGTGTTCAAAAACATGAAGAGCCTGAAACGTTGTGAAAAATATGAAAAGCTTCAAAAGGTTTCAAAAATGAGATGAGCATGAAACGGTCTGAAAAATAGGAGGAGCATGAAGCGGTGTTGAAAAAATGAAGAGCCTGAAAAGGTGTGAAAAATATGAAGAGCATCAAAAGGTATCAAAAATATGAGGAGCATGAAACGGTCTGCAAAAAAGGAGGAGCATGAAGTGGTGTTGAAAAACTTGAAGAGCCTGAAAAGGTGTGAAAAATATGAAAAGCTTCAAAAGATGTCAAATATAGGAGGAGCATGAAACGGTCTGAAAAATAGGAGGAGCATGAAGCGGTATTCAAAAACCTGAAGAGCCTGAAAAGGTGTTAAAAATATGAAGAGCTTCTAAAGGTGTGAAATACATGAGGAGCATGAAACGGGCTGAAAAATAGGAGAAGCATGAAGTGGTGTAGAAAAACATGAAGAGCCTGAAAAGGTGTGAAAAATTAGAAGAGCTTCAAAAAGTGTCAAAAATGAGATGAGCATGAAACGGTCTGAAAAATACAAGGAGCATGAAGCGGTGTTGAAAAACATCAAGAGCCTGAAAAAGTGTGAAAAATATGAAGAGCTTAAAAAGGTGTCAAAAATATGAGGAGCAAGAAACGATCTTAAAAATACAAGGAGCATGAAGCGGTGTTGAAAAACATGAATTGCCTGAAAATGTGTGAAATATATGAAGAGCTTAAAAATGTGTCAAGTATATGAGGAGCATGAAACGGTCTGAAAAATAGGAGGATCATGCAACAGTGATGAAAAACATGAAGAGCCTGAAAAGGTGTGAAAATATGAAGAGCTTCAAAAGGTGTCAAAAATATGAGGAGCATGAAAATGTCTGAAAAATAGGAGGAGAATAAAACGGTGATCAAAAACATGAAGAGCCTGAAAAGGTGTGAAAAATATAAAGAGCTTCAAAAGGTGTCAAAAATGAGATGAGCATGAAACGGTCTGAAAAATAGGAGGAGCATGAAGCTGTGTTGAAAAACATGAAGAGCCTGAAAAGGTGTGAAATATATAAAGAGCTTCAAAAAGTGTCAAAAATATGAGGAGCATGAAACGGTCTGAATAATAGGAGGAGAATGTAACGGTGATCAAAAACATGAAGAGCCTGAAAAGGTGTGAAAAATATGAAGAGTTTCAAAAGGTGTGAAATATGAGGAGCATGAAACGGTCTGAAAAATAGGAGGAGCATGAAGCGGTGTTCAAAAACTTGATGAGCCTGAAACATTGTGAAAAATATGAAAACCTTCAAAACTTTTCAAAAATGAGATGAGCATGAAACGGTCTGAAAAATAGGAGGAGCATGAAGCGGTGTTCAAAAACATGAGGAGCCTGAGAAGTTGTGAAAAATCTGAAAAGCTTTAAAAGGTGTCAAAAATGAGATGAGCATGAAACGGTCTGAAAAATAGGAGGAGCATGAAGCGGTGTTCAAAAACTTGAAGAGCCTGAAACGTTGTGAAAAATATGAAAAGCTTCAAAAGGTTTCAAAAATGAGATGAGCATGAAACGGTCTGAAAAATAGGAGGAGCATGAAGCGGTGTTGAAAAAAGGAAGAGCCTGAAAAGGTGTGAAAAATATGAAGAGCATCAAAAGGTATCAAAAATATGAGGAGCATGAAACGGTCTGCAAAAAAGGAGGAGCATGAAGTGATGTTGAAAAACTTGAAGAGCCTGAAAAGGTGTGAAAAATATGAAGAGCTTCAAAAGGTGTGAAAAATATGAGGAGCATGAAACGGTATGAAAAATAGGAGGAGCATGAAGTGGTGTTGAAAAACATGAAGAGCCTGAAAAGGTGTGAAAAATATGAAGAGCTTCAAAATGTGTCAAAAATATGAGGAGCATGAAACGGTCTGAAAAATAGGCGGAGCATGAAGCGGTGTTCAATAACATGAAGAGTCTGAAAAGGTGTGAAAAATATGAAGAGCTTCAAAAGTTGTCAAAAATATGAGGAGCCTGAAACGGTCTTAAAAATAGGAGGAGCATGAAACGGTGATCAAAAGCATGAAGAGCCTGAAAAGGTGTGAAAAATATGAAGAGCTTCAAAAGGTGTGAAATTCATGAGCAGCTTGAAACGAGCTGAAAAATCTGAGTAGCATGAAGTGGTGTGCAAAAACATGAAGAGCCTGTAAAGGTGTGAAAAATATGAAGAGCTTCAAAAGGTGTGTAATACATGAGGAGCATGAAACTCTCTGAAAAATAGAAGGAGCATGAAGTAGTGTTCAAAAATATTAAGAGCCTGAAAAGGTGTGAAAAATATGAAGAGCTTACAAAGGTGTGAAAAATATGAGGAGCATGATATGGTTTGAAAAATGGGATTAGCATGAAGCGGTGTCCAAAAACATGAAGAGCCTGAAAAGGTGTGAAAAATATGAAGAGCTTCTAAAGGTGTGAAATACATGAGGAGCACTAAACTGTCTGAAAAATAGGAGGAGCATGAATCGGTGTTCAAAAACAGGAAGCGCCTGAAAAGTTGTGAAAAATATGAAGAGCTTCAAAATGTGTCAAAAATATGAGGAGCATTAAACGGTTTGAAAAATAGCAGGAGCATAAGCGGTGTTCAAAAACATGAAGCGCCTGAAAAGATGTGAAAAATATGAAGATCTTCAAAAGGTGTCAAAATGAGAAGAGCATGAAACGGTATGAAAAATAGGAGGAGCATGAAGCTGTGTTGAAAAACATGAAGAGCCTGAAAAGGTGTGAAAAATAAGAAGAGCTTCAAAAGGTGTCAAAAATATGAGGAGCATGAAACGGTCTGAAAATTAGGAGGAGCATGAAGTGGTGTGGAAAAATATGAAGAGCCTGAAAAGTTTTGAAAAATATGAAGAGCTTCAAAAGGTGTGAAATACATGAGGAGCATGAAACTCTCTGAAAAATAGGAGGAGCATGAAGCGGTGTTCAAAAACATGAAGAGCCTGAAAAGGTGTGAAAAATATGAAGAGCTTCAAAAGGTGTCAAAAATATGAGGAGCATGAAACGGTCTGAAAAATAGGAGGAACATGAAGCGGTGTTCAAAAACTTGACGAGCCTGAAACGTTGTGAAAAATATGAAAAGCTTCAAGAGGTGTCAAAAATGAGATGAGCATGAAACGGTCTGAAAAATATGAGGAGCATGAAGCGGTGTTGAAAAAATGAAGAGGCTGAAAAGGTGTGAAAAATATGAAGAGCATCAAAAGGTATCAAAAATATGAGGAGCATCAAACTGTCTGCAAAAAAGGAGGAGCATGCAGTGGTGTTGAAAAACTTGAACAGCCTGAGAAGGTGTGAAAAATATGAAAAGCTTCAAAAGATGTCAAAAATATGAGGAGCATGAAACGGTCTGAAAAATAGGAGGAGCATGAAGCGGTGTTCAAAAACATGAAGATCCTGAAAAGGTGTGAAAAATATAAAGAGCTTCAAAAGGTGTGAAATATATGAGGAGCATGAAACGGTCTGAAATATAGGAGGAGCATGAAGCGCTGTTCAAAAACAGGAAGAGCCTGAAAAGTTTTGAAAAATATGAAGAGCTTCAAAAGGTGTGAAATACATGAGGAGCATGAAACTTGCTGAAAAATAGGAGAAGCATGATGTGGTGTGGAAAAACATGAAGAGCCTGGAAAGGTGTGAAAAATATGAAAAGCTTCAAAAGGTGGCAAAAATGAGATGAGCATGAAACGGTCTGAAAAATAGGAGGTGCATGAAGCGTTGTTGAAAAAGATGAAGAGCCTGAAAAGGTGTGAGAAATATAAAGAGCTTAAAAAGGTGTCAAAATTATGAGGAGCATGAAACGGTCTCAAAAATACAAGGAGCATGAAGCGGTGTTGAAAAACATGAATAGCCTGAATATGTGTGAAATATATGAAGAGCTTAAAAATGTGTCAAGTATATGAGGAGCATGAAACGGTCTGAATAAGAGGAGGAGAATGTAACGGTGATCAAAAACATGAAGAGCCTGAAAAGGTGTGAAATATATAAAGAGCTTCAAAAAGTGTCAAAAATATGAGGAGCATGAAACGGTCTGAATAATAGGAGGAGAATGTCACGGTGATCAAAAACATGAAGAGCCTGAAAAGGTGTGAAAAATATGAAGAGCTTCAAAAGGTGTGAAATATGAGGAGCATGAAACGGTCTGAAAAATAGGAGGAGCATGAAGCGGTGTTCAAAAACATGAAGAGCCTGAAACGTTGTGAAAAATATGAAAAGCTTCAAAAGGTTTCAAAAATGAGATGAGCATGAAACGGTCTGAAAAATAGGAGGAGCATGAAGCGGTGTTGAAAAAATGAAGAGCCTGAAAAGGTGTGAAAAATATGAAGAGCATCAAAAGGTATCAAAAATATGAGGAGCATGAAACGGTCTGCAAAAAAGGAGGAGCATGAAGTGGTGTTGAAAAACTTGAAGAGCCTGAAAAGGTGTGAAAAATATGAAAAGCTTCAAAAGATGTCAAATATAGGAGGAGCATGAAACGGTCTGAAAAATAGGAGGAGCATGAAGCGGTATTCAAAAACATGAAGAGCCTGAAAAGGTGTTAAAAATATGAAGAGCTTCTAAAGGTGTGAAATACATGAGGAGCATGAAACGGGCTGAAAAATAGGAGAAGCATGAAGTGGTGTAGAAAAACATGAAGAGCCTGAAAAGGTGTGAAAAATTAGAAGAGCTTCAAAAAGTGTCAAAAATGAGATGAGCATGAAACGGTCTGAAAAATACAAGGAGCATGAAGCGGTGTTGAAAAACATCAAGAGCCTGAAAAAGTGTGAAAAATATGAAGAGCTTAAAAAGGTGTCAAAAATATGAGGAGCAAGAAACGATCTTAAAAATACAAGGAGCATGAAGCGGTGTTGAAAAACATGAATTGCCTGAAAATGTGTGAAATATATGAAGAGCTTAAAAATGTGTCAAGTATATGAGGAGCATGAAACGGTCTGAAAAATAGGAGGATCATGCAACAGTGATGAAAAACATGAAGAGCCTGAAAAGGTGTGAAAATATGAAGAGCTTCAAAAGGTGTCAAAAATATGAGGAGCATGAAAATGTCTGAAAAATAGGAGGAGAATAAAACGGTGATCAAAAACATGAAGAGCCTGAAAAGGTGTGAAAAATATAAAGAGCTTCAAAAGGTGTCAAAAATGAGATGAGCATGAAACGGTCTGAAAAATAGGAGGAGCATGAAGCTGTGTTGAAAAACATGAAGAGCCTGAAAAGGTGTGAAATATATAAAGAGCTTCAAAAAGTGTCAAAAATATGAGGAGCATGAAACGGTCTGAATAATAGGAGGAGAATGTAACGGTGATCAAAAACATGAAGAGCCTGAAAAGGTGTGAAAAATATGAAGAGTTTCAAAAGGTGTGAAATATGAGGAGCATGAAACGGTCTGAAAAATAGGAGGAGCATGAAGCGGTGTTCAAAAACTTGATGAGCCTGAAACATTGTGAAAAATATGAAAACCTTCAAAACTTTTCAAAAATGAGATGAGCATGAAACGGTCTGAAAAATAGGAGGAGCATGAAGCGGTGTTCAAAAACATGAAGAGCCTGAAAAGTTGTGAAAAATCTGAAAAGCTTTAAAAGGTGTCAAAAATGAGATGAGCATGAAACGGTCTGAAAAATAGGAGGAGCATGAAGCGGTGTTCAAAAACTTGAAGAGCCTGAAACGTTGTGAAAAATATGAAAAGCTTCAAAAGGTTTCAAAAATGAGATGAGCATGAAACGGTCTGAAAAATAGGAGGAGCATGAAGCGGTGTTGAAAAAAGGAAGAGCCTGAAAAGGTGTGAAAAATATGAAGAGCATCAAAAGGTATCAAAAATATGAGGAGCATGAAACGGTCTGCAAAAAAGGAGGAGCATGAAGTGATGTTGAAAAACTTGAAGAGCCTGAAAAGGTGTGAAAAATATGAAGAGCTTCAAAAGGTGTGAAAAATATGAGGAGCATGAAACGGTATGAAAAATAGAAGCAGCATGAAATGGTGTTGAAAAACATGAAGAGCCTGAAAAGGTGTGAAAAATATGAAGAGCTTCAAAAGGTGTGAAATACATGAGGAGCATGAAACGGGCTGAAAATTAGGAGAAGCATGAAGTGGTGTAGAAAAACATGAAGAGCCTGAAAAGGTGTGAAAAATATGAAGAGTTTCAAAAGGTGTGAAAAATATGAGGAGCATGAAACGGTCTGAAAAATAGAAGCAGCATGAAGCGGTGTTGAAAAACATGAAGAGCCTGAAAAAGTGTGAAAAATATGAGGAGCTTAAAAAGGTGTGAAAAATATGAAGAGCTTCAAAAGGTGTCAAAAATTTGATGAGCATGAAACGGTCTGAAAAATACGAGGAGCATGAAGCAGTGTTGAAAAACATCAAGAGCCTGAAAAAGTGTGAAAAATATGAAGAGCTTAAAAGGTGTGAAAAATATGAGGAGCATGATATGGTTTGAAAAATAGGATTAGCATGAAGCAGTGTTCAAAAACATGAAGAGCCTGAGAAGGTGTGAAAAATATGAAAAGATTCATAAGGTGTCAAAAATTAGATGAGCATGAAACGGTCTGACAAATAGGAGGTGCATGAAGCGTTGTTGAAAAACATGAAGAGCCTGAAAAGGTGTGAAAAATATGAAGAGCTTAAAAATGTGTCAAATATATGAGCATCATGAAACGGTCTGAAAAATAGGAGGATCATGAAACTGTGTTGAAAAACATGAGAGCCTGAAAAGGTGTGAAAAATATGAAGAGCTTCAAAAGGTGTCAAAAATATGAGGAGCATGAAACGGTCTGAAAAATAGGAGGAGCATGAAGCTGTGTTCAAACACATGAAGAGCCTGAAAATGTGTGAAAAATATGAAGAGATTCAAAAGGTGTGAAAAACATGAGGAGTATGAAACGGTCTGAAAAATAGGAGGAGCATGAAGTGGTGTTCAAAAACATGAAGAGCCTGAAAAGGTGTGAAAAAAATGAAGAACTTCAAAATATGTCAAAAATATGAGGAGCATGAAACGGTCTGAAAAATATCAGGAGCATGAAGTGGTGTTGAAAAACATGAAGAGCATGAAATGATGTCAAAAATATGAAGAGCTTCAATAGGTGTCAAAAATATGAGGAGCATGAAACGGTCTGAAAAATAGGAGGTGTGTGAAGCGGTGTTAAAAATCATGAACATCCTGAAATTGTGTGAAAAATATGAAGAGCTTCAAATGGTGTCAAATATATTAGGAGCATGAAACGGTGTTCAGAAACATGAAGTGCCTGAAAAGGTGTGAAAAATATGAAGAGTTTCAAAAGGTGTCAAAAAAATGAGGAGCATGAATCAGTCTGAAAAATAGGAGAAGCATGAAACTGTGTTCCAAAACATGAAGAGCCTGAAAAGGTGTGAAATATATGAAGAGCTACAAAAGGTGTCAAAAATATGAGGATCATATAGCGTTCTGAAAAATAGGAGGAGCATGAAACGGTGTTGAAAATCACGAAGAGCCTGAAAAGAACTGTAATTTATGAAGAGCTTCAAAAGAAGTCAAAAATAGAAGGAGCATGAAACGGTCTGAAAAATATGAGGGGCAAGAAGCAGTGTTCAAAAACATGAGGAGCCTGAAAATTTGTGAAACATATGAAAAGCTTAAAAAGGTCTGAAAAATATCTTGAGCATGAAACGGTGTTCAAAAACCTGAAGATACTGAAATAGTGTGGAAATTATGAAGAGCTTCAAAAGGTATGTAAAATATGAGGATCTTGAAACGGTCTGAAAAATAGGAGGTAGCATGAAGAGGTCTTCAAAAACATGAAGAGACTGAAATGGTGTGAAAAATATGAAGAGTTTCAAAAGTTGTCAAATATATGAGGAGCATGAAATGATCTGAAAATTAGGAGGAGCATGAAACGGTATTGAAAAACATGAAGAACATGAAATGGTGTGAAACATATGAAGAGCTTCAAAAGGTGTCAAAAATATGAGGAGCATGAAGAGGTGTTGAAAAAGATGAAGAGCATGAAAAGTTGTGAAAAATATGAAGAGCTTCAAAAGGTGTCAAAAATAGGAGGAGCATGAAACGGTCTGAAAAATAGGAGGAGTATGAAACGGTGTTGAAACCCTGAAGCGAATGAAAAGGTGTGAAAAATATGAAGAGTTTCAAAACATGTCAAAAATATGAGGAGCATGAAACGGTGTTCAAAAACATGAAGAGCCTGAAAAGGTGTAAAATATATGAAGAGCTTCAAAAGGTTTCAAAGAAATGAGGAGCATGAAACGGTCTGAAAAATAGGAGAAGCATGAAACTGTGTTCAAAAACATGAAGAGACTGAAAAGGTGTGAAAAATATGAAGAGCTTCAAAAGGTGTCAAATGTATGAGGCACATGAAACGGTCTGAAAAATATGAGCAGCCTGTAACGGTGTGGAAAAACATGAAGAGCCTGAAAATGTGTGAAAAATATGAAGAGCTTCAAAAGTTTCAAAATTATGAGGTGCCTGAAACGGTCTTAAAAATAGGAAGAGCATGAAGCGGTGTTGAAAAACATGAAGAGCCTGAAAAAGTGTGAAATAAATGAAGAATTTCAAAAGGTGTCAAAAATAGGAGGAGCATGAAACTGTTTGAAAAATAGGAGGAGCATGAATTGGTGTTGAAATACATGAGGAGCCTCAAAAGGTGTGAAATATATGAAGAGCATCAAAAGGTGTCAAAAATATGAGGAGCATGAAACGGTCTGAAAAATAGGAGGAGCATGAAACGGTGTTCAAAAACATGAATAGCCAGAAAAGGTGAGAAATATATGAAGAGCTTCAAAAGTTTTCAAAAGTATGAGGAGCATGATACGGTCTGAAAAATAGGAGGAGCATGAAGCGGTGTTGAAAAATGAAGAGCCTGAAAAGGTGTGAAAAACAGGAAGTGCTTCAAAAGCTGTCAAAAATATGAGGTGCAAGAAACGGTCTGAAAAATAGGAGTGGCAAGAAGCAGTGTTGAGAAAAACGAAGAGCCTGAAAAGTTGTGAAATATATGAAGAGCTTCAAAATGTGTAAAATATATGAGGAGCATGAAACGGTCTGAAAAATAGGAGCAGAATGAAGCGGTGTTGAAAAACATAAACAGCCTGAAAAGGTGTGAAATATATGAAGACTGCAAAAGTTGTCAAAAATATTAGGCGCATGAAACTCTCTGAAGATTAGGAGGAGCATGAAACGGTGTTCAAAAACCTGAAGAGCCTGAAAAGGTTAGAAAAATATGAAGAGCTTCAAAAGGTGTCAATAATATGAGGAGAATGAAACGGTCTGAAAAATAGGAGGAGCATGAAGTGCTGTTGAAAGCATGAAGAGCCTGAAAAGGTGTGAAAAATATGAAGAGCTTCATAAGGTGTGAAAATATGAAGAGCTTCAAAAGGTGTCAAACATATGAGGAGCAACAAACGGTCTGAAATATAGGGGGAGCATGAAGTGGTGTTGAAAAACATGAAGAGCCTGAAAAGATGTGAAAAACATGAAGAGCTTCAAAAGGTGCCAAAAATATGAGGAGGATGAAACGGTCTGAAAAATAGGAGGACCATGAAACCGAGTTCACAAACATGAAGAGTCTGAAAAGCTGTGAAATATATGAAGAGTTTCATAAGGTGTCAAAAATATGAGGAGCATGAAACGGTCTGAAAAATAGGAGGACCATGAAGCTGTGTTGAGAAACATGAAGAGCCTGAAAAGGTGTGAAAAATATAAAGAGTTTCAAAAGGTGTCAAAAATATGAGCAGCTTGAAACGGTCTGAAAAATAGGAGGAGCATGAAGCGGTGTTGAAATACATGAAGAGCCTGAAAAGGTTTGAAAAATATGAAGAGCTTCAAAAAGTGTCAAAAATATGAGGAGCATGAAACGGTCTGAAAAATAGGAGGAGCATGAAGCGGAGTTGAAAAACATGAAGAGCCTGACAAGGGGTGAAATATATGCGGAGCTTCAAAAGGTGTCAAAAATATGAGGAGCAGGAAAAGTTCTGAAAAATAGGAGGAGCATGACCTGGTGTTGAAATACATGAACAGCCTGAAAAGGTGTGAAAAATATGAAGAGCTTCAAAAGGTGTAAAAAATAGGAGGAGCATGAAGCAATGTTAAAAAACATGAAAAGCCTGAAAAGGTGTGAAAAATATGAAGAGCTTCAAAAGGTGTCAAAAATATGAGAAGCATGAAACTCTCTGAAAAATATTAGGAGCATGAAACGGTGTTCAAAAATATGAAGAGCCTGAAAAGGTGTGAAAAATATGAAGAGCTTCAAAAGGTCTGAAAAATAGGAGGAGCATGAAGTGGTGTTGAAAAACATGAAGAGCCTGAAAAGGTGTGAAAAATATGAAGAGCTTCAAAAGGTGTCAAAAATGAGATGAGCATGAAACGGTCTGAAAAATAGGAGGAATATGAAGCGGTGTTCAAAAACATGAAGAGCCTGAAAAGATGTGAAAAATATGAAAAGCTTCAAAAGGTGTCAAAAATGAGATGAGCATGAAACGGTCTGAAAAATAGGAGGAGCATGAAGCGGTGTTCAAAAACATGAAGAGCCTGAAAAGTTGTGAAAAATATGAAAAGCTTCAAAAGGTGTCAAAAATGAGATGAGCATGAAACGGTCTGAAAAATAGGAGGAATATGAAGCGGTGTTCAAAAACATGAAGAGCCTGAAAAGGTGTGAAAAATATGAGGAGCTCCATAAGGTGTCAAAAATATGAGGAGCATGAAACGGTCTGAAAAATAGGAGGAGCATGAAATGGTGTTCAAAAACATGAAGAGCCTGAAAAGGTGTGAAAAATATGAATAGCTTCAAAGGTGTGAATATATGAGGAGTATGAAACGGTCAGAAAAATAGCAGGAGCTTGAAGCGGCGTTAAACAACATGAAGAGCCTGAAAAGGTGTGAAAAATATGAAGAGGTTCAAAAAGTTTGAAAAATATGAAAAGCTTCAAAATGTGTCAAAAATATGAGGAGTATGAAGTGGTGTTGAAAAACATGAAGAGCATGAAAAGGTGTGAAAAATATGAAGAGACTGAAAAGGTGTGAAAGATATGAAGAGCTTCAAAAGGTGGCAAAAATATGAGGATCAGGAAACGTTCTGAAAAATTGGAGGAGCATGAAACGGTGTTCAGAAACATGAAGAGCCTGAAAAGGTGTGAAAAATATGAAGAGCTTCAAAAGGTGTCAAAAATATGCGGAGCATGAAACGGTCTGAAAATAGGAGCAGTATGAAGCGGTGTTGAAAATCATGAAGATTTTAAATGGTGTGAAAAACATGAAGAGCTTCAAAAGGTGTCAAAAATATGAGGAGCATGAAACAGTCTGAAAAATAGGAGAATCATGTAACGGTATTCAAAAACATGATGAGCCTGAATAGGTGTGAAATACATGAAGAGCTTCAAAAGGTGTCAAAAATATGAGGAGCATGAAACGGTGTGAAAAATTGGAGAAGCATGAAGTGGTGTTCAAAAACATGAAGAGCCTGAAAAGGTGTGAAATACATGAAGAGCTTCAAAAGGTGTCAAAAATATGAGGAGCATGAAGTGGTGTTGAAAAAGATGAAGAGCATTAAAAGTTGTGGAAAATATGAAGAGCTTCAAAAAGTGTCAAAAATATGAGGAGCACGAAACGGTCTGAAAAATAGACGGAGCATGAAACGGTGTTGAAACCCTGAAGCGCCTGAGAAGGTGTGAAAAATATGAAGAGTTTCAAAACATGTCAAAAATATGAGGAGGATGAATCTGTGAAAAATAGGAGAAGCATGAAACGTTGTTGAACACATGAAGAGCCTGAAAAGGTGTGAAATATATGAAGAGCTTCAAAAGGTGTCAAAAATATGAAGAGCTTCAAAATGTGTGAAAAATATGAGGAGAATGAAACTTCTGAAAAATAGGAGGAGCATGAAGCGGTGTTGAAAGACATGAAGAGACTGAAAAGGTGTGAAAAATATGAAGAGCTTCAAAAGGGGTCAAAAATATGTGGAGCATGAAACGCTCTGAAAAATAGGAGGAGTATGAAGCGGTGTTGAAAATCATGAAGATCCTAAATGGTGTGAACAACATGAAGAGCTTCAAAAAGGTCAAAAATATGAGGAGCATGAAACAGTCTGAAAAAAAGGAGAATCATGTAACGGTGTTGAAAAACATGAAGAGCATGAAAAGGTGTGAAAATTATGGTGAGCTTCAAAAGGTGTCAAAAATATGAGAAGCTTGAAACGGTTTGAATAGCAGGAGCATGAAACTGTGTTGAAAAACATGAAGAGCCTGAAAAGGTGGCAAAAATATGAAGAGCTTCAAAAGGTGTGAAATATAAGAGGAGCATGAAACAGTCTGAAAAATAGGAGGAGCATGAAACAGTCTGAAAAAAAGGAGAATCATGTAACGGTGTTGAAAAACATGAAGAGCATGAAAAGGTGTGAAAATTATGGTGAGCTTCAAAAGGTGTCAAAAATATGAGAAGCTTGAAACGGTTTGAATAGCAGGAGCATGAAACTGTGTTGAAAAACATGAAGAGCCTGAAAAGGTGGCAAAAATATGAAGAGCTTCAAAAGGTGTGAAATATAAGAGGAGCATGAAACAGTCTGAAAAATAGGAGGAGCCTGAAACTGTGTTGAAAACATGAAAGGCCTGAAAAGTTGTGAAAATTATGAAGAGCTTCAATAGGTGTGAAAAATATAGGGAGCATGAAATGGTCTGAAAAATAGAAGCAGCAAGAAACGGTGTTGAAAAACATGAAGAGCCTGAAAAGGTGTGAAAAATATGAAGACCTTCAACAGGTGTCAAAAATATGAGGAGCATGAAACGGTCTGAAAAATAGGCGGAGCCTGAAACTGTGTTGAAAACATGAAAGGCCTGAAAAGTTGTGAAAATTATGAAGAGCTTCAATAGGTGTGAAAAATATAGGGAGCATGAAATGGTCTGAAAAATAGAAGCAGCAAGAAACGGTGTTGAAAAACATGAAGAGCCTGAAAACGTGTGAAAAATATGAAGAGCTTCAAAAGGTGTGAAAAATATGAGGAGCATGATACAGTAGACAAAATAGGAGGAGCATGAGGGGGAGTTCAAAAACATGAAGAGCCTGAAAAGGTGTGAAAAATATGAAGAGCTTCAAAAGGTGTGAAAAATATGAGTAGCATGATACAGTAGACAAAATAGGAGGAGCATGAGGCGGAGTTCAAAAACATGAAGAGCCTGAAAAGGTGTGAAAAATATGAAGAGCTTCAAAAGGTGTGAAAAATATAGGGAGCATGAAATGGTCTGAAAAATAGAAGCAGCAAGAAACGGTGTTGAAAAACATGAAGAGCCTGAAAAAGTGTGAAAAATATGAAGAGCTTCAAAAGGTGGGAAAAATATGAGGAGCATGATACAGTAGACAAAATAGGAGGAGCATGAGGGGGAGTTCAAAAACATGAAGAGCCTGAAAAGGTGTGAAAAATAAGAAGAGCTTCTAAAGGTGTCAAATATGAGATGAGCAGGAAACAGTCTGAAAAATAGGAGGAGCATGAAGTGGTGTTAAAAAACATGAAGAGCCTGAAAAGTGTGAAAAATATGAAGACCTTCAAAAGGTGTCAAAAATATGAGGGGCAAGAAACGGTCTGAAAAATACGAAGAGCATGAAGTGGTGTTGAAAAACATGAAGAGCCTGAAAAGGCGTGAAAAATATGAACGACTTCAAAAGATGTGAAATATATGAAGAGCTTCAAAAGGGGTCAAAATGAGATGAGCATGAAACGGTCTGAAAAATAGGAGGAGCATGAAGTGGTGTTGAAAAAAATGAAAAGCCTGAAAATGTGTGAAATATATGAAGAGCTTCAAAAGGTGTCAAAAATATGAGGAGAATGAAACGGTCTGCAAAATAGAAGGAGCATGAAATGGTGCTCAAAAAAATGAAGATAATGAAAAGGTGTGAAAAATATGAAGAGCTTTAAAAGGTGTGAAATACATTAGGAGGATTAAATGGTCTGAAAAATAGGAGGAGCATGAAGCGGTGTTCAGACACATGAAGATCCTGAAAAGGTTTGAAAAATATGAAGAGCTTCAAAATGTGTGAAAAATATGAGGAGCATAAAACGGTCTGAAAAGTAGGAGGAGCATGAAGCGGTGTTCAAAAACATGAAGAGCCTGAAAAGGTGTGAAAAATATGAAGAGCTTCAAAACGTGTCAAAATATTAGGAGCATGAAACGGTCAGAAAAATAGGAGGAGCATGAAACGGTGTTGAAAAACCTGAAAGCCTGAAAAGGTGTGAGAAATATGAAGAGCTGCAAAAGGTGTCAAAAATATGAGGAGCATGAAACGGTCTGAAAAATAGCAGGAGCATGAAGCGGTGTTGAAAAACATGAAGAGTCTGAAAACGTGTGAAAATATGAAGAGCTTCAAAAATATGAAAAATATGAAGAGCTTCAAAAGGTGTGAAAAATATGAAGAGCTTCAAATGGTGTCAAAAATGAGATGAGCATGAAACTGTCTGAAAAATAGGAGGAGCATGAAGCGGTGTTGAAAATCATGAAGAGCCTGAAAAGGTGTGAAAAATATGAACAGCTTCAAAAGATGTGAAAAATATGAAGAGCTTCAAAAGGGATCAAAATGAGATGAGCATGAAACGGTCTGAAATATAGGAGGAGCATGAAGTGGTGTTGAAGAAAATGAAAAGCCTGAAAAGGTGTGAAAAATATGAAGATCTTCAAAAGGTGTGAAAAATATGAGGAGCATGATACGGTCTGAAAAATAGGAGGAGCATGAAATGGACTGAAAAATAGGAGGAACATGAAGCGGTGTTGAAAAACATGAAGAGCCTGAAAAGTTGTGAAAAATGTGAAAAGCTTCAAAAGGTGTGAAATACATGAGGAGCATGAAACGGTCTAAAAAATAGGAGGAGCATGAAACGGTGTTCAAAACATGAAGAGCCTGAAAAGGTGTGAAATATATGACGAGCTTCAAAAGATGTGAAATATAGGAGCAGCATGAAGCGGTGTTCAAAAACATAAAAAGCCTGAAAATATGTGAAATATATGAAGAGCTACAAAAGGTGTCAAAAATGTGAGGAGCATTAAACGGTCTGAAAAATAGGAGGAGCACGAAACGGTGTTCAAAACATGAAGAGCCTGAAAAGGTGTGAAATATATGACGAGCTTCAAAAGATGTGAAATATAGGAGCAGCATGAAGCGGTGTTCAAATACATAAAAAGCCTGAAAATGTGTGAAATATATGAAGAGCTACAAAAGGTGTCAAAAATGTGAGGAGCATTAAACGGTCTGAAAAATAGGAGGAGCATGAAACTGTGTTCAAAAACATGAAGAGCCTGAAAAGGTGTGAAAAACATGAAGAGCTTCAAAACGTGTCAAAAATATGTGGAGCATGTAAGGGTCTGAAATTTAGCAGGAGCATGAAGCGGTGTTGAAAAACATGAAGAACCTGAAAACGTGTGAAAAATATGAAAAGCTTCAAATGGTTTGAAAAATATGAACAGCTTCAAAAGGTGTCAAAAATGAGATGAGCATGAAGCCGTCTGAAAAATATTTGGAGGATGAAGTGGTGTTGAAAAACATGAAGAGCCTGAAAAGGTGTGAAATTTATGAAGAGCTTCAAAAGGTGTCAAAAATATGAGGAGCATGGAACGGTCTGAAAATAGGAGGAGCATGATGCACTGTTCAAAAACATGTGGAGCCTGAAAAGGAGTGAAAAATATGAAGAGCTTCAAAAGGTTTCAAAAATATGAGGAGCATGAAATGACCTGAAAAATAGGAGGAGCATGAAGCAGTGTTCAAAAACATGAAGAGCCTGAAAAGGTGTGAAAAATATGAAGAGCTTCAAAAGGTGTGAAAAATATGAAGAGCTTCAAAATGTGTCAAAAATGAGATGAGCATGAAACGGTCTGAAAAAGATGAGGAGCATGAAGTGGTGTTGAAATACATGAAGAGCCTGAAAAGGTGTGTAAAATATGAAGAGGTTCAAAGGTGTGAAATACATGAGGATCATGAAACGGTTTGAAATATAGGAGGAGCATGAAACGGTGTTCAAAAACATGAAGGGCCTGAAAAGGTGTGAAAAATATGAAGAGCTTCAAAAGGTGTGAAAAATATGAAGAGCTTCAAAATGTATCAAAAATGAGATGAGCATGAAACGGTCTGAAAAAGATGAGGAGCATGAAGTGGTGTTGAAATACATGAAGAGCCTGAAAAGGTTTGAAAAATATGAAGAGCTTCCAAAGGTGTGAAATACATGAGGAGCATGAAACGGTCTGAAAAATAGGAGGAGCATGAAGCGGTGTTCAAAAACATGAAGAGCCTGAAAATGGGTGAAAAATATGAACAGCTTCAAAATGTGTGAAATATATGAATAGCTTCAAAACGTGTCAAAAATATCAGGAGCATGAAGCGGTCTGGAAAATAGGATGAGCATGAAGTGGTGGTGAAAAACATGAAGAGCCTGAAAACGTGTGAAAAATATGAAGAGCTTCAAAAGATGTGAAAAATATGAAGAGCTTCAAAAGATGTCAAAAACTAGATGAGCATGAAACGGTCTAAAAAATAGGAGAAGCAAGAAGTGGTGTTGAAAATCATGAAGAGCCTGAAAAGGTGTGAAAAATATGAAGAGCTTCAAAACGTGTGAAAAATATGAAGAGCTTCAAAAGGTGTCAAAAATATGAGGAGCATTAATCGGTCTGAAAAATAGGAGAAGCAAGAAGTGGTGTTGAAAAACATGAAGAGCATGAAAAGGTGTGAACAATATGAAGAGCTTCAAAACGTGTGAAAAATATGAGGAGCATGAAACTGTCTGAAAAAGAGGAGGAGCATGAAGCGGTGTTCAAACACATGAAGAGCCTGAAAAGGTGTGAAAAATATGAAGAGCTTCAAAAGGTGTGAAAGACAAGAGAAGCAAGAAACAGTATGAAAAATAGGAGAAGCATGAAGTGGTGTTGAAAAACATGAAGAACCTGAAAAGGTGTGAAAAAATTGAAGAGCTTCAAAAGGTGTCAAAAATATGAGGAGCATGAAACGGTATGAAGAATAGAAGGAGCATGAAACGCTGTTCAAAAACATGAGGAGCCTGAAAAGGAGTGAAATATATGAAGAGCTTCAAAAGGGGTGAAATACAAGTGGAGCATGAAACGGTCTGAAAAATAGGAGGAGCATGAAGCAGTGTTCGAAAACATGAAGAGCTGAAAAGGTGTGAAAATTATGAAGAGCTTCAAAAGTTGTCAAATACATGAGGAGCAATATACGGTCTGAAAAATAGGAGGAGCATGAAGCAGTGTTCAAAAACATTAAGAGCCCGAAAAGGTGTGAAAAAATATGAAGAGATTCAAAACGTGTGAAAAATAGGAGGAGCATGAAGCGGTGTTCAAAAACATGAAGAGCCTCAAAAGGTGTGAAAAATATGAAGAGCTTCAAAAGGTGTGAAATACATGAGGAGCATGAAACTCTCTGAAAATAAGAAGAGCATGAAGCGGTGTTCAAAAACATGAAGAGCCTGAAAAGGTGTGAAAAATATGAAGAGCTTCAAAATGTGTGAAAAAAAAAGAAGAGCACCAAAAGGTGTCAAATATATGAGGAGCATGAAACGGTCTGAAAATTAGGAGGAGCATGAAACGGTGTTGAAAAACATGAAGACACTTAAAATGTGTGAAAAATATGAAGAGCTTCAAAAGGTGTCAAAAATATGAGGAGCATGAAACGGTCTGAAAAATAGGAGGAGCATGAAGTCGTGTTGAAAAACAAGAAGACACTTAAAATGTGTGAGAAATATGAAGAGCTTCAAAAGGTGTGAAAAAAAAAGAAGAGCCTCAAAAGGTGTCAAAAATATGAGGAGCATGAAACGGTCTGAAAAATAGGAAGAGAATGAAGCGGTGTTCAAAAATATGAAGAGCCTGAAAAGTTGTGAAAAATATGAAGAGCTTCAAAAGGTGTGAAATACATTAGGAGGATTAAATGGTCTGAAAAATAGGAGGAGCATGAAGCGGTGTTCAGACACATGAAGAGCCTGAAAAGGTGTGAAAATTATGAAGAGCTTCAAAAGGTGTCAAAAATATGAGGAGCATGAAACGGTCTGCAAAAAAGGAGGAGCATGAATTGGTGTTGAAAAACATGAAGAGCCTGAAAATGTGTGAAAAATATGACGAGCTTCAAAAGGTGTCAAAAATATGAGGAGTATGAAACTGTCTGAAAAATAGGAGGAGCATGAAGTGGTGTTCAAAAACATGAAGAGCCTCGAAAGGTGTGAAAATTATGAAGAGCTTCAAAAGGTGTGAAAAATATGAGGAGTATGATATGTTTTGAAAAATAGGATTAGCAGGAAGTGGTGTTCAAAAACATGATGAGCCTGAAAATATGTGAAAAATATGAAAAGCTTCAAAAGGTGTCAAAAATGAGATGAGCATGAAACGGTCTGAAAAATAGGAGGTGCATTAAGCGGTGTTGAAAAACATGAAGAGCCTGAAAAGGTTTGAGAAATATGAAGAGCTTCAAAAGGTGTCAAAAATATGAGGAGCATGAAACGGTCTGAAAAATCGGAGGTGCATGAAGCGGTGTTGAAAAACATGAAGAGCCTGAAAAGGTGTGAGAAATATGAAAAGCTTCAAAAGGTGTCAAAAATATGAGTAGCATGAAAAGGTCTGCAAAAAAGGAGGAGCATGAAGAGGTGTTGAAAAACATGAAGAGCTTGAAAAGGTGTGAAAAATATGACAGCTTCAAAAGGTGTCAAAAGTATGAGGAGCATGAAACGGTCTGAAAAATAGGAGGAGCATGAAGCGGTATTCAAAAACATGAAGAGCCTGAAAAGGTGTGAAAAATATGAAGAGCTTCACAAGGAGTGAAATACATGAGGAGCATGAAAAGGTGTTCAAAAACATGCAGAGACTTAAAAGTTGTGAAAAATATGAAGAGCTTCAAAAAGTGTCAAAAATTAGATTAGCATGAAAGGGTCTGAAAAATAGGAGGAGCCTGAAGAGGTGTTGAAAAACATGAAGAGCCTGAAAAAGTGTGAAAAATATGAAGTGCTTCAAAAATATGAAAATTATGAAGAGCTTCAAAAGGTGTAAAAAATATTAAGAGCTTCAAAAGATGTCAAAAATGAGATGAGCATGAAACGGTCTGAAAAATAGGAGGAGCATGAAGTGGTGTTGAAAATCCTGAAGAGCCTGAAAAGGTGTGAAAAATATGAAGAGCCTCAAAACGTGTCAAAAATATGAGAAGTATGAAATGGTATGATAAATAGCAGGAGCATGAAGCGGTGTTGAAAAACAGGAAGAGTCTGAAATCGTGTGAAAAATATGAAGATCTTCAAAAATATGAAAAGTATGAAGAGCTTCAAAACGTGTCAAAAATATGTGGAGCATGAAATAGTCTGAATATTAGCAGGAGCATGAGGCGGTGTTGAAAAACTTGAAGAACCTGAAAACGTGTGAAAAATATGAAAAGCTTCAAATGGTTTGAAAAATATGAACAGCTTCAAAAGGTGTGAAAAATATGAAGAGTTTCTAAAGGTGTCATAAATATGAAGAAAAAGAAATGATCTGAAAAATAAGAAGAGCATGAAGCAGTGTTCAAAAATATGAAGAGCCTGAAAAGGTGTGAAAAATATGAAGAGCTTCAAAAGGTGTGAAATACATGAGGAGCATGAAACTCTCTGAAAATAAGAAGAGCATGAAGCGGTGTTCAAAAACATGAAGAGCCTGAAAAGGTGTGAAAAATATGAAGAGCTCCAAAATGTGTGAAAAAAAAATAAGAGCTTCAAAAGGTGTCAAATATATGAGGAGCATGAAACGGTCTGAAAATTAGGAGGAGCATGAAACGGTGTTGAAAAACATGAAGACACTTAAAATGTGTGAAAAATATGAAGAGCTTCAAAAGGTGTCAAAAATATGAGGAGCATGAAACGGTCTGAAAAATAGGAGGAGCATGAAGTCGTGTTGAAAAACAAGAAGACACTTAAAATGTGTGAGAAATATGAAGAGCTTCAAAAGGTGTGAAAAAAAAAGAAGAGCCTCAAAAGGTGTCAAAAATATGAGGAGCATGAAACGGTCTGAAAAATAGGAAGAGAATGAAGCGGTGTTCAAAAATATGAAGAGCCTGAAAAGTTGTGAAAAATATGAAGAGCTTCAAAAGGTGTGAAATACATTAGGAGGATTAAATGGTCTGAAAAATAGGAGGAGCATGAAGCGGTGTTCACATACATGAAGAGCCAGAAAAGGTGTGAGAAATATGAAGAGCTTCAAAAGGTGTGAAAAATATTAGGAGCATGAAACGGTCAGAAAAACAGGAGGAGCATGAAACGGTGTTGAAAAACCTGAAAGCCTGAAAAGGTGTGAAAAATATGAAGAGCTTCAAAACGTGTCAAAAATATTAGGAGCATGAAACGGTCAGAAAAACAGGAGGAGCATGAAACGGTGTTGAAAAACCTGAAAGCCTGAAAAGGTGTGAGAAATATGAAGAGCTTCAAAAGGTGTCAAAAATATGAGGAGCATGAAACGGTCTGAAAAATAGCAGGAGCATGAAGCCGTGTTGAAAAACATGAAGAGTCTGAAAAGGTGTGAAAATATGAAGAGCTTCAAAAATATGAAAAGTATGAAGAGCTTCAAAAGGTGTGGAAAATATGAAGAGCTTCAAAAGGTGTCAAAAATGAGATGAGCATGAAACTGTCTGAAAAATAGGAGGAGCATGAAGCGGTGTTGAAAATCATGAAGAGCCTGAAAAGGCGTGAAAAATATGAACAGCTTCAAAAGATGTGAAAAATATGAAGAGCTTCAAAAGGTGTGAAAAATATGAAGAGCTTCAAAAGGTGTCAAAAATATGAGGAGCATGAAACGGTCTGAAAAATAGGAGGAGCATGAAGCGGTCGTCAAAATCATGAAGATCCTGAAAGGGTTTGAAAAATAAGAAGAGCTTCAAAAGGTGTCAAAAATATGAGGAGCATGAAACGGTATGAAAAATAGGCGGAGCATGAAGCGGTGTTGAAAAACATGAAGAGCCTGAAAATGTGTGAAAAATATGAAGAGCTTCAAAGGGTGTCAAAAATATGAGGAGTATGTAACGGTCTGAAATATAGGAGGAGCACGAAGCGGTGTTCATAAACTTGGAGACCCTGAAAAGGTGTGAAAAATATGAAGAGCATCAAAAGATGTCAAAAATATGAGGAGCATGAAACGGTCTGAAAAATAGGAGCAGCATGAAGCGGTGTACAAAAATATGAAGAGCCTGAAAAGGTGTGAACAATATGAAGAGCTTCAAAAGATGTGAAAAATATGTGGAGCATGAAACGGTCTGAAAAATAGCAGGAGCATGAAGCGGTGTTGAAAATCATGAAGAGCCTGAAAAGGCGTGAAAAATATGAACAGCTTCAAAAGATGTGAAAAATATGAAGAGCTTCAAAAGGGGTCAAAATGAGATGAGCATGAAACGGTCTGAAAAATAGGAGGAGCATGAAGTGGTGTTGAAAAAAATGAAAAGCGTGAAAAGGTGTGAAATATAGGAGGAGCTTTAAAAGGTGTCAAAAAAATGAAGAGAATGAAACGGTCTGCAAAATAGGCGGTGCATGAAGCGGTGTTCAAAAACATGAAGAGCCTTGAAAATTACGAGGAGCATGAAAAGGTGTGAAAAATAGTAGGAGCATGAAAAGGTCTGAAAAATACGAGGACCATGAAAAGTTGTGAAAAATACGAGGAGCATGAAAAGGTGTGAAAAATACGAGGAGCATATAAAGGTCTGAAAAATATGAGGAGCATGAAACGGTCTAAAAAATGTGAGGAGCATGAAACTGCGTGAAAATATAAAGAGCATGAAACGGTGTGAAAAACATGAAGACCTTTAAAACGTGTCAGAAATATGAGGACCATGACAAGATGTGAAAAATATGAGGAGCATGAAATGGTATGAAAAATAGGAGGAGCATGAAAATGTGTCAAAAATATGAAGAGCATGAAAAGTTGTGAAATATACGAGGAGCATGAAAAGGTGTGAAAAATACGAGGAGCACAAAAAGGTCTGAAAGTACGAGGACCATGAAAAGGTCTGAAAAATACGAGGAGCATGAAAAGGTCTATAAAATATGAGGAGCATGTAAAGGTCAGAAAAATACGAGGAGCATGAATAGGTGTGAAAAATATGCAGAGCATGAAAAGGTGTGAAATATATGAGGAGCATGAAAAAGTGTAAAAAACACGAAGAGCATGAAAATGTGTGAAAAACACGAAGAGCATGAAAATGTTTAAAAATTCCAAGAGCATGAAAAGGTTTGAAAAACACGAAGAGCATGAAAAGGTGGGAACAATACAAGGAGCATGAAAAGGTCTGTAAAATACGAGGAGCATGAAAAGATGTGAAAAATCCGAGGAGCACGAAAAGGTCTGAAACATACGAGAACCATAAAAAGTTCTAAAAAATACGACTGGCATGACAAGGTGGGAAAAATATGAAGAGCATGAAAAGGTGTGAAAAATATGAGGAGCATGAAAAGGTGTGAGCAATAGTAGGAGCATGAAAAGGTCTGAAAAATACAAGGAGCATGAAAAGGTGTGAACAATAGTAGGAGCATGAAAAGGTCTGAAAAATACGAGGAGCATGAAAAGGTGTGAAAAAAACAGGAGCATGAAAATGTCTAAAAAATTTGAGGAGGATGAAACGGTGTGAAAATATGAAGATCATGAAACAGTGTGAAAAATATGAAGACCTTTTAAACGTGTCAAATATATGAGGAGCATGAAAAGATGTGAAAAATATGAGGAGCATTAAAATATGTCAATAATATGAAGAGCATGAAAAGGTGTGAAAAACACGAGGAGTACGAAAAGGTCTGCAAATACGAGGAGTACGAAAAGGTCTGAAAAATATGAGGAGCATGAAAAGGTGGGAAAAATAGTAGGAGCATGAAAAGGTCTGAAAAATATGAGGAACATGAAAAGGTGTGAAAACTACAAAGAGCATGAAAAGGTGTGAAAAATACGAGGTGCATGAAAACGTGTGAAAAATACTAGGAGCATGAAAATGTCTGAAAAATACGAGAAGCATGAAAAGATCTGAAAAATATGAGAAGCATGAAAAGGTGTGAAAAATATGAGGAGCATGAAACGGTGTGAAATTATGAAGAGCATGAAACGGTGTTAAAAATATGAAGAGCATGAAACGGTGTGAAAAACACGAGCAGGAAGAAAAAATGTGGAAAACACGAAGTGCATGATAATGTGTGAAAAATTCGAAGAGCATGAAAAGGTTTGAAAAATACGTAGAGCATGTAAAGGTGTGAAAAATACGAAGAGAATTAAAGGTGTGAAAAATACGAGGAGAAGGAAAAGGTGTGAAAAATACGATGAGAAAGAAAATGTGCTAAAAATACGAGGAGCATGAAAAGGTGGGAAAAATAGTAGGAGCATGAAAAGGTCTGAAAAATACGAGGAACATGAAACAGTGTGAAAATATAAAGAGCATGAAACGGTGTGAAAAATATGAAGACCTTTAAAAGGTGTCAAAAATATGAGGAGTATGAAAAGATGTGAAAAACATGAGGAGCATGAAATGGTTTGAAAAGTATAAAGAGCATGAAAAGTTGTGCAAAATACAAAGAGCATGACTGGTGTGAAATATACGAAGACAATGAAAAGATGTGAAAAATTATGAAAAGCATGAAAAGTTGTGAAAAATACAAAGAGCATGAAAAGGTTTGAAAAATACAAAGTGCATGAAAATGTGTGAAAAATACGAGGAGCATGAAACGGTGTGAAAAATACGAGGAGCATGAAAAGTTCTGAAAAACATGAGGAGCATGAAAAGGTCTGAAAAATACGAGGAGCATGAAAAGTTCTGAAAAACACGAGGAGCATGAAAAGGTCTGAAAAGTACGTGGAGCATGAAAAGGTGTGAACAATATGAAGAGCATGAAACGATGTTAAAAATATGAAGAGCATGAAACGGTGTGAGAAACATGAGCAGCATGAAACAATGTGGAAAACACGAAGTGCATGCAAATGTGTGAAAATTTTGAAGAGCATTAAAAGGTTTGAAAAACACGAAGAGCATGTAAAGGTGTGAAAAATACGAGGAGCATTAAAGGTGTGAAAAATATGAGGAGCATGAAAAGGTGTGAAAAATACGATGAGAAAGAAAATGTGCTAAAAATACAAGGAGCATGAAAAGGTGGGAAAAATAGTAGGAGCATGAAAAGGTCTGAAAAATACGAGGAACATGAAACGGTGTGAAAATATAAAGAGCATGAAACGATGTGAAAAATATGAAGACCTTTAAAAGGTGTCAAAAATATGAGGAGCATGAAAAGATGTGAAAAATATGAGGAGCATGAAATGGTATGAAAAATATGAGGAGCATGAAATATGTAAAAAATATGAAGAGCATGAAAAGTTGTGAAAAATATGAAGAGCATGAAATGGTTTGAAAAGTAAGAAAAGCTTGAAAAGGTGTGAAAACTACAAAGAGCATGATGGGTGTGAAATATACGAAGACAATGAAAAGGTGTGAAAAATTATGAAAAGCATGAAAAGTTGTGAAAAATACAAAGAGCATGAAAAGGTTTGAAAAATACAAAGTGCATGACAAGGTGTGAAAAATACGAGGAGCATGAAACGGTGTGAAAAATGCGAAAGCATGAAATGCTGTGAAAAATACGAGGAGCAGGAAAAGGTCTGAAAAATACGAGGAGCATGAAAAGGTGTGAAAAATATGAGGAGCATGAAAAGGTGTGAAAAATACGAGGAGCATGAAAAGGTGTGAACAATACTAGGAGCATGAAAATGTCTGAAAAATACGATGAGCATGAAAAGGTGTGAAAAATATGCGGAGTATGAAACGGTGTGATAAATATGAGGAGCATGAAACGGTTTCAAAAATATGAGGAACATGAAAAGGTGTGAAAAATACGAAGAGCATGAAAAGGTGTGAAATATACGAAGAGCATAAAACGGTGTGAAAAATTACCAAGAGAATGAAAATGTCTGAAAAATACAAAGAGCATGAAAATTTGTGAAAAATACAAAGAGCATGAAACGGTGTGAAAAATTACCAAGAGCATGAAAATGTCTGAAAAATACAAAGAGCATGAAAATGTGTGAAAAATACAAAGAGCATGAAACGGTGTGAAAAATATGAGGAGCATGAAACGGTGGAAAAATGAAGCCCATGAAATGGTGTGAAAAATATGGAGCACATGAAGAGATGTGAAAAATATTTAGAGCATGAAAAGATGTGAAAAATATGAAGAGCAAGAATCGGTTTGAAAAGTATGAAGAGCTTGAAAATGTGTGAAAAATACGAAGAGCATGACTGGTGTGAAATCTACGAAGACCATGAAAAGATGTGAAAAATTATGAAATGCATGAAAAGTTGTGAAAAATACAAAGAGAATGAAAAGGTTTGAAAAATACGAAGTGCATGAAAAGGTGTGAAAAATACGAGGAGCATGCAATGGTGTGAAAAATGCGAAAGCATGAAATGCTGTGAAAAATACGAAGAGCATGAAAAGGTCTGAAAAACATAAGGAGCATGAAAGGGTGTGAAAAATACGAGGAGCATGAAAAGGTGTGAAAAATACGAGGAGCATGAAACGGTGTGAAAATATGAAGAGCATGAAATGGTGTTAAAAATGTGAGGAGCATGAAAGGGTGTGAAAAACACGAGCAGCATGAAAAAATGTGGAAAACACGAAGTGCATGAAAATGTGTGAAAAATTCGAAGAGCATTAAAAGGTTTGAAAAACACGAAGAGCATGTAAAGCTGTGAAAAATACGAGGAGCATTAAAGGTGTGAAAAATACGAGGAGCATGAAAAGGTGTGAAAAATACGATGAGAAAGGAAATGTGAGAAAAATACTAGGAGCATGAAAAGGTGGGAAAAATAGTAGGAGCATGAAAAGGTCTGAAAAATACGAGGAACATGAAACGGTGTGAAAATATAAAGAGCATGAAACGGTGTGAAAAATATGAAGACCTTTAAAAGGTGTCAAAAATATGAGGAGCATGAAAAGATGTGAAAAATATGAGTAGCATGAAATGGTATGAAAAATATGAGGAGCACGAAAAGGTCTGAAAATAGGAAGAGCATGAAAAGGTCTGAAAAATACGAGGAGCATGAAAAGGTCTGAAAAATACGATGAGAAAGGAAATGTGAGAAAAATACGAGGAGCATGAAAAGGTGGGAAAAATAGTAGGAGCATGAAAAGGTCTGAAAAATACGAGGAACATGAAAAGGTCTGGAAAACAGGAGGAGTATAAAAAGGTGTCAAAAATATGAGGAGCATGAAACGGTCTGAAATATAGGAGGAGCATGAAGGGTTGTTCAAAAACATGAAGAGCCTGAAAAGGTGTGAAATATATGAAGAGCTTCAAAAGGTGTCAAAAATATGAGGAGAATGAAACGGTCTGAAAAATAGGAGGAGCATGAAGTGTTGTTGAGAAACCTGAAGAGCCTGAAAGGTATGAAAAATATGAAGAGCTTCAAAAGGTGTCAAAAATATGAGGAGCATAAAACAGTCTGAAAAATAGGAGGAGCCTGAAGAAGTGTTGAAAAATACGAAGACCCTGAAAAGGTGTGAAAAATATGAAGAGGTTCTAAAGGTGTCAAAAATATGAGGAGAAAGAAACGGTCTGAAAAATAAGAGGAGCACGAAACGGTCTGAAAAATAGGAGGAGCATGAAACTGTCTGAAAAATAGGAGGAGCATGAAACGGTGTTGTAAAACATAAGGAGCATGAAAAGGTGTGAAGAATATGAAGAGCTTCAAAAGGTGTCAAAAATATGAGGAGAAAGAAACGGTCTGAAAAATAGGAGGAGCATGAAAGGCTGTTGAGAACATAAAGAGCCTGAAAATGTGTGAATAATATGAAGAGCTTCAAAAGGTGTCAAAAATATGAGGAGCATGAAACGATCTTAAATACAGGAGGAGCATGAAATGGTCTGAAAAATAGGAGGAGCATGAAACGGTGTTGAAAAACATGACGAGCTTCAAAAGGTGTGAACAATATGAGGAGCATGAAACGGTCTGAAAAATAGGAGGATCATGAAGCGGTGTGAAAAATATGAAGAGCCTGAAAAGGTGTGAAAAATATGACGAGCTTCAAAAGGTGTCAAAAATGTGAGGATCATGAAACGGTCTGAAAAATAGGAGGATCATGAAGCGGTGTGAAAAACATGAAGAGCCTGAAAAGGAGTGAAAAATATGAAGAGTTTCAAAAGGTGTCAAAAATGTGAGGAGCATGAAACGGTCTGAAAAATAGGAGGAGAATGAAACGGTGTTGAAAAACATGAAAAGCATGAAAAGTTGTGAAAAATATGAAGAGCTTCAAAAGGTGTCAAAAATTTGAGGATCATTAAACGGTCTGAAAAATATGAGGAGCATATAATGGTCTGCAATATAGGAGGAGCATGAAACGGTGTTGAAAAACATGAAGAGTATGAAACGGTGTGAAAAATATGAAGAGCTTCAAAAGCTGTCAAAAATATGAGGAGCATGAAACGGTCTGAAAAATATGAGGAGCATGAAACGGTCTGAAAATTAAGAGGAGCATGAAACAATGTTGAGAACATTAAGAGCCTGAAAAGGTGTGAATAATATGAAAAGCTTCAAAAGGTGTCAAAAATATGAGGAGCATGAAACGGTTTCAAAAAAAAGAGGAGCATGAAATGGTCTGAAAAATAGGAGGAACATGAAATTGTGTTGAAAAACATGCAGGGCCTAAAAGGTGTGAAAAATACAAAGAGCTTCAAAAGGCTTTAAATCTATGAGGAGCATGAAACGGTCTGAAAAATATGAGGAGCACGAAACTATCTGTAAAATAGGAGCAGCATGAAACGGTGTTGAAAAACATGGAGAGCATTAAAAGGAGTGAAATATATGAAGAGCTTCAAAACGTGTTAATAATATGAGCATGAAACGGTCTGAAAAATAGGAGGAGCATGAAACGGTCTGAAAAATAGGAAGAGCCTGAAACGGTGTGAAAAATAAGGGGAGCATGAAACGGTGTTGAAAAATGTGAAGAGCATGAAAAGGATTGAAAAATATGAAGAGCTTCAAAAGGTCTTAAAAATATGAGGAGTATGAAACGGTCTGAAAAATATGAGGAGCATGAAATGGTCTGCAAAATAGGAGGAGCATGAACGGTTTTGAAAATCTTGAAGAGCTTCAAAAGGTGTCAAAAGTATGAGGAGCATTAAATGGTCTGAAAAATATGAGGAGCACGAAACTGTCTGAAAAATAGGAGGAGCATGAAACGGTGTTGAAAAAGATGAAGAGCATTAAAAGATGTGAAAAATATGAAGAGCTTCAAAAAGTGTTAAAAATGTGAGGAGCACGAAACGGTCTGAAAAATAGGAGGACTATGAAACGGTGTTGAAAAACATGAAGAGCATGAAAAGGTGAGAAAAATATGTAGAGCTTCAAAAGGTGTCAAAAATATGAGGAACAAGAAATGGTCTGAAAAATAGGAGGAGCATGAAGCGGTGTTGAAAAACATGAAGAGCCTGACAAGGTGTGAAAAATATGAAGAGCTTCAAAAGGTTTCAAAAATATGAGGAGCATGAAACCATCTAAAAATATGACGAGCATGAAACGGTGTTGAAAAACATGAAGAGCATGAAAAGGTGTGAAAAATATGAAGAGCTTCAAAAGGTGTCAAAAATATGAGGAGCATGAAACGGTCTGAAAAATAGGAGGAGCATGAAACGATGTTGAAAAACATGAAGACATGAAAAGGTGTGAAATATCTGAAGAGCTTCAAAAGGTGTCAAAATTATGAGGAGCATGAAACGGTCTGAAAAATAGGAAGAGCATGAAACGGTGTTGAAAAACATGAAGAGATTCAAAATGTGTCAAAAATATGAGGAGCATGAAACTGCCTGAAAAATAGGAGGAGAATGAAACGGTGTTGACAAACATGAAGTGCATGAAAACGTGTGAATAATATGAAGAGCTTCAAAGGGTGTCAAAAATTTGAGGAGCATGAAACGGTCTGATAAATATGAGGAGCATGAAACGTTCTGAAAAATAAGAGGATAATGAAATGGTGTTGAAAAAAATGAAGAGCCTGTAAAGGGGTGAAATATATGAAGAGCTTCAAAAGCTGTCAAAAATAGGAGGAGCATGAAATGGTTTTCAAAATAGGAGGAGCATGAAATGGTCTGAAAAATAGGAGGAGCATAACGGTGTTGAAAAACATGAAAATATTCAAAAGGTGTGAAAAATATAAGGAGCATGAAACGGTCTGAAAAATATGAAGTAGGATGAAACGGTTTGAAAAATAGGAGGAGAATGAAACGTGGTGAAAAACATGAAGAGCTTCAAAAGGTGTCGAAAATAGGAGGAGCACGATACTGTCTGAAAAATACGAGGAGCACGAAACGGTGTTGAAAAACATGAAGAGCTTGAAAATGTGTGAAAAATATGAAGAGGTTCAAAAGGTGTAAAAAATATGAGGAGCATGAAACGGTCTGAAAAATATGAGAAGCATGAAACGGTGTTGAAAAACATGAAGAGCTTCAAAAGGTGTCAAAAATATGAGGAGCAAGAAACGGTCTGAAAGATAGGAGGAGCATGAAACGGTGTTGAAAAACATGAAGAGCATGAAAAGGTGTGAAATATATGTAGAGCTTCAAAAGATGTCAAAAATATGAGAAGCATGAAACGGTCTGAAATATAGGAGTAGCATGAAATGGTGATGAAAAACATGAAGAGCCTGAAAAGGTGTGAAAAATATCAAGAGCTTCAAAAGGTGTCAAAAATATAAGGGGCATGAAACGGTCTGAAAAATATGAGGAGCATGAAACGGTCTGAAAAATAAGAGGAGCATGAAACGATGTTGAGAACATGAAGAGCCTTAAAAGGTGTGAATAATATGAAAAGCTTCAAAAGTTGTCAAAAATATGAGGAGCATGAAACGGTCTCAAAAAAAAGAGGAGCATGAAATGGTCTGAAAATATAAGGAGCATGAAATTGTGTTGAAAAACATGCAGGGCCTAAAAGGTTTGAAAAATATGAAGAGCTCCAAACCTGTCAAATATATGAGGAGCATGAAACGGTCTGAAAAATAGGAGGACCATGAAGTGGTGTTTAAAAACATGAAGAGCCTGAAAAGGTGTGAAATACATGAAGAGCTTCAAAAGCTGTCAAAAATAGGAGGAGCATGAAACGGTCTGAAAAATATGAAGGAGCATGTAACGCTGTTGAAAAACATGAAGAGCTTCAAAAGGTGTCAAAAAATGAGACGCATGAAACGGTCTGAAAAATAGGAGGAGCATCAAACGATGTTGAAAAACATTAAGAGCTTCAAAACGTGTCAAAAATATGAGGAGCATGAAAAGGTCTGAAAAATAGGAGGAGCATGAAACGGTCTACAAAATAGGAGGAGCAGGAAACGGTGTGGAAAAACATAAAGTGCATGAAAAGGTGTGAAAAATACGAGGAGCATGAAAAGGTGTGAAAAATATAAGGAGCATGAAAAGGTGTGAAAAATACGAGGAGCATGAAAATATGTGAAAAATAAAAGGAGCATGAAAAGCTGTGAAAAACTCGAGGAGCATGAATAGGTGTGAAAAACATGAAAAGCATGAAACAGTGTGAAAAATACAGGAGCATGAAAAGGTACGAAAAATACGAGGAGCATGGAAAGGTGTGAAAAATTTGAGGAGCATGAAACGGTCTGAAAAATATGAAGAGCATGAAATGGTGTGAAAAACACGAGCAGCATGAAAAGTTGTGGAAAACACGAAGTGCATGTAAATGTGTGAAAAATTCAAAGAGCATGAAAAGGTTTGAAAAACACGAAGAGCATGTAAAGGTGTGAAAAATACGAGGAGCATTAAAGGTGTGAAAAATACGAGGAGCATGAAAAGGTGTGAAAAATAGTAGGAGCATGAAAAGGTCTGAAAAATATGAGGACCATGAAAAGTTGTGAAAAATACGTAGAGCATTAAAAGGTGTGAGAAAAACAAGGAGCATGAAAAGCTCTGTAAAATACGAGGAGCATGAAAATGTGTGAAAAATACGAGGAGCATATAAAGGTCTGAAAAATATGAGGAGCATGAAACGGTCTAAAAAATGTGAGGAGCGTGAAACGGTGTGAAAATATAAAGAGCATGAAACGGTGTGAAAAACATGAAGACCTTTAAAATGTGTCAGAAATATGAGGACCATGAAAAGATGTGAAAAATATAAGGAGCATGAAACGGTATGAAAAATAGGAGGAGCATGAAAATGTGTCAAAAATATGAAGAGCATGAAAAGTTGTTAAATATATGAGGAGCATGAAAAGGTGTGAAAAATACGAGGAGCACAAAAAGGTCTGAAAGTACGAGGACCATGAAAAGATCTGAAAAATACGAGGAGCATGAAAAGGTCTATAAAATATGAGGAGCATGTAAAGGTCAGAAAAATACGAGGAGCATGAAAAAGTGTGAAAAATACGAGGAGCATGAAAAGGTGTGAAATATATGAGGAGCATGAAAAATTGTAAAAAACACGAAGAGCATGAAAATGTGTGAAAAACACGAAGAGCATGAAAATGTATAAAAATTCGAAGAGCATGAAAAGGTTTGAAAAACACGAAGAGCATGAAAAGGTGGGAAAAATACAAGGAGCATGAAAAGGTCTGTAAAATACGAGGAGCATGACAAGATGTGAAAAATCCGAGGAGCACGAAAAGGTCTGAAATATACGAGGACCATGAAAAGTTCTAACAAATACGACTGGCATGACAAGGTGGGAAAAATACGAAGAGCATGAAAAGGTGTGAAAAGTACGAAGAGCATGAAAAGGTGTGAAAAATACAAGGAGCATGAAAAGGTGTGAAAAATACGATGAGAAAGAAAATGTGCGAAAAATACGAGAAGCATGAAAAGGTGTGAACAATAGTAGGAGCATGAAAAGGTCTGAAAAATACGAGGAGCATGAAAAGGTGTGAAAAATGCGAGGAGCATGAAAAGGTGTGAAAAAAACAGGAGCATGAAAAGGTCTAAAAAATTTGAACAGCATGAAACGGTGTGAAAATATGAAGATCATGAAACAGTGTGAAAAATATGAAGACCTTTTAAACGTGTCAAAAATATGAAGAGCATGAAAAGATGGGAAAAATATGAGGAGCATTAAAATATGTCAATAATATGAAGAGCATGAAAAGTTGTGAAATATATGAGGAGCATGAAATGGTGTGAAAAACACGAGGAGTACGAAAAGGTCTGCAAATACGAGGAGTATGAAAAGGTCTGAAAAATATGAGGAGAATGAAAAGGTGTGAAAACTACGAAGTGCATGAAAATGTGTGAAAAATACGAAGAGCATGAAAAGGTTTGAAAAATACGAAGAGCATGTAAAGGTGTGAAAAATACGAGGAGCATGAAAAGGTGTGAAAAATACGATGAGAAAGAAAATGTGCTAAAAATACGAGGAGCATGAAAAGGTGGGAAAACTAGTAGGAGCATGAAAAGGTCTGAAAAATACGAGGAACATGAAACGGTGTGAAAAATATGAAGACCTTTAAAAGGTGTCAAAAATATGAGGAGCGTGAAAAGATGTGAAAAATATGAGGAGCATGAAATGGTATGAAAAATATGAGAAGCATGAAATATGTAAAAAATATGAAGAGCATGAAAAGTTGTGAAAAATATGAAGAGCATGAAACGGTGTGTAAAATATGAAGAGCATGAAAAGATATGAAAATATGAAGAGCATGAAATGGTTTGAAAAGTACGAAGAGCTTGAAAAGGTGTGAAAAATACGAAGAGCATGACTGGTGTGAAATCTACGAAGACGATGAAAAGGTGTGAAAAATTATGAAATGCATGAAAAGTTGTGAAAAATACAAAGAGAATGAAAAGGTTTGAAAAATACGAAGTGCATGAAAAGGTGTGAAAAATACGAGGAGCATGCAATGGTGTGAAAAATGCGAAAGCATGAAATGCTGTGAAAAATACGAAGAGCATGAAAAGGTCTGAAAAACACAAGGAGCATGAAAGGGTGTGAAAAATACGAGGAGCATGAAAAGGTGTGAAAAATACGAGGAGCATGAAACGGTGTAAAAATATGAAGAGCATGAAACGGTGTTAAAAATATGAGGAGCATGAAACGGTGTGAAAAACACGAGCAGCATGAAAAAATGTGGAAAACACGAAGTGCATGTAAATGTGTGCAAAATTCGAAAAGCATTAAAAGGTTTGAAAAACACGAAGAGCATGTAAAGCTGTGAAAAATACGAGGAGCATGAAAAGGTGTGAAAAATACGATGAGAAAGGAAATGTGAGAAAAATACGAGGAGCATGAAAAGGTAGGAAAAATAGTAGGAGCATGAAAAGGTCTGAAAAATACGAGGAACATGAAACGGTGTGAAAATATAAAGAGCATGAAACGGTGTGAAAAATATGAAGACCTTTAAAAGGTGTCAAAAATATGAGGAGCATGAAAAGTTGTGAAAAATATGAGTAGCATGAAATGGTATGAAAAATATGAGGAGCAAAAAAGGTCTGAAAATAGGAGGGGAATGAAAAGGTCTGAAAAATACGAGGAGCATGAAAAGGTCTGAAAAATACCAGGAGCATGAAAAGTTCTGAAAAATATGAGGAGCATGAATAGGTGTCAAAAATACGAGGAGCATGAAAAGGTCTGAAAAATACGAGGAGCATGAAAAGGTCTGCAAAACACGAGGAGCATGAAAAGGTCTGAAAAATATGAGGAGCATGAAAAGGTCTGAAAAATACGAGGAGCATGAAAAGGTCTGAAAAATACGAGAAGCATGAAAAGTTCTGAAAAACACGAGGAGCATGAGAAGGTCTAAAAAATACTTGGAGCATGAAAAGGCGTGAACAATATGAAGAGCACGAAAAAGTGTGAAAAATACAAACAGCTTGAAAAGGTGTGAAAACCTGAAGAACATGAAAAGGTCTCAAAAATATGAGGAGCCTGAAAGGTGTGAAAAATATAGGGAGCATGAAAAGGTGTTAAAAACATAAGGAGCATGAATAGGTGTGAAAAACACGAAGAGCATGAAAATGTGTGAAAAATACGAGGAGCATGAAAAGGTCTGAAAAATACGAGGAGAATGAAAAGCTGTGAAAAATACGAGGAGCATGAAAAGGTCTGAAAAATACGAGAAGCATGAAAAGTTCTGAAAAACACGAGGAGCATGAAAAGGTCTAAAAAATACTTGGAGCCTGAAAAGATGTGAACAATATGAAGAGCACGAAAAAGTGTGAAAAATACAAAGAGCTTGAAAAGGTGTGAAAACACGAACAGCATGAAAAGGTCTCAAAAATATGAGGAGCCTGAAAAGGTGTGAATAATCCGAGAAGAACGCAAAGGTCTGAAATATACGAGGACCATGTAAAGGTCTGAAAAATACGAGAGGCATGAAAAGATGTGAAAAATACTAGGAATATGAAAAGGTCTGAAAAATACGAGGAGCATGACAAGGTCTGAAAAAAACGAGGAGCATGAAAAGGTCTGAAAAATACGAGGAGCATGAAAAGGTCTGGAAAACAGGAGGAGTATTAAAAGGTGTGAAAAATATGAAGAGCATGAAAAGTTCTCAAAAATATGAGGAGCCTGAAAAGGTGTGAAAAATACGAGGAGCCTGAAAAGGTGTGAAAAATATAAGAAGCATGAAAAGGTGTGAAAAATACGAGGAGTATGAAAAGGTGTGAAAAATATAAGGAGCATGAAAAGGTGTGAAAAATAGGAGGAGCATGAAAAGGTGTGAAAAATATAAGGAGCATAAAAAGGTCTGGAAAACACGAGGAGCATGAAAAGTTGTGAAAAATACAAAGAGCATGAAAAGGTTTGAAAATACAAAGTGCATGAAAAGGTGTGAAAAATATGAGGAGCATGAAACGGTGTGAAAAATGCGAAAGCATGAAATGCTGTGAAAAATACAAAGAGCATGAAAAGGTCTGAAAAATACGAGGAGCATGAAAAGGTGTCAAAAATACGAGGAGCAGGAAAAGGTCTGAAAAATACGAGGAGCATGAAAAGGTCTGGAAAACAGGAGGAGCATAAAAAGGTGTGAAAAATACGTAGAGCATGAAAAGGTCTCAAAAATATAAGGAGCCTGAAAAGGTGTGAAAAATATAAGGAGCATGAAAAGATGTGAAAAATACGATGAGAAAGAAAATGTGCGAAAAATACGAAGAGCATGAAAAGGTGGGAACAATAGTAGGAGCATGAAAAGGTCTGAAAAATACGAGAAGCATGAAAAATTGTGAAAATACGAGGAGCATGAAAAGGTGTGAAAAAAACAGGAGCATGAAAAGGTCTGTAAAATACGACGAGCATGAAAAGGTGTGAAAAATACGATGAGAAAGAAAAAGTGCGAAAAATACGAGGAGCATGAAAAGGTGTGAAAAATAATAGGAGCATGAAAAGGTGTGAAAAACACGAGGAGCATGAAAAGGTGTGAAAAATACGAGGAGCATATAAAGGTCTGAAAAATATGAGGAGCATGAAAAGGTCTAAAAAATTTGAGGAGCATGAAACGGTGTGAAAATATGAAGATCATGAAACGGTGTGAAAAATATGAAGACCTTTTAAACGTGTCAAAAATATGAGGAGCATGAAAAGATGTGAAAAATATGAGGAGCATTAAAATATGTCAATAATATGAAGAGCATGAAAAGTTGTGAAATATATGAGGAGCATGAAAAGGTGTGAAAAATACGAGGAGTATGAAAAGGTCTGCAAATACGAGAAGCACGAAGAGGTCTGAAAAATATGAGGAGCATGAAAAGGTGTGAAAACTACGAAGAGCATGAAAAGGTGTGAAAAATACGAGGTGCATGAAAACGTGTGAAAAATACTAGGAGCATGAAAATGTCTGAAAAATACGAGAAGCATGAAATGATCTGAAAAATATGAGAATATGAAAAGGTGTGAAAAATATGAGGAGCATGAAAAGGTGTGAAAATATGAAGAGCATGAAACGGTGTGAAAAATATGAAGAGCAAGAAACGGTGTGAAAAACACGAGCAGCATGAAAACATGTGGAAAACATGAAGTGCATGAAAATGTGTGAAAAATTCGAAGAGCATGAAAAGGTTTGAAAAATACGAAGAGCATGTAAAGGTGTGAAAAATACGAGGAGCATTAAAGGTGTGAAAAATACGAGGAGAATGAAAAGGTGTGAAAAATACGATGAGAAAGAAAATCTGCTAAAAATACAAGGAGCATGAAAAGGTGGGAAAACTAGTAGGAGCATGAAAAGGTCTGAAAAATACGAGGAACATGAAACGGTGTGAAAAATATGAAGACCTTTAAAAGGTGTCAAAAATATGAGGAGCATGAAAAGATTTGAAAAATAAGAGGAGCATGAAATGGTATGAAAAATATGAGGAGAATGAAATATGTAAAAAATATGAAGAGCATGAAAAGTTGTGAAAAATATGAAGAGCATGAAATGGTTTGAAAAGTATGAAGAGTTTGAAAAGGTGTGAAAAATACAAAGAGCATGACTGGTGTGAAATATACGAAGACAATGAAAAGGTGTGAAAAATTATGAACAGCATGAAAAGTTGTGAAAAATACAAAGAGCATGAAAAGGTTTGAAAAATACAAAGTGCATGAAAACATGTGAAAAATACGAGGAGCATGAAACGGTGTGAAATATGTGAAAGCATGAAATGCTGTGAAAAATACGAAGAGCATGAAAAGGTCTGAAAAATACAAGGAGCATTAATAGGTGTGAAAAATACGAGGAGCATGAAAAGGTGTGAACAATACGAGGAGCATGAAAATGTCTGAAAAAAACGAGGAGCATGAAAAGGTTTGAAAAATACGAGGAGCATGAAAAGGTGTGAAAAATATGAGGAGTATGAAACGGTGTGATAAATATGAGGAGCATGAAACGGCTTCAAAAATATGAGGGGAATGAAAATGTATGAAATATACGAAGAGCATGAAAAGGTGTGAAATATACGAAGAGCATAAAAAGGTGAGAAAAATTCCGAAGAGCATGAAAAGGTGTGAAAAATACGAAGAGCATGAAAAGGTCTGAAAAATACAAGGAGCATGAATGGGTGTGAAAAATACGAGGAGCATGAAAAGGTGTGAAAAATACGAGGAGCACGAAAAGGTGTGAACAATAGTAGGAGCATGAAAAGGTGTGAAAAATACGAGGAGCACGAAAAGGTGTGAACAATAGTAGGAGCATGAAAAGGTCTGAAAAATACGAGTAGCATGAAAAGATGTGAAAAATACGAGAAGCATGAAAAGGTCTGAAAAATACGAGGAGCATGAAAAGGTGTGAAAAATACGAAGAGCATGAAAAGGTGTGAAAAATACAAGGAGCATGAAAAGGTGTGAAAAATACGATGAGAAAGAAAATGTGCGAAAAATACGAAGAGCATGAAAAGGTGTGAACAATAGTAGGAGCATAAAAAGGGCTGAAAAATACGAGGAGCATGAAAAGGTGTGAAAAATACGAGGAGCATGAAAATGTGTGAAAAAAACAGGAGCATGAAAAGGTCTGAAAAAAATACGAGGAGCATGAAAAGGTGTGAAAAACACGAGGAGCATGAAAAGGTGTGAAATATACGAGGAGCATATAAAGGTCTGAAAAATATGAGGAGCATGAAAAAGTCTAAAAAATTTGAGGAGCATGAAATGGTGTGAAAATATGAAGATCATGAAACGGTGTGAAAAATATGAAGACCTTTTAAACGTGTCAAAAATATGAGGAGCATGAAAAGATGTGAAAAATATGAGGAGCATTAAAATATGTCAATAATATGAAGAGCATGAAAAGTTGTGAAATATATGATGAGCATGAAAAGGTGTGAAAAATATGATGAGTACGAAAAGGTCTGCAAATATGAGGAGCACGAAAAGGTCTGAAAAATATGAGGAGCATGAAAAGGTGTGAAAACTACGAAGAGCATGAAAAGGTGTGAAAAATACGAGGTGCATGAAAACGTGTGAAATATACTAGGAGCATGAAAATGTCTGAAAAATACGAGAAGCATGAAAAGATCTTAAAAATATGAGAAGCATGAAAAGGTGTGAAAAATATGAGGAGCATGAAACGGTGTGAAAAACACGAGCAGCAAGAAAAAATGTGGAAAACACGAAGTGCATGAAAATGTGTGAAAAATTCGAAGAGCATGAAAAGGTTTGAAAAATACGAACAGCACGTAAAGGTGTGAAAAATACGAGGAGCATTAAAGGTGTGAAAAATACGAGGAGCATGAAAAGGTGTGAAAAATACGATGAGAAAGAAAATGTGCTAAAAATACAAGGAGCATGAACAGGTGGGAAAAATAGTAGGAGCATGAAAAGGTCTGAAAAATACGAGGAACATGAAACGGTGTGAAAATATAAAGAGCATGAAACGGTGTGAAAAATATGAGGAGCATGAAAACGTGTGAAAAACACGAAGAGCAAGAAAAGGTGTGAAAAACACAGAGAGCATGAAAAGATGTGAAAAATATCAAGAGCGTGAAAAGGCCTGAAAAATATGAAGAGCATTAAAAGGAGTGAAAAACAGGAAGAGCATGAAAAGGTGTGAAAAATACGAAGAGCATGAAAAGGTGTGAAAAATATGAGGAGCATGAAAAAGTGTGAAAAATACGAAGAGCATGAAAAGGTCTGAAAAATACGAAGAGCTTGAAAACATGGGACAAATACGAAGAGCATGAAAAGATGTAAAAAATATGAAGTGCATGACAAGGTGTGAAAAATAAGTAGAGCATGTACGGTGTGAAAAAAGAGAAGAGGATGAAAAGGTGTGAAAAATATGAAGAGCATAAAAAGGTGTGAAAAATTTCGAAGAACCTGAAAAGGTGTGAAAAATACAAAGAGCATGAAAAGTTGTGAAAAATACGAAGTGCATTAAAGGTGTGAAACATACGAATAGCCTGAACGGTGTGTAAAATATGAAGAGCATGAAAAGTTCTGAATAATATGAGGTTAATGAAATGGTGTGAAAAATATGAAGAGCATGAAACGGTCTGTAAAATATGAAGAGCATGAAAAGATGTGAAAAATACGCAGAGCATGAAAAGGTTTGAAAAATACGAGGAGCATGAAGAGGAGTGAAAAATACGAAGAGCATGAAAAGGTCTGAAAAATAGGAGGAGCATGAATAGGTCTGAAAATACGAAGAGCATGAAGAGAATGAAAAGTTCTGAAAAATATGAAGAGCATGAAAAGTTGTGTAAAATATGAGGAGCAAGAAAAGGTTTAAAAAATACGAAGAGCGTGAAAAGGTGTGAAAAATTTGAAAAGCATGACAAGGTGTGAAAAATATGAAGAGCATCAAACGGTGTGAAAAATAAGAAGAGCAAGAAAAGGTTTAAAAAATAAGAAGAGCATGAGAAGTTGTGTAAAATATGAAGAGCATGTAAACGTGTGAAAAATATGTGGAGCATGAAAAGGTCTGAAAAATACGAGGAGCATGAAGAGGAGTGAAAAATACGAAGAGCATGAAAAGGTCTGAAAAATAGGAGGAGCATGAATAGGTCTGAAAATACGAAGAGCATGAAGAGAATGAAAAGTTCTGAAAAATATGAAGAGCATGAAAAGTTGTGTAAAATATGAAGAGCAAGAAAAGGTTTAAAAAATACGAAGAGCATGAAAAGGTGTGAAAAATTTGAAAAGCATGACAAGGTGTGAAAAATATGAAGAGCATCAAACGGTGTGAAAAATAAGAAGAGCAAGAAAAGGTTTAAAAAATAAGAAGAGCATGAGAAGTTGTGTAAAATATGAAGAGCATGTAAACGTGTGAAAAATATGTGGAGCATGAAAAGGTCTGAAAAATATGAAGAGCATGAAAAGCTGTGAAAAATCTGAGGAGCATGAAACGGTGTGACAATATGAAGCTCATGAAAAGATGTGAAAAATATGAGGAGCATGAAATGGTGTGAAAAATAAGAAGAGCATGAAAAGCTCTAAAAAATATGAAGAGCATGAAAAGGTGTGAAAAATATGAAGAGCATGAAAAGGTGTGAAAAATACTAAGAGCATGAAAAGGAGGGAAAAATACGAAGAGCATGAAAAGGTGGGAAAAATACGAAGAGCATGAAAAGTTCTGAAAAATAGGAGGAGCATGAAAAGGTCTGAAAAATATCAAGAGATTGAAAAGGTCTGAAAAATATGAAAGGCATGAAAAGTTGTGAAAAATTGAAGAGCATGAAAAGGTCTGAAAAATATCAAGAACATGCAAACTTCTGAAAAATATCAAGAGCATGAAAAGGTATGAAAAATATGAAGAGCATGAAAAGTTCTGAAAATACGAAGAGCATGAAGAGCATGAAAATTTCTGAAAAATATGAAGAGCTGAAAAGGTGTGAAAAATATAATGAGCATGAAAAGGTGTGAAAAATACTAAGAGCATGAAAAGGAGGGAAAAATACGAAGAGCATGAAAAGGTGGGAAAAATACGAAGAGCATGAAAAGTTCTGAAAAATAGGAGGAGCATGAAAAGGTCTGAAAAATATCAAGAGATTGAAAAGGTCTGAAAAATATGAAAGGCATGAAAAGTTGTGAAAAATTGAAGAGCATGAAAAGGTCTGAAAAATATCAAGAACATGAAAACTTCTGAAAAATATCAAGAGCATGAAAAGGTATGAAAAATATGAAGAGCATGAAAAGTTCTGAAAATACGAAGAGCATGAAGAGCATGAAAATTTCTGAAAAATATGAAGAGCTGAAAAGGTGTGAAAAATATAATGAGCATGAAAAGTTGTGAATAATATGAGGAGTATGAAAGTTGTGAACAATATGAGGAGGATGAGAAGTTGTGAAAAATACGAGGAGCGTGAAAAGTTCAGAAAAATACGAGGAGCATGCAAAGGTCTGAAAAATACGAGGAGCATGAAAAGGTCTGAAAAATACAAAGAGCATGAAAAGGTCTGAAAAATACAAAGAGCATGAAACGGAAAAATGAGAAGAGGATGAAAAGGTGTGAAAAATATGAAAAGGTGTGAAAAATTTCGAAGAGCCTGAAGAGGTGTGAAAAATACGAAGAGCATGAAAAGTTGTGAAAAATACGAAGTGCTTGAAAAGGTGTGAAACATACGAAGAGCCTAAAATGGTGTGAAAAATGTGCAGAGCATGAAAGGTTGTGAAAACTACAAAGAGCTTGAAAAGGTCTGAAAAATATCAAGAGCTTGAAAAGTTCTGAAGTATATGAAGAGCATGAAAAGGTGTGAAAAATACCAGGAGCATGAAAAGCTGTGAAAAATATGAAGAGCAAGAAAAATTCTGAAAAATACGAAGAGCATGTAAAGGTCTGAAAACTATGAAGAGCATGAAAAGTTGTGAACAATATGAGGTTCATGAAATGGTGTGAAAAATATGAAGAGCATGAAACGGTGTGTAAAATATGAAGAGCATGAAAAGGTTTGAAAAATACCAGGAGCATGAAAAGCTGTGATTTACGAGGAGAATGAAAAGTTCTGAAAAATAGGAGGAGCATGAAAAGGTGTGAAAAATGCGAGGAGCATGAAAAGGTCTGAAAAATACCAGGAGTATAAAAAGTTGTGAATAATATGAGGAGTATGAAAAGGTGTGAACAATATGAGGAGCATGGGAAGTTGTGAAAAACACAAGCAGCGTGAAAAGGTCTGAACAATATGAAGAGCATGAAAAGGTGTGAACTATATGAAGAGCATGAAAAGGTGTGAAAAATATGAGGAGCATGAAAAGGTCTGAAAAATAAGAGGAGCTTGAAAGGTCTGAAAAATTTGAGGAGCATGAAAAGATCTGAAAAATACGAGGAGGTTGAAAAATTCTGAAAAATATGAAGAGCATGAAAAGTTCTGAAAAATACCCGGAGCATGAAAAGGTCTGAAAAATACAAAGAGCATGAAAAGGCGTGAAAATCACGAAGAGCATGAAAAGGTGTGAAAAATACGAGGAGCATGAAAATGTGTGAAAAATACGAGGAGCATGAAAAGGTCTGAAAAAAAACGAGGAACATGAAATGGTGTAAAAATGCGAGAACCATGAAAATGCGTGAAAATCACGAAGAGCATGAAAAGGTGTGAAAAGTACGAGGAGCATGTAAAGGTCTGAAAAATAGAAGTAGCATAAAAAGGTCTGAAAAATACGGGGAGCATGAAAAGGTCTGAAAAATGCGAGGAGCATGAAAAGGTGTGAAAAATACAAGGAGTATGAAAAGGTGTCAAAAATACGAAGAGCATGAACAGGTGTGAAATATTACAAAGAGCATGAAAAGGTGTGAAAAATATGAGGAGCATGAAATGGTGTGAAAAATATGAGGAGCATGAAACGGCCTGAAAAATATTAAGAGCATTAAAAGGTGTGAAAAATATGAGGATCATGAAAAGGTATGAAAAATACAATGAGCATGGAAAGGTCTGAAAAATACGAGGGGCCTTAATGTCTGAAAAATACGATGAGCGTGATAAGGTGTGAAAAATACGAGGAGTATGAAAATGTGTGAAAAATACGAGGAGCATGAAAAGGTCTGAAAAACACGAGGAGCATGAAAAGTTCTGAAAAATACGAGAAGCATGAAAACGTCTGTAAAACACAAGGAGCACGAAACGGTGTGATAAATATGAGGAGCATGAAACGGTTTGAAAAATATGAGGAGCATGAAACGGTCTGAAAATATGAGGAGCATGAAAAGGTCTGAAAAATACGAGGGGCCAGAATGTCTGAAAAATACGAGGAGCGTGAATACGTCTGAAAAACACGAGGAGCATTAAAAGGTCTGAAAAATATTAGGAGCATGAAAAGGTGTCAAAAATATGACTAATATGAAACGGTGTGAAAATATGAAGAGCATGAAATGGTGTGAAAAATATGAGGAGCATGAAAACGTGTGAAAAACACGAAGAGCAAGAAAAGGTGTGAAAAACACAGAGAGCATGAAAAGGTGTGAAAAATATCAAGAGCGTGAAAAGGCCTGAAAAATATGAAGAGCATTAAAAGGAGTGAAAAACAGGAAGAGCATGAAAAGGTGTGAAAAATACGAAGAGCATGAAAAGGTGTGAAAAATATGAGGAGCATGAAAAAGTGTGAAAAATACGAAGAGCATGAAAAGGTCTGAAAAATACGAAGAGCTTGAAAACATGGGACAAATACGAAGAGCATGAAAAGATGTAAAATATATGAAGTGCATGACAAGGTGTGAAAAATAAGTAGAGCATGTACGGTGTGAAAAAAGAGAAGAGGATGAAAAGGTGTGAAAAATATGAAGAGCATAAAAAGGTGTGAAAAATTTCGAAGAACCTGAAAAGGTGTGAAAAATACAAAGAGCATGAAAAGTTGTGAAAAATACGAAGTGCATTAAAGGTGTGAAACATACGAATAGCCTGAACGGTGTGTAAAATATGAAGAGCATGAAAAGTTCTGAATAATATGAGGTTAATGAAATGGTGTGAAAAATATGAAGAGCATGAAATGGTCTGTAAAATATGAAGAGCATGAAAAGATGTGAAAAATACGCAGAGCATGAAAAGGTTTGAAAAATACGAGGAGCATGAAGAGGAGTGAAAAATACGAAGAGCATGAAAAGGTCTGAAAAATAGGAGGAGCATGAATAGGTCTGAAAATACGAAGAGCATGAAGAGAATGAAAAGTTCTGAAAAATATGAAGAGCATGAAAAGTTGTGTAAAATATGAAGAGCAAGAAAAGGTTTAAAAAATACGAAGAGCATGAAAAGGTGTGAAAAATTTGAAAAGCATGACAAGGTGTGAAAAATATGAAGAGCATCAAACGGTGTGAAAAATAAGAAGAGCAAGAAAAGGTTTAAAAAATAAGAAGAGCATGAGAAGTTGTGTAAAATATGAAGAGCATGTAAACGTGTGAAAAATATGTGGAGCATGAAAAGGTCTGAAAAATATGAAGAGCATGAAAAGCTGTGAAAAATCTGAGGAGCATGAAACGGTGTGACAATATGAAGCTCATGAAAAGATGTGAAAAATATGAGGAGCATGAAATGGTGTGAAAAATAAGAAGAGCATGAAAAGCTCTAAAAAATATGAAGAGCATGAAAAGGTGTGAAAAATATGAAGAGCATGAAAAGGTGTGAAAAATACTAAGAGCATGAAAAGGAGGGAAAAATACGAAGAGCATGAAAAGGTGGGAAAAATACGAAGAGCATGAAAAGTTCTGAAAAATAGGAGGAGCATGAAAAGGTCTGAAAAATATCAAGAGATTGAAAAGGTCTGAAAAATATGAAAGGCATGAAAAGTTGTGAAAAATTGAAGAGCATGAAAAGGTCTGAAAAATATCAAGAACATGCAAACTTCTGAAAAATATCAAGAGCATGAAAAGGTATGAAAAATATGAAGAGCATGAAAAGTTCTGAAAATACGAAGAGCATGAAGAGCATGAAAATTTCTGAAAAATATGAAGAGCTGAAAAGGTGTGAAAAATATAATGAGCATGAAAAGGTGTGAAAAATACTAAGAGCATGAAAAGGAGGGAAAAATACGAAGAGCATGAAAAGGTGGGAAAAATACGAAGAGCATGAAAAGTTCTGAAAAATAGGAGGAGCATGAAAAGGTCTGAAAAATATCAAGAGATTGAAAAGGTCTGAAAAATATGAAAGGCATGAAAAGTTGTGAAAAATTGAAGAGCATGAAAAGGTCTGAAAAATATCAAGAACATGAAAACTTCTGAAAAATATCAAGAGCATGAAAAGGTATGAAAAATATGAAGAGCATGAAAAGTTCTGAAAATACGAAGAGCATGAAGAGCATGAAAATTTCTGAAAAATATGAAGAGCTGAAAAGGTGTGAAAAATATAATGAGCATGAAAAGTTGTGAATAATATGAGGAGTATGAAAGTTGTGAACAATATGAGGAGGATGAGAAGTTGTGAAAAATACGAGGAGCGTGAAAAGTTCAGAAAAATACGAGGAGCATGCAAAGGTCTGAAAAATACGAGGAGCATGAAAAGGTCTGAAAAATACAAAGAGCATGAAAAGGTCTGAAAAATACAAAGAGCATGAAACGGAAAAATGAGAAGAGGATGAAAAGGTGTGAAAAATATGAAAAGGTGTGAAAAATTTCGAAGAGCCTGAAGAGGTGTGAAAAATACGAAGAGCATGAAAAGTTGTGAAAAATACGAAGTGCTTGAAAAGGTGTGAAACATACGAAGAGCCTAAAATGGTGTGAAAAATGTGCAGAGCATGAAAGGTTGTGAAAACTACGAAGAGCTTGAAAAGGTCTGAAAAATATCAAGAGCTTGAAAAGTTCTGAAGTATATGAAGAGCATGAAAAGGTGTGAAAAATACCAGGAGCATGAAAAGCTGTGAAAAATATGAAGAGCAAGAAAAATTCTGAAAAATACGAAGAGCATGTAAAGGTCTGAAAACTATGAAGAGCATGAAAAGTTGTGAACAATATGAGGTTCATGAAATGGTGTGAAAAATATGAAGAGCATGAAACGGTGTGTAAAATATGAAGAGCATGAAAAGGTTTGAAAAATACCAGGAGCATGAAAAGCTGTGATTTACGAGGAGAATGAAAAGTTCTGAAAAATAGGAGGAGCATGAAAAGGTGTGAAAAATGCGAGGAGCATGAAAAGGTCTGAAAAATACCAGGAGTATAAAAAGTTGTGAATAATATGAGGAGTATGAAAAGGTGTGAACAATATGAGGAGCATGGGAAGTTGTGAAAAACACAAGCAGCGTGAAAAGGTCTGAACAATATGAAGAGCATGAAAAGGTGTGAACTATATGAAGAGCATGAAAAGGTGTGAAAAATATGAGGAGCATGAAAAGGTCTGAAAAATAAGAGGAGCTTGAAAGGTCTGAAAAATTTGAGGAGCATGAAAAGATCTGAAAAATACGAGGAGGTTGAAAAATTCTGAAAAATATGAAGAGCATGAAAAGTTCTGAAAAATACCCGGAGCATGAAAAGGTCTGAAAAATACAAAGAGCATGAAAAGGTGTGAAAAATACGAGGAGCATGAAAATGTGTGAAAAATACGAGGAGCATGAAAAGGTCTGAAAAAAAACGAGGAACATGAAATGGTGTAAAAATACGAGAACCATGAAAATGCGTGAAAATCACGAAGAGCATGAAAAGGTGTGAAAAGTACGAGGAGCATGTAAAGGTCTGAAAAATAGAAGTAGCATAAAAAGGTCTGAAAAATACGGGGAGCATGAAAAGGTCTGAAAAATACGAGGACCATGAAAAGGTGTGAAAAATACGAGGAGTATGAAAAGGTGTCAAAAATACGAAGAGCATGAACAGGTGTGAAATATTACAAAGAGCATGAAAAGGTGTGAAAAATATGAGGAGCATGAAATGGTCTGAAAAATATCAAGAATTTGAAAAGGTCTGAAATATACGAAGAGCATGAAAACGTGTGAACAGTATGAAGAGCATGAAAATTTCTGAAAAATACGAGTAGCATGAAGAGTTCTGAAAAATACGAAGAGCATGAATAGGTCTGAAAAATAAGAGGAGCATGAAGATGTCTGAAAAATAGTAAGAGCATGGAAAGGTCTATAAAATACGAGGACCAGGCAAGGTCTGAAAAATACGAGGAGCATGAAAAGGTCTGAAAAATACGAGGAGCATGAAAAGGTGTGAAAAATATGAGGAGCATGAAAAAGTCTGAAAAATACGAGGAGCATGAAAAGGTGTGAAAAACACGAAGAGCATGAAAATGAATGAAAAATTCGAAGAGCATGAAAAGGTTTGAAAAATATGAGGAGCATGAAAAAGTGTGAAAAATACGAGGAGCATGAAAAGGTGTGAAAAATATGAAGAGCATGAAAAGTGTGAAAAATAGGAGCATGAAATGTGTGAAAAACATGAAGAGCAAGAAACGGTGTGAAAAACATGGAGAGCATGAAAAGGTGTGGAAAATATCAAGAGCATGAAAAGGCCTGAAAAATATGAAGAGCATTAAAAGGAGTGAAAAACACGAAGAGCATGAAAAGGTGTGAAAAATACGAGGAGCATGAAAAAGTGTGAAAAATACGAGGAGCATGAAAAGGTGTGAAAAATACGAGAAGCATGAAAAGGTCTGATAAATACGAGGAGGATGAAAAGGTCTGAAAAATACGAGGAGCATGAAAAGGTCTGAAAAACACAAGGAGCATGAAAAGGTCTGAAAAACACAAGGAGCATGAAAAGGTCTGAAAAATACGGGGAGCCTGAAAAGTTGTGAACAATATGAACAGCATGAAACGGTGTGAAAAATATGAAGAGCATGAAAAGGTGTGAATCATACGAAGTGCATGAAAAGGTGTGAAATATACGAAGAGCATTAAAATGTGTGAAAAGTACAAACGCATCAAACGGTGTGAAAAATATGAAGAGCATGAAACGTTGTGAAAAATCACGAAAAGCATGAAAAGTTGTGAAAAATTCAGAGAGCATTAAAAGATGTGAAAAATTACCAAGAACATGAAAAAGTTTGAAAAATACAAAGAGCTTTCTGAAAAATATGAAGAGCATGAAACGTGTGAAAAATATGAGGAGCATGAAACTATCTGAAAATATGAAGAGCATGAAACGGTGTGAAAAATACGAGGAGCATGGAAAGGTCTGAAAAATACAAGGGTCGTGAAAAGGTGTGAAAAATACGAGGAGCATGGAAATGTGTGAAAAATACGAGGAGCATGAAAAGGTCTGAAAAATACGAGGAGCCTGAAAAGGTCTCAAAACTATCAAGAGCATGAAAAGGTCTGAAAAATACGAAGAGCATGCAAACGTCTGAAAAATATGAAGAGCATGAAAAGGTGTGCAAAATATGAGGAGCATGAAAAGTTCTGAAAAATACGAGGAGCATGAAAATGTGTGAAAAATACAGGGAGCATGCAAAGGCCTGAAAAATACGAAGAGCGTGAAAAGGTGTGAAAAATATGAGGAGGATGAAAAGGTCTGGAAAATACGAGGAGCATGCCAAGGTCTGAAAATTATGAGGAGCATGAAAAGGTCTGAAAAATACGAGGATCATGAAAAGGTCTGAAAAATATGAGGAGCATGAAACAGTGTGAGAATATGAAGAGCATGAAACGGTATGAAAAATATGAAGAGCAGGAAAAGGTGTGAAAAATATGAAGAGCATGAAACGGTGTGAAAAATATGAGGAGCAAGAAAAGGTGTCAAAAATATGAGGAGCATGTAAAGGTGTGAAAAATATGAAGAGCATGAAAAGTTCTGAAAAATACGAGGAGCAAGAAATAGTGTCAAAAATATGAGGAGCATGTAAAGGTGTGAAAAATTTGAAGAGCATGAAACTATGATAAATATGAGGAGCATGTAATGGTGTGAACATATGAAGAGCATGAAACAGTGTGAAATATATGAAGAGCATGAAAAGAAGTGAAAAATATGAAGATTATGAAACAGTGTGAAAAATATGAATAGCATGAAAAGGTGTGAAAAATATGAAGTGCATGAAACGGTGTGAAAAATGCGAAGAGCATGAAAAGTTCTGAAAAATATGGAGATGACGAAAAGTTCTGATAAATACGAAAAGCATGAAACGGTGTGAAAAATAAGAAGATCATGAAAACATCTGATAAATACGAAGAGCATGAAACGGTGTGAAAAATACAAAGAGCATGAAAAGATCTGAAAAATACGAAGAGAATGATAAAACCTGAAAAATACGAAGAGCATGAAAAGGTGTAAAAAATTTGAAAAGCATGACAAGGTGTGAAAAATATGAAGAGCATGAAACGGTGTGTAAAATATGAAGAGCAAGAAAAGGTTTAAAAAATATGAAGAGCATGAAAAGTTGTGTAAAATATGAGGAGCAAGAAAAGGTTTAAAAAATACGAAGAGCATGAAAAGGTGTGAAAAATTTGAAAAGCATGACAAGGTGTGAAAAATATGAAGAGCATGAAACGGTGTGAAAAATAAGAAGAGCAAGAAAAGGTTTAAAAAATAAGAAGAGCATGAGAAGTTGTGTAAAATATGAAGAGCATGTAAACGTGTGAAAAATATGTGGAGCATGAAAAGGTCTGAAAAATATGAAGAGCATGAAAAGGTGTGAAAAATCTGAGGAGCATGAAACGGTGTGACAATATGAAGCTCATGAAAAGATGTGAAATATATGAGGAGCATGAAATGGTGTGAAAAATAAGAAGAGCATGAAAAGCTGTAAAAAATATGAAGAGCATGAAAAGGTCTGAAAAATACGAAGAGCATGAAAAGGTCTGAAAAATATAAAGAGATTGAAAAGGTCTGAAAAATAGGAAAGGCATGAAAAGTTGTGAAAAATTGAAGAGCATGAAAAGGTCTGAAAAATATCAATAACATGAAAACTTCTGAAAAATATCAAGAGCGTGAAAAATACGAAGAGCATGAAAAGTTCTGAAAAATACGAAGAGCATGAAAATTTCTGAAAAATACGAAGAGCATGAAGAGCATGAAAATTTCTGAAAAATATGAAGAGCTGAAAAGGTGTGAAAAATATAATGAGCATGAAAAGTTGTGAATAATATGAGGAGTATGAAAGGTGTGAACAATATGAGGAGCATGAGAAGTTGTGAAAAATACGAGGAGCGTGAAAAGTTCAGAAAAATATGAGGAACATGCAAAGGTCTGAAAAATACGAAGAGCATGAAAAGGTCTGAAAAATACAAAGAGCATGAAAAGGTCTGAAAAATACATTGAGCATGAAACGGTGTGAAAAATGAGAAGAGGATGAAAATGTGTGAAAAATATGAAGAGCATGAAAAAGTGTGAAAAATTTCGAAGAGCCTGAAGAGGTGTGAAAAATACGAAGAGCATGAAAAGTTGTGAAAAACACGAAGTGCATGAAAAGGTGTGAAACATACGAAGAGCCTGAAACGGTGTGAAAAATGTGCAGAGCATGAAAGGTTATGAAAACTACGAAGAGCTTGAAAAAGTCTGAAAAATATCAAGAGCTTGAAAAGTTCTGAAGTATATGAAGAGCATGAAAAGTTGTGAAAAATACCAGGAGCATGAAAAGCTGTGAAAAATACGAAGAGCATGTAAAGGTCTGAAAACTATGAAGAGCATGAAAAGTTGTGAACAATATGAGGTTCATGAAATGGTGTGAAAAATATGAAGAGCATGAAACGGTGTGTAAAGTATGAAAAGCATGAAAAGGTGTGAAATATACCAGGAGCATGAAAAGCTGTGATTTACGAGGAGAATGAAAAGTTCTGAAAAATAGGAGGAGCATGAAAAGGTGTGAAAAATGCAAGGAGCATGAAAAGGTCTGAAAAATACCAGGAGCATAAAAAGTTGTGAATAATATGAGGAGTATGAAAAGGTGTGAACAATATGAGGAGCATGGGAAGTTGTGAAAAACACAAGGAGCGTGAAAAGTTCTGAAAAATACGAGGAGCATGCAAAGGTCTAAAAAATACGAGGAGCTTGCAAAGGTCTGAAAAATACGAGTAGCATGAAAAGGTCTAAAATATACGAGGAGCATGAAAAGGTGTGAATAATACGAGGAGCATGAAAAGGTCTAAAACATACAAGGAGCATGAAAAGGTGTGAATAATACAAAAAGCATGAAAAGGTGTGAAATATACAAAGAGCATGAAAAGGTGTGAAAAATTATGAAGTGCATGAAAAGTTGTGAAAAATTACGAAGACCATGAAAACATGTGAAAAATACAAAGAGCATGAAAAGCTGTGAAAAATACGAAGAGCATGAAAAGGTGTGAAAAATATGAAGAGCATTAAACGGTGTGAAAAATACAAAGTGCATGAAACGCTGTGAAAAATAGGAAGAGCTTGAAAAGTTCTGAAAAATATGAAGAGCATGAAAAGGTGTGAAAAATACCAGGAGCATGAAAAGCTGTGAACAATACGAAGAGCATGAAAAATTCTGAAACATACGAAGAGCATGCAAAGGTTTGAAAATTATGAAGAGCATGAAAAGTTGTGAACAATATGAGGTTCATGAAATGGTGTGAAAAATATGAAGAGCATGAAACGGTGTGTAAATATGAAGAGCATGAAAAGGTGTGAAAAATACCAGGAGCATAAAAAGCTGTGATTTACGAGCAGAATGAAAAGTTCTGAAAAATAGGAGGAGCATGAAAAGGTCTGAAAAATACCAGGAGCATAAAAAGGTGTGAATAATATGAGGAGTATGAAAAGGTGTGAACAATGTGAGGAGCATGAGAAGCTGTGAAAAACACGAGGAGCGTGAAAAGTTCTGAAAAATACGAGGAGCATGCAAAGGTCTGAAAAATACGAGGAGCTTGCAAAGGTCTGAAAAATACGAGTAGCATGAAAAGGTGTGAAATATACGAAGAGCATGAAAAGGTGTGAAAAATTACGAAGTGCAGGAAAAGTTGTAAAAAATTACGAAGACCATGAAAAGATGTGAAAAATAAAAAGAGCATGAAAGGTGTGAAAAATACGAAGAGCATGAAAAGGTGTGAAAAATATGAACAGCATTAAACGGTGTGAAAAATACGAGGAGCATGAAAAGGTCTGAAAATTACAAGGAGCATGAAAAGGTCTGAAAAATGTGAGGAGCATGAAAAGGTGTGAAAAACACAAGAGCATGAAAATGTGTGAAAAATACGAGGAGCATGAAAAGGTTTGAAAAATACGAGGAGCATGAAAAGTTGTGAAAAATACGAGGAGCATGAAAAGGTGTGAAAAATACGAGAAGCATGAAACGGTCTGAAAAAGACGAGGATCATGAAAAGGTGTCAAAAATATGAGAAGCATGAAAAGGTGTGAAATATATGAGGAACATGAAACAGTCTGAAAAATATGAGGAGCATGAAACGTTATGAAAAATATGAGGAGCATGAAACGATGTGAAAAATATGAAGAGCATGAAAAGTTGTGAACAATATGAGGAGCATGAAAAGGTGTGAAAAATATGAAGAGCATGAAAAGTTGTGAACAATATGAGGAGCATGAAAAGGTGTGAAAAATACAAGGAGCATGAAAAGGTCTGAAAAATACGAGGGGCCTTAATGTCTGAAAAATACGAGGAGCGTGAAAAGGTGTGAAAAATAGGAGGAATATGAAAATGTGTGAAAAATACGAGGAGCAGGAAAAGTTCTGAAAAACACGAGGAGCATGAAAATGTCTGAAAAATACGAGGTGCCTGAATGTCTGAAAAATACGAGGAGCGTGAAAAGGTCTGAAAAACACGAGGAGCATGAAAAGGTCTGAAAAATACGAAGACCATGAAAGGTATGAAAAATACAGGGAGCATGAAAAGGTCTGAAAAATACGAGGAGCATGAAAGGTATGAAAAATACAGGGAGCATGAAAAGGTCTGAAAAATACGAGGACCATGAAAATGTCTGAAAAATATGAGGGGCCTGAATGTCTGAAAAATATGAGGAGCGTGAAAAAGTCTGAAAAACACGAGGAGCATGAAAAGGTCTGAAAAATATGAGGAGCATGAAAAGGTGTCAAAAATATGACTAGCATGAAATGCTGTGAAAATATGAAGAGCATGAAATGGTGTGAAGAAATATGAGGAGCATGAAAAGGTGTGGAAAACACGAAGAGCAAGAAAAGGTGTGAAAAACACGGAGAGCATGAAAAGGTGTGAAAAATATCAAGAGCGTGAAAAGGCCTGAAAGATATGAAGAGCATTAAAAGGAGTGAAAAACACGAAGAGCATGAAAAGGTGTGAAAAAGAGGAAGAGCATGAAAAGGTGTGAATAATACGAGAAGCATGAAACGGTCTGAAAAATACGAGGACCATGAAAGGTATGAAAGATACAGGGAGCATGAAAAGGTCTGAAAAATATGAGGAGCATGAAAAGGTGGGAAAAATAAGAGGAGCATGAAAAGTTATCAAAAATATGAGGAGCATGAAACGGTGTGAAAATATCATGAGCATGAAACTGTGTGAAAAATATGAAGAGCATGAAAGGTGTGAGAAATATGAGGAGAATGAAAAGGTCTGAAAAGTACAAGGAGCATGAAAAAATCGGAAAAATACTAGGAGCATGAAAAGGTCTGAAAAATACAAAGAGCATGAAAAGTTGTGAAAAACACGAAGTGCATGAAAAGGTGTGAAACATACGAAGAGCCCGAAACGGTGTGAAAAATGTGCAGAGCATGAAAGGTTATGAAAACTACGAAGAGCTTGAAAAAGTCTGAAAAATATCAAGAGCTTGAAAAGTTCTGAAGTATATGAAGAGCATGAAAAGTTGTGAAAAATACCAGGAGCATGAAAAGCTGTGAAAAATACGAAGAGCATGTAAAGGTCTGAAAACTATGAAGAGCATGAAAAGTTGTGAACAATATGAGGTTCATGAAATGGTGTGAAAAATATGAAGAGCATGAAACGGTGTGTAAAGTATGAAAAGCATGAAAAGGTGTGAAATATACCAGGAGCATGAAAAGCTGTGATTTACGAGGAGAATGAAAAGTTCTGAAAAATAGGAGGAGCATGAAAAGGTGTGAAAAATGCAAGGAGCATGAAAAGGTCTGAAAAATACCAGGAGCATAAAAAGTTGTGAATAATATGAGGAGTATGAAAAGGTGTGAACAATATGAGGAGCATGGGAAGTTGTGAAAAACACAAGGAGCATGAAAAGTTCTGAAAAATACGAGGAGCATGCAAAGGTCTAAAAAATACGAGGAGCTTGCAAAGGTCTGAAAAATACGAGTAGCATGAAAAGGTCTAAAATATACGAGGAGCATGAAAAGGTGTGAATAATACGAGGAGCATGAAAAGGTCTAAAACATACAAGGAGCATGAAAAGGTGTGAATAATACAAAAAGCATGAAAAGGTGTGAAATATACAAAGAGCATGAAAAGGTGTGAAAAATTATGAAGTGCATGAAAAGTTGTGAAAAATTACGAAGACCATGAAAAGATGTGAAAAATACAAAGAGCATGAAAAGCTGTGAAAAATACGAAGAGCATGAAAAGGTGTGAAAAATATGAAGAGCATTAAACGGTGTGAAAAATACAAAGTGCATGAAACGCTGTGAAAAATAGGAAGAGCTTGAAAAGTTCTGAAAAATATGAAGAGCATGAAAAGGTGTGAAAAATACCAGGAGCATGAAAAGCTGTGAACAATACGAAGAGCATGAAAAATTCTGAAACATACGAAGAGCATGCAAAGGTTTGAAAACTATGAAGAGCATGAAAAGTTGTGAACAATATGAGGTTCATGAAATGGTGTGAAAAATATGAAGAGCATGAAACGGTGTGTAAATATGAAGAGCATGAAAAGGTGTGAAAAATACCAGGAGCATAAAAAGCTGTGATTTACGAGCAGAATGAAAAGTTCTGAAAAATAGGAGGAGCATGAAAAGGTCTGAAAAATACCAGGAGCATAAAAAGGTGTGAATAATATGAGGAGTATGAAAAGGTGTGAACAATGTGAGGAGCATGAGAAGCTGTGAAAAACACGAGGAGTGTGAAAAGTTCTGAAAAATACGAGGAGCATGCAAAGGTCTGAAAAATACGAGGAGCTTGCAAAGGTCTGAAAAATACGAGTAGCATGAAAAGGTGTGAAATATACGAAGAGCATGAAAAGGTGTGAAAAATTACGAAGTGCAGGAAAAGTTGTAAAAAATTACGAAGACAATGAAAAGATGTGAAAAATAAAAAGAGCATGAAAAGGTGTGAAAAATACGAAGAGCATGAAAAGGTGTGAAAAATATGAACAGCATTAAACGGTGTGAAAAATACGAGGAGCATGAAAAGGTCTATATAATACGAGGAGCATGAAAAGGTCTGAAAATTACAAGGAGCATGAAAAGGTCTGAAAAATGTGAGGAGCATGAAAAGGTGTGAAAAACACAAGAGCATGAAAATGTGTGAAAAATACGAGGAGCATGAAAAGGTTTGAAAAATACGAGGAGCATGAAAAGTTGTGAAAAATACGAGGAGCATGAAAAGGTGTGAAAAATACGAGAAGCATGAAACGGTCTGAAAAAGACGAGGATCATGAAAAGGTGTCAAAAATATGAGAAGCATGAAAAGGTGTGAAATATGAGGAACATGAAACGGTCTGAAAAATATGAGGAGCATGAAACGTTGTGAAAATATGAAGAGCATGAAATGGTATGAAAAATATGAAGAGCTTTAAATCTTATCAAATATATGACGAACATAAAAAGATGTGAAAAATATGAGGAGCATGAAACGGTATGAAAAATATGAAGAGCATGAAACGATGTGAAAAATATGAAGAGCATGAAAAGTTGTGAACAATATGAGGAGCATGAAAAGGTGTGAAAAATACGAGGAGCATGAAAAGGTCTGAAAAATACGAGGGGCCTTAATGTCTGAAAAATACGAGGAGCGTGAAAAGGTGTGAAAAATAGGAGGAATATGAAAATGTGTGAAAAATACGAGGAGCAGGAAAAGTTCTGAAAAACACGAGGAGCATGAAAATGTCTGAAAAATACGAGGTGCCTGAATGTCTGAAAAATACGAGGAGCGTGAAAAGGTCTGAAAAACACGAGGAGCATGAAAAGGTCTGAAAAATACGAAGACCATGAAAGGTATGAAAAATACAGGGAGCATGAAAAGGTCTGAAAAATACGAGGAGCATGAAAGGTATGAAAAATACAGGGAGCATGAAAAGGTCTGAAAAATACGAGGACCATGAAAATGTCTGAAAAATATGAGGGGCCTGAATGTCTGAAAAATATGAGGAGCGTGAAAAAGTCTGAAAAACACGAGGAGCATGAAAAGGTCTGAAAAATATGAGGAGCATGAAAAGGTGTCAAAAATATGACTAGCATGAAATGCTGTGAAAATATGAAGAGCATGAAATGGTGTGAAGAAATATGAGGAGCATGAAAAGGTGTGGAAAACACGAAGAGCAAGAAAAGGTGTGAAAAACACGGAGAGCATGAAAAGGTGTGAAAAATATCAAGAGCGTGAAAAGGCCTGAAAGATATGAAGAGCATTAAAAGGAGTGAAAAACACGAAGAGCATGAAAAGGTGTGAAAAAGAGGAAGAGCATGAAAAGGTGTGAATAATACGAGAAGCATGAAACGGTCTGAAAAATACGAGGACCATGAAAGGTATGAAAGATACAGGGAGCATGAAAAGTTCTGAAAAATATGAGGGGCATGAAAAGGTGGGAAAAATAAGAGGAGCATGAAAAGTTATCAAAAATATGAGGAGCATGAAACGGTGTGAAAATATCATGAGCATGAAACTGTGTGAAAAATATGAAGAGCATGAAAGGTGTGAGAAATATGAGGAGAATGAAAAGGTCTGAAAAGTACAAGGAGCATGAAAAAATCGGAAAAATACTAGGAGAATGAAAAGGTCTGAAAAATATGAGGAGCATGAAATGGTCTGAAAATTACGAGGAGCATGAAAAGATGTCAAAAATACGAGGAACATGAAAAGGTCTGAAAAATACGAGGAGCATGAAAAAGTATGGAAAATACGAGGAGCATGAAAATGTGTGAAAAACATGAGGAGCATGAAAACGTCTCAAAAATATGAGGAGGATGAAACGGTGTGAAAATATGAAGAGCATGAAACGCTGTGAAAAATATGAAGAGCATGAAAGGTGTGGAAAACCTGAGGAGCATGAAAAGGTGTGAAAAATTCGAGGAGCATGAAAAGGTCTGAAAATACGAGGAGCACGAAAAGTTCTGAAAAATACGAGGAGCATGAAAAGCTCTGTAAAATACGAGGAGCATGAAAAGGTCTGAAAAATACGAGGAGCATGAAACGGTCTGAAAAATACAAGGAGCATGAAAAGGTGTAAAAATACAAGGAGCAAAAAAAGGTCTGAAAAATACGAGGAGCATGAAAACGTCTGAAAAATACTAGGAGCATGAAAAGGTCTATATAATACGAGGAGCATGAAAAGGTCTGAAAATTACAAGGAGCATGAAAAGGTCTGAAAAATACGAGGAGCATGAAAAGGAGTGAAAAACACAAGAGCATGAAAATGTGTGAAAAATACGAGGAGCATGAAAAGGTTTGAAAAATATGAGGAGCATGAAAAGTTGTGAAAAATACGAGGAGCATGAAAAGGTGTGAAAAATACGAGAAGCATGAAACGATCTGAAAAATATGAGGATCATGAAAAGGTGTCAAAAATATGAGGAGCACGAAAAGGTGTGAAATATATGAGGAACATGAAACGGTCTGAAAAATATGAGGAGCATGAAACGTTGTGAAAATATGAAGAGCATGAAATGGTATGAAAAATATGAAGAGCTTTAAATCTTATCAAATATATGACGAACATAAAAAGATGTGAAAAATATGAGGAGCATGTAACGGTATGAAAAATATGAGGAGCATGAAACGATGTGAAAAATATGAAGAGCATGAAAAGTTGTGAACAATATGAGGAGCATGAAAAGGTGTGAAAAATACGAGGAGCATGAAAAGGTCTGAAAAATACGAGGGGCCTTAATGTCTGAAAAATACGAGGAGCGTGAAAAGGTGTGAAAAATAGGAGGAATATGAAAATGTGTGAAAAATACGAGGAGCATGAAAAGGTCTGAAAAACACGAGGAGCATGAAAATGTCTGAAAAATACGAGGTGCCTGAATGTCTGAAAAATACGAGGAGCGTGAAAAGGTCTGAAAAACCCGAGGAGCATGAAAAGGTCTGAAAAATATGAGGAGGATGAAAAGGTATCAAAAATATGACTAGCATGAAATGCTGTGAAAATATGAAGAGCATGAAATGGTGTGAAGAAATATGAGGAGCAGGAAAAGGTGTGGAAAACACGAAGAGCAAGAAAAGGAGTGAAAAACACGAAGAGCATGAAAAGGTGTGAAAAACAGGAAGAGCATGAAAAGGTGTGAAATATTCGAGAAGCATGAAACGGTCTGAAAAATACGAGGACCATGAAAGGTATGAAAATACAGGGAGCATGAAAAGGTCTGAAAAATACGAGGAGCATGAAAAGGTATGAAAAATATGAAAAGCATGAAAAGATGTGAAAAATATGAAGAGCATGAAAAGTTGTGAACAATATGAGGAGCATGAAAAAGTGTGAAAAATACGAGGAGCATGAAAAGGTCTGAAAAATACGAGGAGCGTGAAAAGGTGTGAAAAATCAGAGGAATATGAAAATGTGTTAAAAATACGAGGAACATGAAAAGGTCTGAAAAACACGAGGAGCATGAAAATGTCTGAAAAATATGAGGGGCCTGAATGTCTGAAAAATACGAGGAGCGTGAAAAGGCCTGAAAAATACGAGGAGCATGAAAAGGTCTGAAAAATATGAGGAGCATAAAAAGGTGTCAAAAATATGACTAGCATGAAATGCTGTGAAAATATGAAGAGCATGAAATGGTGTGAAGAAATATGAGGAGCAGGAAAAGGTGTGGAAAACACGAAGAGCAAGAAAAGGAGTGATAAACACGAAGAGCATGAAAAGGTGTGAAAAACAGGAAGAGCATGAAAAGGTGTGAAAAATTCGAGAAGCATGAAACGGTCTGAAAAATACGAGGACCATGAAAGGTATGAAAATACAGGGAGCATGAAAAGGTCTGAAAAATATGAAAAGCATGAAAAGATGTGAAAAATATGAAGAGCATGAAACGTTGTGAACAATATGAGGAGCATGAAAAGGTGTGAAAAATACGAGGAGCATGAAAAGGTCTGAAAAATACGAGGAGCGTGAAAAGGTGTGAAAAATTGGAGGAATATGAAAATGTGTTAAAAATACGAGGAGCATGAAAAGGTCTGAAAAACACGAGGAGCATGAAAATGTCTGAAAAATATGAGGGGCCTGAATGTCTGAAAAATACGAGGAGCGTGAAAAGGTCTGAAAAATACGAGGAGCATGAAAAGGTCTGAAAAATATGAGGAGCATAAAAAGGTGTCAAAAATATGACTAGCATGAAATGCTGTGAAAATATGAAGAGCATGAAGTGCTGTGAAGAAATATCAGGAGCATGAAAAGGTGTGGAAAACACGAAGAGCAAGAAAAGGTGTGAAAAACACGGAGAGCATGAAAAGGTGTGTAAAATATCAAGAGCGTGAAAAGGCCTGAAAAATATGAAGAGCATTAAAAGGAGTGAAAAACATGAAGAGCATGAAAAGGTGTGAAAAACAGGAAGAGCATGAAAAGGTGTGAAAAATACGAGAAGCATGAAACGGTCTGAAAAATACGAGGACCATGAATGGTATGAAAAATAAAGGGAGCATGAAAAGGTCTGAAAAATACTAGGAGCATGAAAAGGTGTGAAAAATAAGAGGAGCATGAAAAGTTATCAAAAAACATGAGGAGCATGAAACGGTGTGAAAATATCATGAGCATGAAACCGTGTGAAAAATATGAAGAGCATGAAAGGTGTGAGAAATATGAGGAGCATGAAAAGGTTTGAAAAGTACAAGGAGCATGAAAAGATCGGAAAAATACTAGGAGAATGAAATGGTCTGAAAAATATGAGGAGCATGAAATGGTCTAAAAAATACGAGGAGAATGAAAAGGTCTGAAAAATACGAGGAGCATGAAAAGGTCTGAAAAATACGAGGAGCAAGAAAAGGTCTGAAAAATACGAGGAGCATGAAAAGGTCTGGAAAATACGAGGAGCATGAAAAGGTCTGAAAAATATGAGGAGCAAGAAAAGGTCTGAAAAATACGAGGAGCATGAAAAGGTCTGGAAAATACGAGGAGCATGAAAATGTGTGAAAAACATGAGGAGCATGAAAACGTCTCAAAAATATGAGGAGGATCAAACGGTGTGACAATATGTAGAGCATGAAACGCTGTGAAAAATATGAAGAGCATGAAAGGTGTGGAAAACATGAGGAGCATGAAAAGGTGTGAAAAATACGAGGAGCAAGAAAAGGTGTGAAAAATTCAAGGAGCACAAAAAGGTCTGAAAATACGAGGAGCACGAAAAATTCTGAAAAATAAGAGGAGCATGAAAAGCTCTGTAAAATACGAGGAGCATGAAAAGGTCTGAAAAATACGAGGAGCATGAAACGGGCTGAAAAATACAAGGAGCATGAAAAGGTGTAAAAATACGAGGAGCAAAAAAAGGTCTGAAAAATACGAGGAGCATGTAAAGGTCTGAAAAATACGAGGAGCAAGAAAAGGTGTGAAAAATACGAGAAGCATGAATCGTTCTGAAAAATACGAGGACCAAGAAAGGTATGAAAAATACGGGGAGCATGAAAAGGTCTGAAAAATACGACTAGCATGAAAAGGTCTGAAAAATACGACTAGCATGAAAAGGTCTGAAAAATAAGAGGAGCATGAAAAGGTGTCAAAAATATGAGGAGCATGAAACAGTGTGAAAATATAAAGAGCATGAAACGGTGTGAAAAATATGAAGAGCATGAAAGGTGTGAGAAATATGAGGAGCAAGAAAAGGTCTGAAAACTACAAGGAGCATGAAAAGTTGTGAAAATTACGAGGAGCATGAAAAGGTCTGGAAAATACGAGGAGCATGAAATTATCTGAAAAATATGAGGAGCATGAAACAGTGTGGAAACATGTAGAGCATGAAACGGTGTGAAAAATATGAAGAGCATGAAAAGGTGTGAAAAATATGAGGAGCATGAAACGGCCTGAAAAATATTAAGAGCATTAAAAGGTGTGAAAAATATGAGGATCATGAAAAGGTATGAAAAATACGATGAGCATGGAAAGGTCTGAAAAATACGAGGGGCCTTAATGTCTGAAAAATACGATGAGCGTGATAAGGTGTGAAAAATACGAGGAGTATGAAAATGTGTGAAAAACACAAGGAGCATGAAAAGGTCTGAAAAACACGAGGAGCATGAAAAGTTCTGAAAAATACGAGAAGCATGAAAATGTCTGTAAAACACAAGGAGCACGAAACGGTGTGAAAAATATGAGGAGCATGAAACGGTTTGAAAAATATGAGGAGCATGAAACGGTCTGAAAATATGAGGAGCATGAAAAGGTCTGAAAAATACGAGGGGCCAGAATGTCTGAAAAATACGAGGAGCGTGAATACGTCTGAAAAACACGAGGAGCATTAAAAGGTCTGAAAAATATTAGGAGCATGAAAAGGTGTCAAAAATATGACTAATATGAAACGGTGTGAAAATATGAAGAGCATGAAATGGTGTGAAAAATATGAGGAGCATGAAAACGTGTGAAAAACACGAAGAGCAAGAAAAGGTGTGAAAAACACAGAGAGCATGAAAAGGTGTGAAAAATATCAAGAGCGTGAAAAGGCCTGAAAAATATGAAGAGCATTAAAAGGAGTGAAAAACAGGAAGAGCATGAAAAGGTGTGAAAAATACGAAGAGCATGAAAAGGTGTGAAAAATATGAGGAGCATGAAAAAGTGTGAAAAATACGAAGAGCATGAAAAGGTCTGAAAAATACGAAGAGCTTGAAAACATGGGACAAATACGAAGAGCATGAAAAGATGTAAAAAATATGAAGTGCATGACAAGGTGTGAAAAATAAGTAGAGCATGAAACGGTGTGAAAAAAGAGAAGAGGATGAAAAGGTGTGAAAAATATGAAGAGCATAAAAAGGTGTGAAAAATTTCGAAGAACCTGAAAAGGTGTGAAAAATACAAAGAGCATGAAAAGTTGTGAAAAATACGAAGTGCATTAAAGGTGTGAAACATACGAATAGCCTGAACGGTGTGTAAAATATGAAGAGCATGAAAAGTTCTGAATAATATGAGGTTAATGAAATGGTGTGAAAAATATGAAGAGCATGAAACGGTCTGTAAAATATGAAGAGCATGAAAAGATGTGAAAAATACGCAGAGCATGAAAAGGTTTGAAAAATACGAGGAGCATGAAGAGGAGTGAAAAATACGAAGAGCATGAAAAGGTCTGAAAAATAGGAGGAGCATGAATAGGTCTGAAAATACGAAGAGCATGAAGAGAATGAAAAGTTCTGAAAAATATGAAGAGCATGAAAAGTTGTGTAAAATATGAAGAGCAAGAAAAGGTTTAAAAAATACGAAGAGCATGAAAAGGTGTGAAAAATTTGAAAAGCATGACAAGGTGTGAAAAATATGAAGAGCATCAAACGGTGTGAAAAATAAGAAGAGCAAGAAAAGGTTTAAAAAATAAGAAGAGCATGAGAAGTTGTGTAAAATATGAAGAGCATGTAAACGTGTGAAAAATATGTGGAGCATGAAAAGGTCTGAAAAATATGAGGAGCATGAAGAGGAGTGAAAAATACGAAGAGCATGAAAAGGTCTGAAAAATAGGAGGAGCATGAATAGGTCTGAAAATACGAAGAGCATGAAGAGAATGAAAAGTTCTGAAAAATATGAAGAGCATGAAAAGTTGTGTAAAATATGAGGAGCAAGAAAAGGTTTAAAAAATACGAAGAGCGTGAAAAGGTGTGAAAAATTTGAAAAGCATGACAAGGTGTGAAAAATATGAAGAGCATCAAACGGTGTGAAAAATAAGAAGAGCAAGAAAAGGTTTAAAAAATAAGAAGAGCATGAGAAGTTGTGTAAAATATGAAGAGCATGTAAACGTGTGAAAAATATGTGGAGCATGAAAAGGTCTGAAAAATATGAAGAGCATGAAAAGCTGTGAAAAATCTGAGGAGCATGAAACGGTGTGACAATATGAAGCTCATGAAAAGATGTGAAAAATATGAGGAGCATGAAATGGTGTGAAAAATAAGAAGAGCATGAAAAGCTCTAAAAAATATGAAGAGCATGAAAAGGTGTGAAAAATATGAAGAGCATGAAAAGGTGTGAAAAATACTAAGAGCATGAAAAGGAGGGAAAAATACGAAGAGCATGAAAAGGTGGGAAAAATACGAGGAGCATGAAAAGGTCTGAAAAAAAACGAGGAACATGAAATGGTGTAAAAATACGAGAACCATGAAAATGCGTGAAAATCACGAAGAGCATGAAAAGGTGTGAAAAATACGAGGAGCATGTAAAGGTCTGAAAAATAGAAGTAGCATAAAAAGGTCTGAAAAATACGGGGAGCATGAAAAGGTCTGAAAAATACGAGGAGCATGAAAAGGTGTGAAAAATACGAGGAGTAGGAAAAGGTGTCAAAAATACGAAGAGCATGAACAGGTGTGAAATATTACAAAGAGCATGAAAAGGTGTGAAAAATATGAGGAGCATGAAATGGTCTGAAAAATATCAAGAATTTGAAAAGGTCTGAAATATACGAAGAGCATGAAAACGTGTAAACAGTATGAAGAGCATGAAAATTTCTGAAAAATACGAGTAGCATGAAGAGTTCTGAAAAATACGAAGAGCATGAATAGGTCTGAAAAATAAGAGGAGCATGAAGATGTCTGAAAAATAGTAAGAGCATGGAAAGGTCTATAAAATACGAGGACCAGGCAAGGTCTGAAAAATACGAGGAGCATGAAAAGGTCTGAAAAATACGAGGAGCATGAAAAGGTGTGAAAAACACGAAGAGCATGAAAATGAATGAAAAATTCGAAGAGCATGAAAAGGTTTGAAAAATATGAGGAGAATGAAAAAGTGTGAAAAATACGAGGAGCATGAAAAGGTGTGAAAAATATGAAGAGCATGAAAAGTGTGAAAAATAGGAGCATGAAATGTGTGAAAAACATGAAGAGCAAGAAACGGTGTGAAAAACATGGAGAGCATGAAAAGGTGTGGAAAATATCAAGAGCATATAAAGGTGTGAAAAATACGAGGAGCATGAAAAAGTGTGAAAAACAGGAAGAGCATGAAAAGGTGTGAAAAATACAAAGAGCATATAAAGGTGTGAAAAATATGAGGAGCATGAAAAAGTGTGAAAAATACGAGGAGCATGAAAAGGTGTGAAAAATACGAGAAGCATGAAAAGGTCTGATAAATACGAGGAGTATGAAATGGTGTGAAAAATTACGAAGTGCAGGAAAAGTTGTAAAAAATTACGAAGACCATGAAAAGATGTGAAAAATAAAAAGAGCATGAAAAGGTGTGAAAAATACGAAGAGCATGAAAAGGTGTGAAAAATATGAACAGCATTAAACGGTGTGAAAAATACGAGGAGCATGAAAAGGTCTGAAAAATAGAAGGATCATAAAAACGTGTGAAAAATACGAGGAGTATGAAAAGGTGTCAAAAACACGAAAAGCATGAACAGGTGTGAAATATTACAAAGAGCATGAAAAGGTGTGAAAAATATGAGGGGCATGAAATGGTCTGAAAAATACGAAGAGCATGAAAAGGTCTGAAAAATATCAAGAACTTGAAAAGGTCTGAAATATACGAAGAGCATGAAAATGTGTGAACAGTATGAAGAGCATGAAAATTTCTGAAAAATACGAGTAGCATGAAGAGTTCTGAAAAATACGAAGAGCATGAATAGGTCTGAAATATCAGAGGAGCATGAAGAGGTCTGAAATATACTAAGAGCATGAGGAGGTCTAAAAAATACGAGGAGCATGAAAAGATCTGAAAAATAAGAAGAGCATGAAAAGGTCAGAAAAATACGAGGAGCATGAAACAGTCTGAAAACTAAGAAGAGCATGAAAAGGTCTGAAAAATTTTAAGAGCATGAAAAGATCTGAAAAATATGAAGTGATTGAAAAAGTGTGAAAAATATGAAGAGCATGAAATGCTGTGAAAAATATGAAGAGCATGAAAAGGTGTGAAAATTATGAGGAGCATGAAACGGTGTGAACAATACGAGGAGCATGAAATGGTGTGAACAATACGAGGAGCAGGAAAAGTTGTGAACAATACGAAGAGCATGAAAAGGTCTGAAAAATATAAGGAGTATGAAAAGGTCTGAAAAATAAGAAGAGCATGAAAAGGTGTGTTAAATATGAGGAGCATAAAAAGGTGTGAAAAATATTAACAGCATGAAAAGGTGTGAAAAATATGAAGAGCATGATAAGGTGTGAAACATATGAAGACAATGAAAAGGTCTGAAAAATATGAAGAGCGTGAAGAGCGACGTCAGTACTTGTGCCTAGATGCGAGCGACACTACGGGACTCTCCTCGAGGCTTGGCAGGGCAATTGGGATGCCTCTCCAGCTGAGGGGGGAGACCAGGGGTCCTGATCCACTTGCCACAGGAATCCTGGGACTACTATCCATATTAAAGAGGTGTCAGGCATCATCTCCTTTTGAAGCACTGACGTCCGCGTACCTCTGGAGTTTTCAAAGGATGTGAGGCCTCCGGTCGCGATGAGGCGGAGAACTAGGTCTTTCTCTGTGGTCTCCACAGGGGATTCAGACATCCCTTCGTCTTGGGAGATGCAAGATGAGCCTGCATTCAATTCACTGCAGGGATATCCAGCCTTACTTCGAGTCAGAGCATCTCGGTGTCCATTCCAAATGAGGCCACAAACTCAGGGTCCCTCTCACATACCTGTAGCTGAGAGAAGCCTCCTCTTGAGGTGCTTGTGGAAAGTTGGTATTCCTCTTGAGTCGAAGCCAGGGACTAAGCTCTCAACTCGAGTTGATTTGGGGTCCACGTAGACCTTTCTTGTTGCTACAGTGACCTCAGGATCCCTCTAGACTTGAGGCAGTGATCTTGGATTTCCACTGGAGTGTCATAAAGGTAATCAAGGCTCCTTTCACATTTGATGTGGAACACGGAATTGCTCTGCACCCAGTGCAGGGGAATCGGGCCTCATCTCGCGGCGAGGGGGAAGTCTCATGATTTTTCTCGATTTGCGGCCGGAACCTCGGGTATATTCTCGAGTTATGACGGGGAGGGCCCTTAAAGATACGTGAATTTTCAGCGACGACAGGACTCCTGCCTAGGTGCGAGGGACACCTGGGGATACTCCTCGAGTCTGGGCATGGCAATTGGGACGCGTCTCCACGTGAGGCGGGAGACCCAGGTTCCCTTTCCACGTGCCACAGGGACCCTGGGACTCCTATCCATTTTCAAGAGGAGTCAGGCATCGTCTCCTTGGGAAGCATTGATCTCCGCGGACCTCTCGGCTTTTCAAAGGTTGTGAGGCCTCCGGTCACGATGAGGCGGAGAACTAGGTCTTTCTCTGTGGTCTCCACAGGGGATTCAGACATCCCTTCATCTTGGGAGATGCAAAACGAGCCTGCATTCAATTCACTGCAGGGATATCCGGCCTTACTTTGAGTCAGAGCATCTCGGTGTCCTTTCCACGTGAGTCCACAAACTCAGGGTCCCTCTCACATACCTGTAGCTGAGAGAAGCCTCCTCTTGAGGTGCTTGTGGAAAGTTGGTATTCCTCTTGAGTCGAAGCCAGGGACTAAGCGCTCATCTCGAGTTGATTTGGGGTCCTCGGAGCCCTGTCGTGTTGCTACAGTGACCTCTGGATCCCTCCAGACTTGAGACAGTGATCTTGGGCTTTCTCTGGAGTGCCATCAAGGAAATCAAGGGTCCTTTCACGTTTGATTTGGAACACGGAATTGCTCTGCACGCACATCAGGGTAATCGGGCCTCATCTCGCGCCGAGGGGGAAGTCTCATGGTTTTTCTCGAATTCCGGAAGGAACTTGTGGTATATTCTCGAGTTACGACGGGGAGGGCCCTTCCTGACACGTGTTTGTTCAGCGACGTCAGGACTCCTGCCTAGGTGCGAGGGACAACTCGGGATTCTCCTCGAGTCTTGGCATGGGAATTGGCACGCGTCTCCACGTGAGGCGGGAGACCCAGGGTCCCTTTCCACGTGCCACAGTGATCCTGGGACTCCTATCCATTTTAAAGAGGAGTCAGGCATCGTCTCCTTTGGAAGCATTGATCTCCGTGGACCTCGCGAGTTTTCAAAGGATGTGAGGCCTCCGGTCGGGATGAGGCGGAGAACTAGTTCTTTCTCTGTGGTCTCCCCAGGGGATTCAGACATCCCTTCGTCTTGGGTGATGCAAGACGAGCCTGCATTCAATTCACTGCAGGGATATCCGGCCTTACCTCGAGTCAGAGCATCTCGGTTTCCATTCCACTTGAGGCCACAAACTCAGGGTCCCTATCACATACCTGTAGCTGAGAGAAGCCTCCTCTTCAGGTGCTTGTGGAAAGTTGGTATTCCTCTTGAGTCGAAGCCAGGGACTAAGCTCTCATCTCGAGTTGATTTGGTGTCCCCGGAGCCCTTTCATGTTGCTACAGTGACCTCAGGATCCCTCTAGACTTGAGACAGTGATCTTGGGTTTTCTCTTGAATGCCATCAAGGAAATCAAGGCTCCTTTCACGTTTGTTGTGGAACACGGAATTGCTCTGCACGCAGTGCAGGGGAATCGGGCCTCATCTAGCGGCGAGGGGGAAGTCTCATGGTTTTTCTCGAGTTGCGGCCGGAACCTGGGGTATATTCTCGAGTTATGACGGGGAGGGCCCTTCCAGACACGTGTTTGTTCAGCGACGTCAGCACTCCTGCCTAGGTGCGAGGGACACCTCGGGGTTCTCCTCGAGTCTTGGCATGGCAATTGGGACGCGTCTCCACGTGAGGCGGGAGACCCAGGGTCCCTTTCCCCGTGCCACAGGGATCCTGGGACTCCTACCCATTTTCAAGAGGAGTCAGGCATCGTCTCCTTTGGAAGCATTGATCTCCGCGGACCTCTCGAGTTTTCGAAGGATGTGAGGCCTCCGGTCGCGATAAGGCCGAGAACTAGGTCTTTCTCTGTGGTCTCCACAGGGTATTCAGACATCCCTTCGTCTTGGGAGATGCAGGACGAGCCTGCATTCAATTCACTGCAGGGATATTCGGCCTTACTTCGAGTCAGAGCATCTCGGTGTCCATTCCACTTGAGGCCACAAACTCAGGGTCCCTCTCACATAACTGTAGCTGAGAGAAGCCTCCTCTTGAGGTGCTTGTGGAAAGTTCGTATTCCTCCTGAGTCGAAGCCAGGGACTAATCTCTCATCTCGAGTTGATTTGGGGCCCACGGATCCCTTTCGTGTTGCTCCAGTGACCTCAGGATCCCTCTAGACTTGAGACAGTGATCTTGGGATTCTCTGGAGTGCCATCAAGGAAATCAAGGCTCCTTTCACGTTTGATGTGGAACAAGGAATTGCTCTGCACGCAGGGCAGAGGAATCGGGCCTCATCTCGCGGCGAGGTGGAAGTCTCATGGTTTTTCTCGAGTTACGGCCGGAACCTGGGGTATATTCTCGAGTTACGACGGGGAGGGCCCTTCTAGACACGGGTGTGTTCAGCGACGTCAGGACTCCTGCCTAGGTGCGAGGGACACCTCGGGATTCTCCTCGAGTCTTGGCATGGCAATTGGGACGCGTCTCCACGTGAGGCGGGAGACCCAGGGTCCCTTTCCCCGTTCCACAGGGATCCTGGGACTCCTATCTATTTTCAAGAGGAGTCAGGCATCGTCTCCTTTGGAAGCATTGATCTCCGTGGACCTCTTGAGTTTTCAAAGGATGTGAGGCCTCCGGCCGTGATGAGGCGGAGAACTAGTTCTTTCTCTCTGGTCTCCACAGGGGATTCAGACATCACTTCGTCTTGGGAGATGCAAGACGAGCCTGCATTCAATTCAATGCAGGGATATCTGGCCTTACTTCGAGTCAGAGCATCTCGGTGTCCATTCCACTTGAGGCCACACACTCAGGGTCCCTCTCACATACCTGTAGCTGAGAGAAGCCTCCCCTTGAGGTGCTTGTGGAAAGTTGGTATTCCTCTTGAGTCGAAGCCAGGGACTAAGCTCTCATCGCGAGTTGATTTGGGGCCCACGGAGCCCTTTCGTGTTGCTCCAGTGACCCCAGGATCCCTCTAGACTTGAGACAGTGTTCTTGGGTTTTCTCTGGAGTGCCATCAAGGAATTCAAGGCTCCTTTCACGTTTGATGTGGAACACGGAATTGCTCTGCACGCAGTGCAGGGGTATCGGGCCTCATCTCGCGGCGAGGGGGAAGTCTCATGGTTTTTCTCGAGTTGCGGCCGGAACCTGGGGTATATTCTCTAATTACGATGGGGAGGGCCCTTCCAGACACGTGTTTGTTCAGCGACGTCAGGACTCCTGCCTAGTTGCGAGGGACACCTCGGGATTCTCCTCGAGTCTTGGCATGGGAATTGGCACGCGTCTCCACGTGAGGCGGGAGACCCAGGGTCCCTTTCCACGTGCCACAGTGATCCTGGGACTCCTATCCATTTTCAAGAGGAGTCAGGCATCGTCTCCTTGGGAAGCATTGATCTCCGCGGACCTCTCGGGTTTTCAAAGGTTGTGAGGCCTCCGGTCACGATGAGGCGGAGAACTAGGTCTTTCTCTGTGGTCTCCACAGGGGATTCAGACATCCCTTCGTCTTGGGAGATGCAAAACGAGCCTGCATTCAATTCACTGTTGGGATATGAGGCCTTACTTCAATTCAGAGCATCTCGGTGTCCATTCCACTTGAGGCGACAAACTCAGGGTCCCTCTGACATACCTGTAGCTGTGAGAAGCCTCCTCTTGAGGTACTTGTGGAAATTTGGTATTCCTCTTGAGTCGAAGCCAGGGACTAAGCTCTCATCTCGAGTTGATTTTGGTTCCACAGAGCCCTTTTGTGTTGCTCCAGTGACCTCAGGATCCCTCTAGACTTGAGACAGTGATCTTGGGTTTTCTCTGGAGTGCCATCAAGGAAATCAAGGCTCCTTTCACGTTTGATGTGGAACACGGAATTGCTCTGCACGCAGTGCAAGGGAATCGGGCCTCATCTCGCGGCGAGGGGGAAGTCTCATGGTTTTTCTCGAGTTGCGGCAGGAACCGGGGGTATAATCTCGAATTACGACGGGAAGGGCCCTTCCAGACACGTGTTTGTTCAGCGACGTAAGGACTACTGCCTAGGTGCGAGGGACACCTCGGGTTTCTCCTCGAGTCTTGGCATGGCAATTGGGACGCGTCTCCACGTGAGGCGGGAGACCCAGGGTCCCTTTCCACGTGCCACAGGGATCCTGGGAATCCTATCCATTTTCAAGAGGAGTCAGGCATCGTCTCCTTTGGAAGCATTGATCTCCGCGGACCTCTCGAGTTTTCAAAGGATGTGAGGTCTCCGGTCGCGATGAGGCGGAGAACTAGGTCTTTCTCTGTGGTCTCCACAGGGAATTCAGACATCCCTTCGATTTGGGAGATGCAAGACGAGCCTGCATTCAACTCACTGCAGGGATATCCGGCCTTACTTCAAGTCAGAGCATCTCGGTGTCCATTCCAGTTGAGGCCACAAACTCAGGGTCCCTCTCACATACCTGTAGCTGAGAGAAGCCTCCTCTTGAGGTGCTTGTGGAAAGTTGGTATTCCTCTTGAGTTGAAGCCAGGGACTAAGCTCTCATCTCCAGTTGATTTGGGGCCCACGGAGCCCTTTCGTGTTGCTCCAGTGACCTCAGGATCCCTCTAGACTTGAGACAGGAATGTTGGGTTTTCTCTGGAGTGCCATCAAGGAAATCAAGTGTCCTTTCACGTTTGATGTGAAACACGGAATTGCTTTACACGTAGAGCAGGGGAATCGGGCCTCATCTCGCGGCGAGGGGAAGTCTCATGTTTTTTCTCGAGTTGCGTCCAGAACCTGGGGTATATTCTCGAGTTACGACGGGGAGGGCCCTTCCAGACACGAGTTTGTTCAGCGATGTCAGGACTCCTGCCTAGGTGCGAGGGACACCTCGGAATATTCCTCGAGTCTTGGCATGGCAATTGGGATACGTCTCCACGTGAGGCTGGAGACCCAGTGTCCATTTCCACATGCCACAGGCATCCTGGGACTCCTATCCATTTTCAAGAGGAATCAGGCATCGTCTCCTTGGGAAGCATTGATCTCCACGGACCTCTCGTGTTTTCAAAGGTTGTGAGGCCTCCGGTCACGATGAGGCGGAGAACTAGGTCTTTCTCGGTGGTCTCCACAGAAGATTCAGACATCCCTTCGTCTTGGGAGATGCAAAACAAGCCTGCATTCAATTCACTGTTGGGATATGCGGCCTTACTTCAATTCAGAGCATCTCGGTGTCCATTACAATTGAGGCCACACACTCAGGGTACCTCTGACATACCTGTAGCTGTGAGAAGCCTCCTCTTGAGGTGCTTGTGGAAATTTGGTATTCCTCTTGAGACGAAGCCAGGGACTAAGCTCTCATCTCGAGTTGATTTTGGTTCCACAGAGACCTTTTGTGTTGCTCCAGTGACCTCAGGATCCCGCTAGACTTGAGACAGTGATCTTGGGTTTTCTCTGGAGTGCCATCAAGGAAATTCAAGGCTCCTTTCACGTTTGATGTGGAACACGGAATTGCTCTGCACGCAGTGCAGGGGAATCGGGCCTCATCTCGCGGCGAGGGGGAAGTCTCATGGTTTTTCTCGAGTTGCGGCAGGAACCGGGGGTATAACCTCGAATTACGACGGGAAGGGCCCTTCCAGACACGTGTTTGTTCAGCGATGTAAGGACTCCTGCCTAGGTGTGAGGGACACCTCGGGATTCTGCTCGAATCTTGGCATGGCAATGGGGACGCGTCTCCACATCAGCCGGGAGACCCAGGGTCCCTTTCCACGTGCCACAGGGATCCTGGGACTCCTATCCATTTTCAAGAGGAGTCAGGCATCGTCTCCTTTGGAAGCATTGATCACCGTGGACCTCTCGAGTTTTCAAAGGATGTGAGGCCTCCGGTCGTGATGAGGGGGAGAACTAGGTCTTTCTCTGTGGTCTCCACAGGGAATTCAGACATCCCTTCGTCTTGGGAGATGCAAGACGAGCCTGCATTCAACTCACTGCAGGGATATCCGGCCTTACTTCGAGTCAGAGCATCTCGGTGTCCATTCCACTTGAGGCCACAAACTCAGGGTCCCTCTCACATACCTGTAGCTGAGAGAAGCCTCCTCTTGAGGTGCTTGTGGAAAGTTTGTATTCCTCTTGAGTCGAAGTCAGGGACTAAGCTCTCATCTCGAGTTGATTTGGGGTCCACGGAGCCCTTTCGTTTTACTCCAGTGACCTCAGGATCCCTCTAGACTTGAGACAGTGATCTTGGGTTTTCTCTGGAGTGCCATCAAGGGAATAAAGGCTCCTTTCACGTTTGATCTGGAACACGGAATTGCTCTGCATGCATTGCAGGGGAATCGGGCCTCATCTCGCGGCGAGGGGGAAGTCTCATGGGTTTTCTCGAGTTGCGGCCGGAACCTGGGGTATATTCTCGAGTTACGACGGGGAGGGCCCTTCCAGACACGTGTTTGTTCAGCAACGTCAGGACTCCTGCCTAGGTGCGAGGGACACCTTGGGATGCTCCTCGAGTCTGGGCATGGCAATTGGGACGCGTCTCCTCGTGAGGCAGGACACCCAGGGTCCCATTCCACGTGCCACAGGTATCCTGGGACGCCTATACATTTTCAAGAGGAGTCAGGCATCGTCTCCTTTGGAAGCATTGATCTCCGCAGACCTCTCGAGTTTTCAAAGGATGTGAGGCCTCGGGTCGCGATGAGGCGGAGAACTAGGTCTTTCTCTGTGGTCTCCACATAAAATTCAGACATTCGTTCGTCTTGGGAGATGCAAGACGAGCCTGTATTCAATTCACTGCAGCGATATCCGGCCTTACTTCGAGTCAGAGCATCTCGGCGTCCATTCCCTTTGAGGCCACAAACTCAGGGTCCCTCTCACATACCTGTAGCTGAGAGAAGCCTCCACTTGAGGTGCTTGTGGAAAGTTGGTATTCCTCTTGAGTCGAAGCCAGGGACTAAGCTCTCATCGCGAGTTGATTTGGGGCCCACGGAGCCCTTTCGTGTTGCTCCAGTGACCCCAGGATCCCTCTAGACTTGAGACAGTGTTCTTGGGTTTTTTCTGGAGTGCCATCAAGGAAATCAAGGCTCCTTTCACGTTTGATGTGGAACACGTAATTGCTCTGCACGCAGTGCAGGGGTATCGGGCCTCATCTCGCGGCGAGGGGGAAGTCTCATGGTTTTTCTCGAGTTGCGGCCGGAACCTGGGGTATATTCTCTAATTACGATGGGGAGGGCCCTTCCAGACACGTGTTTGTTCAGCGACGTCAGGACTCCTGCCTAGGTGCGAGGGACACCTCGGGATTCTCCTCGAGTCTTGGCATGGCAATTTGGACGCGTCTCCACGTGAGGCGGGAGACCCAGGGTCCCTTTCCAAGTGCCACAGGGATCCTGGGGCTCCTATCCATTTTCAAGAGGAGTCAGGCATCGTCTCCTTGGGAAGCATTGATCTCCGCGGACCTCTCGGGTTTTCAAAGGTTGTGAGGCCTCCGGTCACGATGAGGCGGAGAACTAGGTCTTTCTCTGTGGTCTCCACAGGGGATTCAGACATCCCTTCGTCTTGGGAGATGCAAAACGAGCCTGCATTCAATTCACTGCAGGGATATGCGGCCTTACTTCAATTCAGAGCATCTCGGTGTCCATTACAATTGAGGCCACACACTCAGGGTCCCTCTGACATACCTGTAGCTGTGAGAAGCCTCCTCTTGAGGTGCTTGTGGAAATTTGGTATTCCTCTTGAGTCGAAGCCAGGGACTAAGCTCTCATCTCGAGTTGATTTTGGTTCCACAGAGACCTTTTGTGTTGCTCCAGTGAACTCAGGATCCCGCTAGACTTGAGACAGTGATCTTGGGTTTTCTCTGGAGTGCCATCAAGGAAATTCAAGGCTCCTTTACGTTTGATGTGGAACACGGAATTGCTCTGCTCGCAGTGCAGGGGAATCGGGCCTCATCTCGAGGCGAGGGGGAAGTCTCATGGTTTTTCTCGAGTTGCGGCAGGAACCGGGGGTATAATCTCAAATTACGACGGGAAGGGCCCTTCCAGACACGTGTTTGTTCAGCAATGTAAGGACTCCTGCCTAGGTGTGAGGGACACCTCGGGATTCTCCTCGAATCTTGGCATGGCAATGGGGACGCGTCTCCACATGAGCCGGGAGACCCAGGGTCCCTTTCCACGTGCCACAGGGATCCTGGGACTCCTATCCATTTTCAAGAGGAGTCAGGCATCGTCTCCTTTGGAAGCATTGATCTCCGTGGACCTCTCGAGTTTTCAAAGGATGTGAGGCCTCCGGTCGCGATGAGGGGGAGAACTAGGTCTTTCTCTGTGGTCTCCACAGGGAATTCAGACATCCCTTCGTCTTGGGAGATGCAAGACGAGCCTGCATTCAACTCACTGCAGGGATATCCGGCCTTACTTCGAGTCAGAGCATCTCGGTGTCCATTCCACTTGAGGCCACAAACTCTGGGTCCCTCTCACATACCTGTAGCTGAGAAAAGCCTCCTCTTGAGGTGCTTGTGGAAAGTTTGTATTCCTCTTGAGTCGAAGTCAGGGACTAAGCTCTCATCTCGAGTTGATTTGGGGTCCACGGAGCCCTTTCGTTTTACTCCAGTGACCTCAGGATCCCTCTAGACTTGAGACAGTGATCTTGGGTTTTCTCTGGAGTGCCATCAAGGGAATAAAGGCTCCTTTCACGTTTGATGTGGAACACGGAATTGCTCTGCATGCATTGCAGGGGAATCGGGCCTCATCTCGCGGCGAGGGGGAAGTCTCATGGTTTTTCTCGAGTTGCGGCCGGAACCTGGGGTATATTCTCGAGTTACGACGGGGAGGGCCCTTCCAGACACGTGTTTGTTCAGCAACGTCAGGACTCCTGCCTAGGTGCGAGGGACACCTTGGGATGCTCCTCGAGTCTGGGCATGGCAATTGGGACGCGTCTCCTCGTGAGGCGGGAGACCCAGGGTCCCATTCCATGTGCCACAGGTATCCTGGGACGACTATACATTTTCAAAAGGAGTCAGGCATCGTCTCCTTTGGAAGCATTGATCTTCACGGAAATCTCGAGTTTTCAAAGGATGTGAGGCCTCGGGTCGCGATGAGGCGGAGAACTAGGTCTTTCTCTGTGGCCTCCACATAAAATTCAGACATCCGTTCGTCTTGGGAGATGCAAGACGAGCCTGCATTCAATTCACTGCAGCGATATCCGGCCTTACTTCGAGTCAGAGCATCTCGGCGTCCATTCCACTTGAGGCCACAAACTCAGGGTACCTCTCACATACCTGTAGCTGGGAGAAGCCTCCTCTTGAGGTGCTTGTGGAAAGATGGTATTCCTCTTGAGTCGATGCCAGGGACTAAGCTCTCATCTCGAGTTGATTTGGGGTCCACAGAGCCCTTTCGTGTTGCTCCAGTGACCTCAGGATCCCTCTAGACTTGAGACAGTGATCTTGGGTTTTCTCTGGAGTGCCATCAAGGAAATCAAGGCTCCTTTCACCTTTGATGTGGAACACGGAATTGCTCTGCACGCAGTGCAGGGGAATCGGGCCTCATCTCGCGGCGAGGGGGAAGTCTCATGGTTTTTCTCGAGTTGCGGCCGGAACCTGGGGTATATTCTCGAGTTACTACCGGGAGAGCCCTTCCAGACACGTGTTTGTTCAGCGACGTCAGGACTCCTGCCTAGGTGGGAGGGACACCTCGGGATGCTCCTCGAGTCTTGGCATGGCAATTGGGAAGCGTCTCCACGTGAGGCGGGAGTCGCAGCGTCCCTTTCCACGTGCCACAGGGATCCTGGGACTCCTATCCATTTTCAAGAGGAGTCAGGCATCGTCTCCTTTGGAAGCATTGATCTCCGTGGACCTCTCGAGTTTTCAAAGGATGTGATGCCTCCGCTCGCGATGAGGCGGAGAACTAGTTCTTTCTCTGTAGTCTCCACAGGGGATTCAGACATCCCTTCGTCTTGGGAGATGCAAGACGAGCCTGCATTCAATTCACTGCAGGAATATCCGGCCTTATTTCGTGTCAGAGCATCTCGGTGTCCATTCCACTTGAGGCCACAAACTCAGGGTCCCTCTCACATACCTGTAGCTGAGAGAAGCCTCCCCTTGAGGTGCTTGTGGAAAGTTGGTATTCCTCTTGAGTCGAATCCAAGGACTGAGCTCTCATCTCGATTTCATTTGGGGTCCACGGAGCCCTTTCGTGTTTCTACAGTGACCTCAGGATCCCTCTAGACTTGAGACAGTGATCTTGGGTTTGCTCTGGAGTGCCATCAAGGAAATCAAGGCTCCTTTCACGTTTGATGTGGAACACGAAAATGCTCTGCATGCAGTGCAGGGGAATCGGGCCTCATCTCGAGGCGAGGGGGAAGTCTCATGGTTTCTCTCGAGTTGCGGCCGGAACCTGGGGTATATTCTCGAGTTACGACGTGGGGGGCCCTTCCAGACACGTGTTTGTTCAGCGAAGTCAGAACTCCTGCCTAGGTTGGAAAGACTCCTCGGGATTCTCCCCGAGTCTTGGCTTGGCAATTGGGACGCGTCTCCACGTGATGCGGGAGACCCAAGGTCCCTTTCCACGTGCCACAGGGATCCTGGCACTCCTATCCATTTTCAAGAGGAGTCAGGCATCGTCTCCTTTGGAAGCATTGATCTCCGCGGACCTCTCGAGTTTTCAAATGATGTGAGGCCTGCGGTCCTGATGAGGCGGAGAACTAGGTCTTTCTCTGTGGTCTCCAAAGGGGATTCGGACATCCCATCGTCTAGGGAGATGAAAGACGAGCCTGCATTCAATTCACTGCAGGGATATCCGGCCTTACTTCCATTCAGAGCATCTCGGTGTCCATTCCACTTGAGGCCACAAACTCAGGGTACCTCTCACATACCTGTAGCTGAGAGAAGCCTCCTCTTGAGGTGCTTGTAGAAAGTTTGTGTTCCTCTTGAGTCGAAGCCAGGGACTAAGCTCTCAGCCTGAGTTGATGTGGGGTCCACAGAGACCTTTCGTGTTGTTACAGTGACCTCAGGATCCCTCTAGACTTGAGACAGTGATCTTGGGTTTTCTCTGGACTGCCATCAAGGAAATCAAGGCTCCTTTCACGTTTGATGTGGAACACGGAATTGCTCTGCACGCAGTGCAGGGGAATCGGGCCTCATCTCATGGCGACGGGGAAGTCTCATGGTTTTTCTCGAGTTGCGGCCAGAACCTGGTGCATATTCTCCAGTTACGACTGGGAGGGCCCTTCCAGACACGTGTTTGTTCAGCGACGTCAGGACTCCTGCCTAGGTGCGAGGGACACCTCGGGATTCTCCTCGAGTCTTGGCATGGCAATTGGGACGCGTCTCCACGTGAGGCGGGAGACTGAGGGTCCCTTTCCACGTGCCACAGGGATCCTGGGACTCCTATCCATTTGCAAGAGGAGTCAGGCATCGTCTCCTTTGGAAGCATTGATCTCCGCGGACCTCTCGAGTTTTCAAAGGATGTGAGGCCCCCGTTCGCGATAGGCGGAGAACTAGCTCTTTCTCTGTGGTTTCCACAGGGGATTCAGACATCCCTTCGTCTTGGGAGATGCAAGACGAGCCTGCATTCAATTCACTGCAGGGATATCCGGCCTTACTTCGAGTCAGAGCATCTCGGTGTCCATTCCACTTGAGGCCACAAACTCAGGGTACCTCTCACATACCTGTAGCTGAGAGAAGCCTCCTCTTGATGCTTGTGGTGCTTGTGGAAAGTTGGTGTTCCTCTTGAGTCGAAGCCAGGGACTAAGCTCTCATCTCGAGTCAATTTGGGGTCCACGGAGTGCTTTCGTGTTGCTCCAGTGACCTCTGGATCCCTCTAGACTTGAGACAGTGATCTTGGGTTTTCTCTGGAGTGCCATTAAGGAAATCAAGGCTCCTTTCACGTTTGATGTGGAACACGGATTTGCTCTGCACGCAGTGCAGGGGAATCGGGCCTCATCTCGCGGCGAGGGGGAAGTCTCATGGTTTTTCTCGACTTGCGGCCGGAACCTGGGGTATATAATTGAGTTACGACGGGGAGGGCCCTTCCAGACACGTGTTTTTTCAGCGACGTAAGGACTCCTGCCTAGGTACGAGGGACAACTCGGGATTCTCCTCGAGTCTGGGCATGGCAATTGGGCCACGTCTCCCCGTGAGGCGGGAGACCCAGGGTCCCTTTCCACGTGCCACAGGGATCCTGGGACTCCTATCCGTTTTCAAGAGGAGTCAGGCATCGTCTCCTTTTTAAGCATTGATCTCCGCGGACCTTTCGAGTTTTCAAGAATGTGAGGCCTCCGGTCGCGATGAGGCTGAGAACTAGGTCTTTCTCTGTGGTCTCCACAGGGGATTCAGACATCCCTTCGTCTTGGGAGATGCAAGACGAGCCTGCATTCAATTCACTGCAGTTATATCCGGCCTTACTTCGAGTCAGAGCATCTCGATGTCCATTTCACTTGAGCCCACAAACTCAGGGTCCCTCTCACATACCTGTAGCTGAGAGAAGCCTCCTCTTGAGATGCTTGTGGAAAGTTGGTATTCCTCTTGAGTCGAAGCCAGCGTCTAAGCTCTCATCTTGAGTTGATTTGGGGTCCACGGAGCCCTTTCTTGTTGCTCCAGTCACCTCAGGATCCCTCTAGACTTGAGACAGTGAACTTGGGTTTTCTCTGGAGTGCCATCAAGGAAATCAAGTCTCCTTTCACTTTTGATGTGGAACACGGAATTGCTCTGCACACTGTGCAGGGGAATCAGGCCTCATCTCGCGGGGAGGGGGAAGTCTCATGGTTTTTCTCGAGTTGCGGCCGGAACCTGGGGTATATTCTCGAGGTAGAACGGGGAGGGCCCTTCCAGACACGTGTTTGTTCAGCGACGTCAGGACTCCTGCCTAGGTGCGAGGGACACCTCGGGATTCTCCTCGATTCTTGGCATGGCAATTGGGACGCCTCTCCACGTGAGGTGGGAGACCCAGGGTCCCTTTCCACGTGCCACAGGGATCCTGGGACTCCTATCCGTTTTCAAGATGAGTCAGGCATCGTCTCCTTTGGAAGCATTGATCTCCGCGGACCTCTCGAGTTTTCAAAGGATATGAGGCCTCCGGTCGCGATAGGTGGAGAACTAGGTGTATCTCTGTCGTCTCCACAGGGGATTCAGACATCCCTTCGTCTTGGGAGATGCAAGACGAGCCTGCATTCAATTCACTGCATAGATACCCGTCCTTACTTCGAGTCAGAGCATCTCGGTGTCCATTCCACTTGAGGCCACAAACTCAGGGTCCCTCTCACATACCTGTAGCTGAGAGAAGCCTCCTCTTGAGGTGCTTGTGGAAAGTTGGTATTCCTCTTGAGTCGAAGCCAGGGACTAAGCTCTCATCGCGAGTTGATTTGGGGCCCACGGAGCCCTTTCGTGTTGCTCCAGTGACCCCAGGATCCCTCTAGACTTGAGACAGTGTTCTTGGGTTTTCTCTGGAGTGCCATCAAGGAAATCAAGGCTCCTTTCACGTTTGATGTGGAACACGGAATTGCTCTGCACGCAGTGCAGGGGTATCGGGCCTCATCTCGCGGCGAGGGGGAAGTCTCATGGTTTTTCTCGAGTTGCGGCCGGAACCTGGGGTATATTCTCGAGTTACTACCGGGAGGGCCCTTCTAGACACGTGTTTGTTCAGCGACGTCAGGACTCCTGCCTAGGTGCGAGGGACACCTCGGGATTCTCCTCGAGTCTTGGCATGGGAATTGGCACGCGTCTCCACGTGAGGCGGGAAACCCAGGGTCCGTTTCCACGTGCCACAGGGATCCTGGGACTCCTATCCATTTTCAAGAGGAGTCAGGCATCGTCTCCTTGGGAAGCATTGATCTCCGCGGACTTAACGGGTTTTCAAAGGTTGTGCGGCCTCCGGTCACGATGAGGCGGAGAACTAGGTCTTTCTCTGTGGTCTCCACAGGGGATTCAGACATCCCTTCGTCTTGGGAGATGCAAAACGAGCCTGCATTCAATTCACTGTTGGGATATGCGGCCTTACTTCAATTCAGAGCATCTCGGTGTCCATTACAATTGAGGCCACACAGTCAGGGTCCCTCTGACATACCTGTAGCTGTGAGAAGCCTCCTCTTGAGGTGCTTGTGGAAATTTGGTATTCCTCTTGAGTCGAAGCCAGGGACTAAGCTCTCATCTCGAGTTGATTTTGGTTCCACAGAGCCCTTTTGTGTTGCTCCAGTGACCTCAGGATCCCGCTAGACTTGAGACAGTGATCTTGGGTTTTCTCTGGAGTGCCATCAAGGAAATCAAGGCTCCTTTCACGTTTGATATGGAATACGGAATTGCTCTGCACGCAGTGCAGGGGAATCGGGCCTCATCTCGCGGCGAGGGGGATGTCTCATGGTTTTTCTCGAGTTGCGGCAGGAACCGGGGGTATAATCTCGAATTACGACGGGAAGGGCCCTTCCAGACACGTGTTTGTTCAGCGACGTCAGGACTCCTGCCTAGGTGCGAGGGACACCTCAGTATTCTAATCGAGTCTTGGCATGGCAATTGGGATGCGTCTCCAGGTGAGTCGGGAGACCCAGGTTCCCTTTCCACGTGCCACAGTGATCCTGGGACTCCTATCCATTTTCAAGAAGAGTCAGGCATCGTCTCCTTGGGAAGCATTGATCTCCGCGGTCCTCTCGAGTTTTCAAAGGATGTGAGGCCTCCGGTTGCATTGAGGCGGAGGACTAGGTGTTTCTCTGTGGTCTCCTCAGGGAATTCAGACATCCCTTTGTCTTGGGAGATGCAAGACGAGCCTGCATTCAATTCACTGCAGGGATATCCGGCCTTACTTCGAGTCAGAGCATCTCGGTGTCCATTCCATTTGAGGCCACAAACTCAGGGTCCCTCTCACATACCTGTAGCTGAGAGAAGCCTCCTCTTGAGGTGCTTGTGGAAAGTTGGTATTCCTCTTGAGTCGAAGCCATGGACTAAGCTCTCATCTCAAGTTGATTTGGGGTCCACGGAGCCCTTTCTTGTTGCTCCAGTGACCTCAGGATCCCTCTAGACTTGAGACAGTGATCTTGAGTTTTCTCTGGAGTGCTGTCAAGGAAATCAAGGCTCCTTTCACGTTTGATGTGGAACACGGAATTGCTCTGCACGAAATGCAGGGGAATCGGGCCTCATCTCGCGGCGAGGGGGAAGTCTCATGGTTTTTCTCGAGTTGCATCCGGAACCTGGGGTATATTCTCGAGTTACGACGGGGAGGGCCCTTCCAGACACGTGTTTGTTCAGCGACGTCAGGACTCCTGCCTAGGTGCGAGGGACACCTCGGGATTCTCCTCGAGTCTTGGCATGGCAATTGGGACGCGTCTCCACGTGAGGCGGGAGACCCAGGGTCCCTTTCCACGTGCCACAGGGATCCTGGGACTCCTATCCATTTTCAAGAGGAGTCAGGCATCGTCTCCTTTGGAAGCATTGATCTCCGCATACCTCTCGAATTTTCAAAGGATGTGAGGTCTCCGGTCGCGATGAGGCGGAGGACTAAGTCTTTCTCTATCGTCTCCACAGGGGATTCAGACAACCCTTCGTCTTGGGAGATGCAAGACGAGCCTGCATTCAATTCACTGCAGGGATATCCGGCCTTAATTCGATTCAGAGCATCTCGGTGTCCATTCAATTGAGGCCACAAACTCAGGGTCCCTCTCACATACTTGTAGCTGAGAGAAGCCTCCTCTTGAGGTGCTTGTGGAAAGTTGGTATTCCTCTTGACTCGAAGCCAGGGACTAAGCCCTCATCTCGATTTGATTTGGGGTCCACGGAGCCCTTTCGTGTTGCTCCAGTGACCTCAGGATCCCTCTAGACTTGAGACAGTGATCTTGGGTTTTCTCTGGAGTGCCATCAAGGAAATCAAGGCTCCTTTCACGTTTGATGTGGAACACGGAATTGCTCTGCACGCAGTGCAGGGGAATCGGGCCTCATCTCGCGGCGAGGGGGAAGTCTCATGGTTTTTCTCGAGTTGCGGCCGGAACCTGGGTTATATTCTCGAGTTACGACGGGGAGGGCCCTTCCAGACACGTGTTTGTTCAGCGACGTCAGGACTCCTGTCTAGGTGCGAGGGACACCTCGGGATTCTCCTCGAGTCTTGGCATGGCAATTGGGACGCGTCTCCATGTGAGGCGGGATACCCAGAGTCCCTTTCCACGTGCCACAGGGATCCTGGGACTCCTATCCATTTTCAAGAGGAGTCAGGCATCGTCCCCTTTGGAAGCATTGATCTCCGCGGACCTCTCGAGTTTTCAAAGGATGTGAGGCCTCCGGTCGCAATGAGGCGGAGGACTAGGTCTTTCTCTGTGGTCTCGACAGCGGATTCAGACATCCCTTCGTCTTGGGAGATGCAAGACAAGCCTGCATTCAATTCACTGCAGGGATATCCGGCCTTACTTCGAGTCAGAGCATCTCGGTGTCCATTCCACTTGAGGCCACAAACTCAGGGTCCCTCTCACATACCTGTAGCTGAGAGAAGCCTCCTCTTGAGGTTCTTGTGGAAAGTTGATATTCCACTTGAGTCGAAGCCAGGGACTAAGCTCTCATCTCCAGTTGATTTGGGGTCCACGGAGCCCTTTCCTGTTGCTCCAGTGACCTCAGGATCCCTCTAGACTTGAGACAGTGATCTTGGGTTTTCTCTGGAGTGCCATCAAGGAAATCAAGGCACCTTTCACGTTTGATGTGGAACTCGGAATTGCTCTGCACGCAGTGCAGGGGAATCGGGCCTCATCTCGCGGCGAGGGGGAAGTCTCATGGTTTTTCTCGAGTTGCGGCCGGAACCTGGGGTATATTCTCGAGTTACGACGGGGAGGGCCCTTCCAGACAAGTGTTTGTTCAGCGACGTCAGAACTCCTTCCTAGGTGCGTGGGACACCTCGGGATTCTCCTCGAGTCTTGGCATGGCAATTGGGACGCGTCTCCACCTGAGGCGGGGGACCCAGGGTCCCTTTCCACGTCCCACAGGGATCCTGGGACTCCTATCCATTTTCAAGACGAGTCAGGCATCGTCTCCTTTGGAAGCATTTATCTCCGCATACCTCTCGAATTTTCAAAGGATGTGAGGCCTCCGGTCGCGATGAGGCGGAGGACTAGGTCTTTCTCTATCGTCTCCACAGCGGATTCAGACATCCCTTGGTCTTGGGAGATGCAAGACGAGCCTGCATTCAATTCACTGCAGGGATATCCGGCCTTACTTCGAGTCAGATCAACTCGGTGTCCATTCCATTTGAGGCCAGCAAATCAGGGTCCCTCTCACATAAATGTAGGTGAGAGAAGCCTCCCCTTGAGGTGCTTGTGGAAAGTTGGTATTCCTCTTGAGTCGAAGGCACGGACTAAGCTCTCATCTCGAGTTGATTTGGGGTCCAAGGAGCGCTTTCGTGTTGCTACAGTGACCTCAGGATCCCTCTAGACTTGAGACAGTGATCTTGGGTTTTCTCTGGAGTGCCATCAACGAAATCAAGGCTCCTTTCACGTTTGATGTGGAACACGGAATTGCTCTGCATGCAGTGCAGGGGAATCGGGCCTCATCTCGCGGCGAGGGGGAAGTCTCATGGTTTTTCTCGAGTTGCGGCCGGAACCTGGGGTATATTCTCGAGTTACGACGGGGAGGGCCCTTCCAGACACGTGTTTGTCAGCGACGTCAGGACTCCTGCCTACGTGCGAGGGACACCTCGGGATTCTCTTCGAGTCTTGGCATGGCAATTGGGACGCGTCTCCACGTGAGGCGGGAGACCCAGGGTCCCTTTCCACGTGCCACAGGGATCCTGGGACTCCTATCCATTTCCAAGAGGCGTCAGGCATCGTCTCCTTTGGAAGCATTGATCTCCGCGGTCCTCTCGAGTTTTCAAAGGATATGAGGCCTCCGGTTGAGTTGAGGTGGAGGACTAGTTCTTTCTCTATGGTCTCCACAGGGGATTCAGACAACCCTTCATCTTGGGAGATGCAAGACGAGCCTGAATTCAATTCACTGCAGGGATAACCGGCCTTACTTCGAGTCAGAGCATCTCGGTGTCCATTCCACTTGAGGCCACAAACTCAGGGTCCCTCTCACATACCTGTAGCTGAGAGAAGCCTCCTCTTGAGGTGCTTGTGGAAAGTTGGTATTCCTCTTGAGTCGAAGCCAGGGACTAAGCTCTCATCGCGAGTTGATTTGGGGCCCACGGAGCCCTTTCGTGTTGCTCCAGTGACCCCAGGATCCCTCTAGACTTGAGACAGTGTTCTTGGGTTTTCTCTGGAGTGCCATCAAGGAAATCAAGGCTCCTTTCACGTTTGATGTGGAACACGGAATTGCTCTGCACGCAGTGCAGGGGTATCGGGCCTCATCTCGCGGCGAGGGGGAAGTCTCATGGTTTTTCTCGAGTTGCGGCCGGAACCTGGGGTATATTCTCGAGTTACTACCGGGAGGGCCCTTCTAGACACGTGTTTGTTCAGCGACGTCAGGACTCCTGCCTAGGTGCGAGGGACACCTCGGGATTCTCCTCGAGTCTTGGCATGGGAATTGGCACGCGTCTCCACGTGAGGCGGGAAACCCAGGGTCCGTTTCCACGTGCCACAGGGATCCTGGGACTCCTATCCATTTTCAAGAGGAGTCAGGCATCGTCTCCTTGGGAAGCATTGATCTCCGCGGACTTAACGGGTTTTCAAAGGTTGTGCGGCCTCCGGTCACGATGAGGCGGAGAACTAGGTCTTTCTCTGTGGTCTCCACAGGGGATTCAGACATCCCTTCGTCTTGGGAGATGCAAAACGAGCCTGCATTCAATTCACTGTTGGGATATGCGGCCTTACTTCAATTCAGAGCATCTCGGTGTCCATTACAATTGAGGCCACACAGTCAGGGTCCCTCTGACATACCTGTAGCTGTGAGAAGCCTCCTCTTGAGGTGCTTGTGGAAATTTGGTATTCCTCTTGAGTCGAAGCCAGGGACTAAGCTCTCATCTCGAGTTGATTTTGGTTCCACAGAGCCCTTTTGTGTTGCTCCAGTGACCTCAGGATCCCGCTAGACTTGAGACAGTGATCTTGGGTTTTCTCTGGAGTGCCATCAAGGAAATCAAGGCTCCTTTCACGTTTGATATGGAATACGGAATTGCTCTGCACGCAGTGCAGGGGAATCGGGCCTCATCTCGCGGCGAGGGGGATGTCTCATGGTTTTTCTCGAGTTGCGGCAGGAACCGGGGGTATAATCTCGAATTACGACGGGAAGGGCCCTTCCAGACACGTGTTTGTTCAGCGACGTCAGGACTCCTGCCTAGGTGCGAGGGACACCTCAGTATTCTAATCGAGTCTTGGCATGGCAATTGGGATGCGTCTCCAGGTGAGTCGGGAGACCCAGGTTCCCTTTCCACGTGCCACAGTGATCCTGGGACTCCTATCCATTTTCAAGAAGAGTCAGGCATCGTCTCCTTGGGAAGCATTGATCTCCGCGGTCCTCTCGAGTTTTCAAAGGATGTGAGGCCTCCGGTTGCATTGAGGCGGAGGACTAGGTGTTTCTCTGTGGTCTCCTCAGGGAATTCAGACATCCCTTTGTCTTGGGAGATGCAAGACGAGCCTGCATTCAATTCACTGCAGGGATATCCGGCCTTACTTCGAGTCAGAGCATCTCGGTGTCCATTCCATTTGAGGCCACAAACTCAGGGTCCCTCTCACATACCTGTAGCTGAGAGAAGCCTCCTCTTGAGGTGCTTGTGGAAAGTTGGTATTCCTCTTGAGTCGAAGCCATGGACTAAGCTCTCATCTCAAGTTGATTTGGGGTCCACGGAGCCCTTTCTTGTTGCTCCAGTGACCTCAGGATCCCTCTAGACTTGAGACAGTGATCTTGAGTTTTCTCTGGAGTGCTGTCAAGGAAATCAAGGCTCCTTTCACGTTTGATGTGGAACACGGAATTGCTCTGCACGAAATGCAGGGGAATCGGGCCTCATCTCGCGGCGAGGGGGAAGTCTCATGGTTTTTCTCGAGTTGCATCCGGAACCTGGGGTATATTCTCGAGTTACGACGGGGAGGGCCCTTCCAGACACGTGTTTGTTCAGCGACGTCAGGACTCCTGCCTAGGTGCGAGGGACACCTCGGGATTCTCCTCGAGTCTTGGCATGGCAATTTGGACGCGTCTCCACGTGAGGCGGGAGACCCAGGGTCCCTTTCCACGTGCCACAGGGATCCTGGGACTCCTATCCATTTTCAAGAGGAGTCAGGCATCGTCTCCTTTGGAAGCATTGATCTCCGCATACCTCTCGAATTTTCAAAGGATGTGAGGTCTCCGGTCGCGATGAGGCGGAGGACTAAGTCTTTCTCTATCGTCTCCACAGGGGATTCAGACAACCCTTCGTCTTGGGAGATGCAAGACGAGCCTGCATTCAATTCACTGCAGGGATATCCGGCCTTAATTCGATTCAGAGCATCTCGGTGTCCATTCAATTGAGGCCACAAACTCAGGGTCCCTCTCACATACTTGTAGCTGAGAGAAGCCTCCTCTTGAGGTGCTTGTGGAAAGTTGGTATTCCTCTTGACTCGAAGCCAGGGACTAAGCCCTCATCTCGATTTGATTTGGGGTCCACGGAGCCCTTTCGTGTTGCTCCAGTGACCTCAGGATCCCTCTAGACTTGAGACAGTGATCTTGGGTTTTCTCTGGAGTGCCATCAAGGAAATCAAGGCTCCTTTCACGTTTGATGTGGAACACGGAATTGCTCTGCACGCAGTGCAGGGGAATCGGGCCTCATCTCGCGGCGAGGGGGAAGTCTCATGGTTTTTCTCGAGTTGCGGCCGGAACCTGGGTTATATTCTCGAGTTACGACGGGGAGGGCCCTTCCAGACACGTGTTTGTTCAGCGACGTCAGGACTCCTGTCTAGGTGCGAGGGACACCTCGGGATTCTCCTCGAGTCTTGGCATGGCAATTGGGACGCGTCTCCATGTGAGGCGGGATACCCAGAGTCCCTTTCCACGTGCCACAGGGATCCTGGGACTCCTATCCATTTTCAAGAGGAGTCAGGCATCGTCCCCTTTGGAAGCATTGATCTCCGCGGACCTCTCGAGTTTTCAAAGGATGTGAGGCCTCCGGTCGCAATGAGGCGGAGGACTAGGTCTTTCTCTGTGGTCTCGACAGCGGATTCAGACATCCCTTCGTCTTGGGAGATGCAAGACAAGCCTGCATTCAATTCACTGCAGGGATATCCGGCCTTACTTCGAGTCAGAGCATCTCGGTGTCCATTCCACTTGAGGCCACAAACTCAGGGTCCCTCTCACATACCTGTAGCTGAGAGAAGCCTCCTCTTGAGGTTCTTGTGGAAAGTTGATATTCCACTTGAGTCGAAGCCAGGGACTAAGCTCTCATCTCCAGTTGATTTGGGGTCCACGGAGCCCTTTCCTGTTGCTCCAGTGACCTCAGGATCCCTCTAGACTTGAGACAGTGATCTTGGGTTTTCTCTGGAGTGCCATCAAGGAAATCAAGGCACCTTTCACGTTTGATGTGGAACTCGGAATTGCTCTGCACGCAGTGCAGGGGAATCGGGCCTCATCTCGCGGCGAGGGGGAAGTCTCATGGTTTTTCTCGAGTTGCGGCCGGAACCTGGGGTATATTCTCGAGTTACGACGGGGAGGGCCCTTCCAGACAAGTGTTTGTTCAGCGACGTCAGAACTCCTTCCTAGGTGCGTGGGACACCTCGGGATTCTCCTCGAGTCTTGGCATGGCAATTGGGACGCGTCTCCACCTGAGGCGGGGGACCCAGGGTCCCTTTCCACGTCCCACAGGGATCCTGGGACTCCTATCCATTTTCAAGACGAGTCAGGCATCGTCTCCTTTGGAAGCATTTATCTCCGCATACCTCTCGAATTTTCAAAGGATGTGAGGCCTCCGGTCGCGATGAGGCGGAGGACTAGGTCTTTCTCTATCGTCTCCACAGCGGATTCAGACATCCCTTGGTCTTGGGAGATGCAAGACGAGCCTGCATTCAATTCACTGCAGGGATATCCGGCCTTACTTCGAGTCAGATCAACTCGGTGTCCATTCCATTTGAGGCCAGCAAATCAGGGTCCCTCTCACATAAATGTAGGTGAGAGAAGCCTCCCCTTGAGGTGCTTGTGGAAAGTTGGTATTCCTCTTGAGTCGAAGGCACGGACTAAGCTCTCATCTCGAGTTGATTTGGGGTCCAAGGAGCGCTTTCGTGTTGCTACAGTGACCTCAGGATCCCTCTAGACTTGAGACAGTGATCTTGGGTTTTCTCTGGAGTGCCATCAACGAAATCAAGGCTCCTTTCACGTTTGATGTGGAACACGGAATTGCTCTGCATGCAGTGCAGGGGAATCGGGCCTCATCTCGCGGCGAGGGGGAAGTCTCATGGTTTTTCTCGAGTTGCGGCCGGAACCTGGGGTATATTCTCGAGTTACGACGGGGAGGGCCCTTCCAGACACGTGTTTGTCAGCGACGTCAGGACTCCTGCCTACGTGCGAGGGACACCTCGGGATTCTCTTCGAGTCTTGGCATGGCAATTGGGACGCGTCTCCACGTGAGGCGGGAGACCCAGGGTCCCTTTCCACGTGCCACAGGGATCCTGGGACTCCTATCCATTTCCAAGAGGCGTCAGGCATCGTCTCCTTTGGAAGCATTGATCTCCGCGGTCCTCTCGAGTTTTCAAAGGATATGAGGCCTCCGGTTGAGTTGAGGTGGAGGACTAGTTCTTTCTCTATGGTCTCCACAGGGGATTCAGACAACCCTTCATCTTGGGAGATGCAAGACGAGCCTGAATTCAATTCACTGCAGGGATAACCGGCCTTACTTCGAGTCAGAGCATCTCGGTGTCCATTCCACTTGAGGCCACAAACTCAGGGTCCCTCTCACATACCTGTAGCTGAGAGAAGCCTCCTCTTGAGGTGCTTGTGGAAAGTTGGTATTCCTCTTGAGTCGAAGCCATGGACTAAGCTCTCATCTCGAGTTGATTTGGGGTCCACGGAGCCCTTTCTTGTTGCTCCAGTGACCTCAGGATCCCTCTAGACTTGAGACAGTGATCTTGAGTTTTCTCTGGAGTGCTGTCAAGGAAATCAAGGCTCCTTTCACGTTTGATGTGGAACACGGAATTGCTCTGCACGAAATGCAGGGGAATCGGGCCTCATCTCGCGGCGAGGGGGAAGTCTCATGGTTTTTCTCGAGTTGCGGCCGGAACCTGGGGTATATTCTCGAGTTACGACGGGGAGAGCCCTTCCAGACACGTGTTTGTTCAGCGACGTCAGGACTCCTGCCTAGGTGCGAGGGACACCTCGGGATTCTCCTCGAGTCTTGGCATGGCAATTGGGACGCGTCTCCACGTGAGGCGGGAGACCCAGGGTCCCTTTCCACGTGCCACAGGGATCCTGGGACTCCTATCCATTTTCAAGAGGAGATAGGCATCGTCTCCTTTGGAAGCATTGATCTCCGCATACCTCTCGAATTTTCAAAGGATGTGAGGTCTCCGGTCGCGATGAGGCGGAGGACTAAGTCTTTCTCTATCGTCTCCACAGGGGATTCAGACAAACCTTCGTCTTGGGAGATGCAAGACGAGCCTGCATTCAATTCACTGCAGGGATATCCGGCCTTACTTCGAGTCAGAGCATCTCGGTGTCCGTTCAATTGAGGCCACAAACTCAGGGTCCCTCTCACATACTTGTAGCTGAGAGAAGCCTCCTCTTGAGGTGCTTGTGGAAAGTTGGTATTCCTCTTGAGTCGAAGCCAGGGACTAAGCTCTCATCTCGAGTTGATTTGGGGTCAATGGAGCCCTTTCGTGTTGCTCCAGTGACCTCAGGATCCCTCTAGACTTGAGACAGTGATCTTGGGTTTTCTCTGGAGTGCCATCAACGAAATCAAGGCTCCTTTCACGTTTGATGTGGAACACGGAATTGCTCTGCATGCAGTGCAGGGGAATCGGGCCTCATCTCGCGGCGAGGGGGAAGTCTCATGGTTTTTCTCGAGTTGCGGCCGGAACCTGGGGTATATTCTCGAGTTACGATGGGGAGGGCTCTTCCAGACAGGTGTTTGTTCAGCGACGTCAGGACTCCTGCCTAGGTGTGAGGGACACCTCGGGATTCTCTTCGAGTCTTGGCATGGCAATTGGGACGCGTCTCCACCTGAGGCGGGAGACCCAGGGTCCCTTTCCACGTGCCACAGGGATCCTGGGACTCCTATCCATTTCCAAGAGGCGTCAGGCATCGTCTCCTTTGGAAGCATTGATCTCCGCGGACCTCTCGAGTTTTCAAAGGATATGAGGCCTCAGGTTGTGTTGAGGTGGAGGACTAGGTCTTTCTCTATGGTCTCCTCAGGGGATTCAGACAACCCTTCATCTTGGGAGATGCAAGACCAGCCTGTATTCAATTCACTGCAGGGATAACCGGCCTTACTTCGAGTCAGAGCATCTCGGTGTCCATTCTACTTGAGGCCACAAACTCAGGGTCCCTCTCACATACTTGTAGCTGAGAGAAGCCTCTTCTTGAGGTGCTTGTGGAAAGTTGGTATTCCTCTTGACTCGAAGCCAGGGACTAAGCCCTCATCTCGATTTGATTTGGGGTCCACGGAGCCCTTTCGTGTTGCTCCAGTGACCTCAGGATCCCTCTAGACTTGAGACAGTGATCTTGGGTTTTCTCTGGAGTGCCATCAAGGAAATCAAGGCTCCTTTCACGTTTGATGTGGAACACGGAATTGCTCTGCACGCAGTGCAGGGGAATCGGGCCTCATCTCGCGGCGAGGGGGAAGTCTCATGGTTTTTCTCGAGTTGCGGCCGGAACCTGGGGTATATTCTCGAGTTACGACGGGGAGGGCCCTTCCAGACACGTGTTTGTTCAGCGACGTCAGGACTCCTGTCTAGGTGCGAGGGACACCTCGGGATTCTCCTCGAGTCTTGGCATGGCAATTGGGACGCGTCTCCATGTGAGGCGGGATACCCAGAGTCCCTTTCCACGTGCCACAGGGATCCTGGGACTCCTATCCATTTTCAAGAGGAGTCAGGCATCGTCTCCTTTGGAAGCATTGATCTCCGCGGACCTCTCGAGTTTTCAAAGGATGTGAGGCCTCCGGTCGCGATGAGGCGGAGGACTAGGTCTTTCTCTGTGGTCTCGACAGCGGATTCAGACATCCCTTCGTCTTGGGAGATGCAAGACGAGCCTGCATTCAATTCACTGCAGGGATATCCGGCCTTACTTCGAGTCAGAGCATCTCGGTGTCCATTCCACTTGAGGCCACAAACTCAGGGTCCCTCTCACATACCTGTAGCTGAGAGAAGCCTCCTCTTGAGGTTCTTGTGGAAAGTTGATATTCCTCTTGAGTCGAAGCCAGGGACTAAGCTCTCATCTCGAGTTGATTTGGGGTCCACGGAGCCCTTTCGTGTTGCTCCAGTGACCTCAGGATCCCTCTAGACTTGAGACAGTGATCTTGGGTTTTCTCTGGAGTGCCATCAAGGAAATCAAGGCTCCTTTCACGTTTGATGTGGAACTCGGAATTGCTCTGCACGCAGTGCAGGGGAATCGGGCCTCATCTCGCGGCGAGGGGGAAGTCTCATGGTTTTTCTCGAGTTGCATCCGGAACCTGGGGTATATTCTCGAGTTACGACGGGGAGGGCCCTTCCAGACACGTGTTTGTTCAGCGACGTCAGAACTCCTGCCTAGGTGCGAGGGACACCTCGGGATTCTCCTCGAGTCTTGGCATGGCAATTGGGACGCGTCTCCACCTGAGGCGGGAGACCCAGGGTCCCTTTCCACGTCCCACAGGGATCCTGGGACTCCTATCCATTTTCAAGAGGAGTCAGGCATCGTCTCCTTTGGAAGCATTGATCTCCGCATACCTCTCGAATTTTCAAAGGATGTGAGGCCTCCGGTCGCGATGAGGCGGAGGACTAGGTCTTTCTCTATTGTCTCCACAGCGGATTCAGACATCCCTTCGTCTTGGGAGATGCAAGACGAGCCTGCATTCAATTCACTGCAGGGATATCCGGCCTTACTTCGAGTCAGATCAACTCGGTGTCCATTCCATTTGAGGCCAGCAACTCAGGGTCCCTCTCACATAAATGTAGGTGAGAAAAGCCTCCTCTTGAGGTGCTTGTGGAAAGTTGGTATTCCTCTTGAGTCGAAGGCAGGGACTAAGCTCTCATCTCGAGTTGATTTGGGGTCCAAGGAGCGCTTTCATGTTGCTACAGTGACCTCAGGATCCCTCTAGACTTGAGACAATGATCTTGGGTTTTCTCTGGAGTGCCATCAACGAAATCAAGGCTCCTTTCACGTTTGATGTGGAACACGGAATTGCTCTGCATGCAGTGCAGGGGAATCGGGCCTCATGTCGCGGCGAGGGGGAAGTCTCATGGTTTTTCTCGAGTTGCAGCCGGAACCTGGGGCATATTCCAGGTTACGACGGGGAGGGCCCTTCCAGACACGTGTTTGTTCAGCGACGTCAGGACTCCTGCCTAGGAGCGAGGGACACCTCGGGATTCTCCTCGAGTCTTGGGATGGCAATTGGGAGGCGTCTCCACGTGAGGCGGGAGACCCAGGGTCCCTTTCCACGTGCCACAGGGATCCTGGGACTCCTATCCATTTTCAAGAGGAGTCAGGCATCGTCTCCTTTGGAAGCATTGATCTCCGCGGACCTCTCGAATTTTCAAAGGATGTGAGGCCTCCGCTCGCGATGAGGCGGAGAACTCGGTCTTTCTCTGTGGTCTCCACAGTGGATTCAGACATCCCTTCGTCTTGGGACATGCAAGACGAGCCTGCATTCAATTCACTGCAGGGATATCCGGAATTAATTCGAGTCAGAGCATCTCGGTGTCCATTCCACTTGAGGCAACAAACTCAGGGTCCCTCTCACATACCTGTAGCTGAGAGAAGCCTCCTCTTGAGGTGCTTGTGGAAAGTTGGTATTCCTCTTGAGTCGAAGCCAGGGTCTAAGCTCTCATCTCGAGTTGAGTTGTGGTCCACAGAGCCCTTTCGTGTTGCTCCAGTGACCTCAGGATCCCTCTAGACTTGAGACAGGGAAATTGGGTTTTCTCTGGAGTGCCATCAAGGAAATCAAGGGTCCTTTCTCATTTGATGTGGAACACGGAATTGCTCTGCACGCAGTGCAGGGGAATCGGGCCTCATCTCGCGGCGAGTGGGAAGTCTCATGGTTTCTCTCGAGTTGCGCCGGAACCTGGGGTATATTCTCGAGTTACGATGGGGAGGTTCCTTCCAGACACGTGTTTGTTCAGCGACGTCAGGACTCCTGCCTAGGTGTGAAGGACACCTCGGGATTTTCCTCGAGTCTTGGCATGGCAATTGGGACGCGACTCCACGTGAGGCGGGAGACCCAGGGTCCCTTTCCACGTGCCACAGGGATCCTGGGGCTCCTATCCATTTTCAAGAGGAGTCAGGCATCGTCTCCTTTGGAAGCATTGATCTCCGCGGACCTCTCGAGTTTTCAAAGGATGTGAGGCCTCCGAATGCAATGAGGCTGAGAACTAGGTCTTTCTCTGTGGTCTCCACAGGGGATTCAGACAACCCTTCATCTTAGGAGATGCAAGACGAGCCTGCATTCAATTCACTGAAGGGATATCCGGCCTTACTTCGAGTCAGAGCATCTCGGTGTCCATTCAACTTGAGGCCACAAACTCAGGGTCCCTCTCACATATCTGTAGCTGAGAGAAGCCTCCTCTTGAGGTGCTTGTGGAAAGTTGGTATGCCTCTTGAGTCGAAGCCAGGGACTAAGCTCTCATCTCGAATTGATTTGCGGTGCCAGGAGCCCTTTCGTGTTGCTCCAGTGACCTCAGGATCCCTCTAGACTTGAGACAGTGATATTGGGATTTCTCAGGAGTGCCATCAAGGAAATCAACTCTCCTTTCACGTTTGATGTGGAACACGGAATTGCCCTGCACGCAGTGCAGGGGAATTGGGCCTGAACTCGCGGCGATGGGGAGGTCTCATGGTTTTTCTCGAGTTGTGGCCGGAACCTGGGGTATATTCTCGAGTTACGACGGGGAGGGCCCTTCCAGACACGTGTTTGTTCAGCGACGTCAGGACTCCTGCCTTGATGCTGGGGACAACTCGGGATTCTCCTCGAGTCTTGACATGGCAATTGGGACGCGTCTCCACGTGAGGCGGGAGACCCAGGGTCCCTTTCCACGTGCCACAGGGATCCTGGGACTCCTATCCATTTTCAAGAGGAGTCAGGCATCGTCTCCTTTGGAAGCACTGATCTCCGCGGACCTTTCGAATTTTCAAAGGATGTGAGGCCTCCGGTCGCAATGAGGCGGAGAACTAGGTCTTTCTCTGTGGTCTCCACAGGGGATACAGACATCCCTTCGTCTTGGGAGATGCAAGACGAGCCTGCATTCAATTCACTGCAGCGATATCCAGCCTTACTTTGAGTCAGAGCATCTCGGTGTCCATTACACTTGAGGCCACAAACTCAGGGTCCCTCTCACATACCTGTAGCTGAGAGAAGCCTCCTCTTGAGGTTCTTGGGGAAAGTTGGTATTCCTCTTGAGTCGAAGCCAGGGACTAAGCTCTCATCTCGAGTTGATTTGGGGTCCACGGAGCACTTTCTTGTTGCTACAGTGACCTCAGTATCCCTCTAGACTAGAGACAGTGATCTTGGGTTTTCTCTGGGGTGCCATCAAGGAAATCAAGGCTCCTTTCACGTTTGATGTGGAACACGGAATTGCTCTGCAAGCAGGGCAGGGGAATCGGGCCTCATCTCGCGGCGAGGCGGAAGTCTCATGGTTTTACTCCACTTGTGGCCGGAACCTGGGGTATATTCTCGAGTTACGACGTGGGTGGCCCTTCCAGAAACGTGTTTGTTTAACAACGTCAGAACTCCTGCCTAGGTTCGATGGACAACTCGGGATTCTCCCCGAGTCTTGGCATGGCAATTGGGACGCGTCTCCACGTGAGGCGGGAGACCCAGGGTCCCTTTCCACGTTCCACAGGGATCCTGGGACTCCTTTCCATTTTCAAGAGGAGTCAGGCATCGTCTTCTTTGGAAGCATTGATCTCCGTGGACCTCTCGAGTTTTCAAAGGATGTGAGTCCTCCGGTCACGATGTGGCGAGAACTAGGTCTTTCTCTGTGGTCTCCTCAGGGGATTCAGACATCCCTTCATCTTGGGAGATGAAAGACGAGCATGCATTCAATTCACTGCAGGGATATCCGGCCTTACTTCGAGTCAGAGCATCTCGGTGTCCATTCCACTTGAGGCCACAAACTCAGCGTCCCTCTCACATACCTGTAGCTGAGAGAAGCCTCCTCTTGAGGTGCTTGTGGAAAGTTGATATTCCTCTTGAGTCGAAGCCAGGGACTAAGCTCTCATCTCGAGTTGATTTTGGGTCCACGGAGCCCTTTCTTGTTGCTACAGTGACCTCAGGATCCCTCTAGACTTGAGACAGTGATCTTGGGTTTTGTATGGAGTGCCATCAAGGAAATCAAGGCTCCTTTCACGTTTGATGTGGAACACGGAATTGCTCTGCACGCAGTGCAGGGGAATCGGACCTCATCTCGCGGCGAGGGGGAAGTCTCATGGTTGTTCTCGATTTGCGGCCGGAACCTGCGGTATATTCTCGATTTACGACGGGGAGGGTCTTTCCAGACACGTGTTTGTTCAGCGACGTCAGGACCCCTGCCTAGGTGCGAGGGACAACTCGGGATACTCCTCGAGTCTTGGCATGGCAATTGGGACGCGTCTCCACGTGAGGCGGGCGACCCAGGGTCCCTTTCCACGTGCCACAGGGATCCTGGGACTCCTATCCATTTTCAAGAGGAGTCAGGCATCGTCTCCTTTGAAAGCATTGATCTCCGCGGACCTCTCGAATTTTCAAAGGATGTGAGGCCTCTGGTCGCGATGAGGCAGAAAGTTAAGTCTTTCTCTGTGGTCTCCACAGGGGATTCAGACATCCCTTCGTCTTGGGAGATGCAAGACGAGCCTGCATTCAATTCACTGCAGGGATATCCGGCCTTACTTCGAGTCAGTGCATCTCGGTGTCCATTCCACTTGAGGCCACAAACTCAGGGTCCCTCTCACATACCTGTAGCTTAGAGAAGCCTCCTCTTGAGGTGCTTGTGGAAAGTTGATATTCCTCTTGAGTCGAAGCCAGGGACTAAGCTCTCATCTCGAGTTGATTTGGGGTCCACGGAGCCCTTTCGTGTTGCTCCAGTGACCTCAGGATCCCTCTAGACTTGAGACAGTGATCTTGGGTTTTCTCTTGAGTGCCATCAAGGAAATCAAGGCTCCTTTCAAATTTGATGTGGAACACGGAATTGCTCTGCACGCAGTTCAGGGGAATCGGGCCTCATCTCGTGGCAAGGGGGATGTCTCATGGTTTTTCTCAAGTTGCTGCCGAAATCTGGGGTATATTCTCGAGTTACGACGGGGAGTGCCCTTCCAGACACGTGTTTGTTCAGCGACGTCAGGACTCCTGCCTAGGTGCGAGGGACACCTCGGGATTCTCCTCGAGTCTTGGGATGGCAATTGGGACGCGTCTCCACGTGAGGCGGGAGACCCAGGGTCCCTTTCCACGTGCCACAGGGATCCTGGGACTACTATCCATTTTCAAGAGGAGTCAGGCATCGTCTCCTTTGGAAGCATTGATCTCCGCGGAACTCTCAAGTTTTCAAAGGATGTGAGGCCTCCGGTCGCGATGAGGTGGAGAACTAGTTCTTTCTCTGTCGTTTCCACAGGGGATTCAGACCTCCCTTCGTCCTGGGAGATGCAAGACGATCGTGCATTCAATTCACTGCAGGGATATCCGGCCTTACATCGAGTCAGAGCATCTCGGTGTCCATTCCACTTGAGGCCACAAACTCAGGGTCCCTCTCACATACCTGTAGCTGAGAGAAACCTCCTCTTGAGGTGCTTGTGGAAAGTTGGTATTCCTCTTGAGTCGAAGCCAGGGACTAAGCTCTCATCTCGAGTTGATTTGTGGTCCACGGAGCCCTTTCGTGTTGCTACAGTGACCTCAGGATCCCTCTAGACTTGAGACAGTGATCTTGGGTTTTCTCTGGTGTGGCATCAAGGAAATCAAGGCTCCTTTCCCGTTTGATGTGCAATACGGAATTGCTCGGCACGCAGTGCAGGGGAATCGGGCCTCATCTCGCGGCGAGGTGGAAGTCTCATGGTTTTTCTCGAGTTGCGGCCGGAACCTGGGGTATATTCTTGAGTTGCGACGGGGAGGGCCCTTCCAGACACGTGTTTGTTCAGCGACCTCAGGACTCCTGCCTAGGTGCGAGGGACACCTCGGGATTCTCCTCGAGTCTTGGCATGGCAATTGGGACGCGTCTCCACGTGAGGCGGGAGACCCAGGGTCCCTTTCCACGTGCCACAGGAATCCTGGGACTCCTATCCATTTTCAAGAGGAGTCAGGCATCGTCTCCTTTGGAAGCATTGAACTCGGCGGACCTCTCGAGTTTTCAAAGGATGTGAGGCCTCCGGTCGCGATGAGGCGGAGAACTAGGTCTTTCTCTGTGGTCTCCACAGGGGATTCAGACATCCCTTCGTCTTCGGAGATGCAAGACGAGCCTGCATTCAATTCACTGCAGGGATATCCGGCCTTACTTCGAGTCAGAGCATCTCGGTGTCCATTCCACTTGAGGCCACAAACTCAGGGTCCCTCTCACATACCTGTAGCTGAGAGAAGCCTCCTCTTGAGGTGCTTGTGGAAAGTTGGCATTCCTCTTGAGTCGAAGCCAGGGACTAAGCTCTCATCTCGAGTTAATTTGGGGTCCACGGAGCCCTTTCGTGTTGCTTCAGTGACCTCAGCATCCCTCTAGCCTTGAGACAGTGATCTTGGGTTTTCTCTGGAGTGCCATCAAGGAAATCAAGGGTCCTTTCTCATTTGATGTGGAACACGGAATTGCTCTGCACGCATTGCAGGGGAATCGGGCCTCATCTCGCGGTGAGGGGGAAGTCTCATGGTTTTTCTCGAGTTGCGGCCCGAACCTAGGGTATATTCTCGAGTTACGACGGGGAGGGCCCTTCCAGACACGTGTTTGTTCAGCGACGTCAGGACTCCTGCCTAGGTGCGAGGGACACCTCGGGATTCTCCTCGAGTCTTGGCATGGCAATTGGGACGCGTCTCCACGTGAGGCGGGAGACCCAGGGTCCCTTTCCACGTGCCACATTGATCCTGGGACTCCTATCCATTTTCAAGAGGAGTCAGGCATCGTCTCCTTTGGAAGCATTGATCTCCGCGGACCTCTTGAGTTTTCAAAGGATGTGAGGCCTCCGGTCGCGATGAGGCGGAGAACTAGGTCTTTCTCTGTGGTCTCCACAGGGGATTCAGACATCCCTTCGTCTTGGGAGATGCAAGACGAGCCTGCATTCAATTCACTGCAGGGATATCTGGCCTTACTTCGAGTCAGAGCATCTCGGTGTCCATTCCACTTGAGGCCACAAACTCAGGGTCCTTCTCACATACCTGTGGTTGAGAGAACCCATCTCTTGAGGTGCTTGTGGAAAGTTGGTATTCCTCTTGAGTTGAAGCCAGGGACTAAGCTCTCATCACGAGTTGATTTGGGGTCCACGGAGCCCTTTCTTGTTGCTCCAGTGACCTCAGGATCCCTCTAGACTTGAGACAGTGTTCTTGGGTTTTCTCTGGAGTGCCATCAAGGAAATCAAGGCTCCTTTTACGTTTGATGTGGAACAAGGAATTGCTCTGCACGCAGTGCAGGGGAATCGGTGCTCATCTGGCTGGCGAGGGGAAGTCTCATGGTTTTTCTCGAGTTGCGGCCGGAACCTGGGGTATATTCTCGAGTTACGACGGGGAGGGCCCTTCCAGACACGTGTTTGTTCAGCGACGTCAGGACTCCTGCCTAGGTGCGAGGGACACCTTGGGATTCTCCTCGAGTCTTGGCATGGAAATTGGGACGCGTCTCCACGTGAGGCGGGAGACCCAGGGTCCCTTTGGACGTGCCACAGGGATCCTGGGACTCCTGTCCATTTTCAAGAGGAGTCAGGCATCGTCTGCTTTGGAAGCATTGATCTCCGCGGACCTCTAGAGTTTTCAAAGTATGTGAGGCCTCCGGTCGCGATGAGGCGGAGAACTAGGTCTTTCTCTGTGGTCTCCACAGGGGATTCAGACATCCCTTCGTCTTGGGAGATGCAAGACGAGCCTGCATTCAATTCACTGCAGGAATATCTGGCCTTACTTCGAGTCAGAGCATCTCGGTGTCCATTTCACTTGAGGCCACAAACTCAGGGTCCCTCTCACATACCTGTAGCTGAGAGTAGCCTCCTGTTGAGGGGCTTGTGGAAAGTTCGTATTCCTCTTGAGTTGAAGCCAGGGACTAATCTCTCATCTCCAGTTGACTTGGGGTCCACGGAGCCCTTTCGTGTTGCTCCAGTGACCTCAGGATCCCTCTAGACTTGAGTCAGTGATCTTGTGTTTTCTCTGGAGTGCCATCAAGGAAATCAAGGCTCCTTTCACGTTTGATGTGGAACACGGAATTGCTCTGCACGCATTGCAGGGGAATCGGGCCTCATCTCGCGGCGAGGGGGAAGTCTCATGGTTTTTCTCGAGTTGCGGCCGGAACCTAGGGTATATTCTCGAGTTACGAGGGGGAGGGCCCTTCCAGACACGTGTTTGTTCAGCGACGTCAGGACTCCTGCCTAGGTGCGAGGGACACCTCGGGATTCTCCTCGAGTCTTGGCATGGCAATTGGGACGCGTCTCCACGTGAGGCGGGAGACCCAGGGTCCCTTTCCACGTGCCACAGGGATCCTGCGACTCCTGTCCATTTTCAAGAGGAGTCAGGCATCGTCTCCTTTGGAAGCATTGATCTCCGCGGACCTCTCGAGTTTTCAAAGGATGTGAGGCCTCCGGTCGCGATGAGGCGGAGACCTAGGTCTTTCTCTGTGGTCTCCAGAGGGGTTCAGACATCCCTTCATCTTGGGAGATGCAAGACGAGCCTGCATTCAATTCACTGCAGGGATATCCGGCCTTACTTCGAGTCAGAGCATCTCGGTGTCCATTCCATTTGAGGCCACAAACTCAGGGGCCCTCTCACATACATGTAGCTGAGAGAAGCCTCCTCTTGAGGTGCTTGTGGAAAGTTGGTATTCCTCTTGAGTCGAAGCCAGGGACTAAGCTCTCATCTCGAGTTGATTTGGGGACCACAGAGCCCTTTCTTGTTGCTACAGTGACCTCAGGATCCCTCTAGACTTGAGACAGTGATCTTGGGTTTTCTCTGGAGTGCCATCAAAGAAATCAAGGCTCCTTTCATTTTTGATGTGGAATACGGAGTTGCTCTGCACGCAGCTCAGGGGAATCGGGCCTCATCTCGCGGCGAGGGGGAAGTCTCATGGTTTTTCTCGAGTTGCGGCCGGAACCTGGGGTATATTCTCGAGTTACGACCGGGAGGGCCCTTCCAGACACGTGTTTGTTCAGCGACGTCAGGAATCCTGCCTAGGTGCGAGGGACACCTCGGGATTCTCCTCGAGTCTTGGCATGGCAATTGGGACGCGTCTCCATGTGAGGCGGGAGACCCAGGGTCCCTTTCCACGTGCCACAGGGATCCTGGGACTCCTATCCATTTTCAAGAGGAGTCAGGCATCGTCTCCTTTGGAAGCATTGATCTCCGCAAACCTCTCGAGTTTTCAAAGGATGTGAGGCCTCCGCTCGCGATGAGGCGGAGAACTAGGTCTTTCCTTTGGTCTCCACTGGGGATTCAGACATCCCTTCGTCTTGGGAGATGCAAGACGAGCCTGCATTCAATTCACTGCAGGGATATCCGGCCTTACTTAAGTCAGAGCATCTCGGTGTCCATTCCACTTCAGGCCAAAAACTCAAGGTCCCTCTCACATACATGTAGCTGAGAGAAACCTCCTCTTGAGGTGCTTGTGTAAACTAGGTATTCCTCTTGAGTCAAAGCCAGGGAATAAGCTCTCATCTCGAGTAGATTTGGGGTCCACGGAGCCCTTTGGTGTTGCTCCAGTGACCGCAGGATCCCTCTAGACTTGAGAAAGTGATCTTGGGTTTTCTCTGGAGTGCCATCAAGGAAATCAAGGCTCCTTTCCCATTTGATGTGGAACACGGAATTGCTCTGCACACAGTGCACGGGAATCGGGCCTCATCTCGCGGCGAGGGGGAAGTCTCATGGTTTTTCTCGAGTTGCGGCCGGAACCTGGGGTATATTCTCGAGTTACGACGGGGAGGGCCCTTCCAGACACGTGTTTGTTCAGCGACGTCAGTACTCCTGCCTAGGTGCGAGGGACACCTCGGGATTCTCCTCGAGTCTTGGCATGGCAATTGGGACGCGTCTCCACGTGAGGCGGGAGACCCAGGGTCCCTTTCCACGTGCCACAGGGATCCTGGGACTTCTGTCCATTTTCAAGAGGAGTCAGGCATCGTCTCCTGTGGAAGCATTGATCTCCGCGGACCTCTCCAGTTTTCAAAAGATGTGAGGCCTCCGGTCGCGATGAGGCGGAGAACTAGGTCTTTCTCTGTGGTCTGCACAGGAGATTCAGACATCCCTTCGTCTTGGGAAATGCAAGACGAGCCTGCATTCAATTCACTGCAGGGATATCCGGCCTTACTTCGAGTCAGAGCATCTCGGTGTCCATTCCACTTGAGGCCACAAACTCAGGGTCCCTCTCACATACCTGTAGCTGAGAGAAGCCTCCTCTTGAGGTGCTTGTGGAAAGTTGGTATTCCTCTTGAGTCGAAGCCAGGGACTAAGCTCTCATCCCGAGTTGATTTGTGGTCCACAGAGCCCTTTCGTGTTGCTCCAGTGACCTCAGGATCCCTCTAGACTTGAGACAGTGAACTTGGGTTTTCTCTGGAGTGCCATCAAGGAAATCAAGGCTCCTTTCACGTTTGATGTGGAAAACGGAATTGGTTTGCACGCAGGGCAGGGGAATCAGGCCTCATCTCGCGGCGAGGGGGAAGTCTCATGGTTTTTCTCGAGTTGCGGCCTGAACCTGGGGTATATTCTCGAATTACGACGGGGAGGGCCCTTCCAGACACTTGTTTGTTCAGCGACGTCAGGACTCCTGCCTAGGTGCGAGGGACACCTCGGGATTCTCCTCGAGTCTTGGCATGGCAATTGGGACGCGTCTCCACGTGAGGCAGGAGACCCAGGGTCCCTTTCCACGTGCCACAGGGATCCTGGGACTCCTATCCATTTTCGAGAGGAGTCAGGCATCGTCTCCTTTGGAAGCATTGATCTCCGCGGACCTCTCGAGTTTTCAAAGGATGTGAGGCCTCCGCTCGAGATGAGGCGGAGAATTAGGTTTTTCTCTGTGGTCTCCACAGGGGATTCAGACATCCCTTCGTCTTGGGAGATGCAAGACGAGCCTGCATTCAATTCACTGCAGGGATATCCGGCCTTAATTCGAGTCAGAGCATCTCAGTGTCCATTCCACTTGAGGCCACAAACTCAGGGGCCCTCTCACATACCTGTAGCTGAGAGAAGCCTCCTCTTGAGGTGGTTGTGGAAAGTTGGTATTCCTCTTGAGTCGAAGCCAGGGACTAAGCTCTCATCTCGAGTTGATTTGGGGTCCACGGAGCCCTTTCTTGTTGCTACAGTGACCTCAGGATCCCTCTAGACTTGAGACAGTGATCTTGGGTTTTCTCTGGTGTGGCATCAAGGAAATCAAGGCTCCTTTCCCGTTTGATGTGCAATACGGAATTGCTCTGCACGCAGTGCAGGGATATCGGGCCTCATCTCGCGGCGAGGTGGAAGTCTCATGGTTTTTCTCGAGTTGCGGCCGGAACCTGGGGTATATTCTTGAGTTGCGACGGGGAGGGCCCTTCCAGACACGTGTTTGTTCAGCGACCTCAGGACTCCTGCCTAGGTGCGAGGGACACCTCGGGATTCTCCTCGAGTCTTGGCATGGCAATTGGGACGCGTCTCCACGTGAGGAGGGAGACCCAGGGTCCCTTTCCACGTGCCACAGGAATACTGGGACTCCTATCCATTTTCAAGAGGAGTCAGGCATCGTCTCCTTTGGAAGCATTGATCTCCGCGGACCTCTCGGGGTTTCAAAGGATGTGAGGCCTCCGGTCGCGATGAGGCGGAGAACTAGGTCTTTCTCTGTGGTCTCCACAGGGGATTCAGACATCCCTTCGTCTTCGGAGATGCATCACGAGCCTCCATTCAATTCACTGCAGGGATATCCGGCCTTACTTCGAGTCAGAGCATCTCGGTGTCCATTCCACTTGAGGCCACAAACTCAGGGTCCCTCTCACATACCTGTAGCTGAGAGAAGCCTCCTCTTGAGGTGCTTGTGGAAAGTTGGTATGACTCTTGAATTGAAGCCAGGGACTAAGCTCTCATCTCGAGTTGATTTCGGGTCCACGGAGCCTTTTCGTGTTTCTACAGTGACCTCAGGATCCCTCTACACTTGAGACAGTGATTTTAGGTTTTATCTGGAGTGCCATCAAGGAAATCAAGGCTCCTTTCAAATTTGATGTGGAACACGGAATTGCTCTGCACGCAGTGCAGGGGAATCAGGCCTCATCTCGAGGAGAGGCGGAAATCTCATGGTTTTTCTCGAGTTGCTGCCGAAACCTGGGGTATATTCTCGAGTTACGATGGGGCGGGCCCTTCCAGACATGTGTTTGTTCAGCCACGTCAGGACTCCTGCCTAGGTGCGAGGGACACCTCGGGATTCTCCTCGAGTCTTGCCATGGCAATTGGGACGCGTCTCCCCGTGAGGCGGGAGACCAAGGGCCCCTTTCCACCTGCCACAGGGATCCTGGGACTCCTATCCATTTTCAAGAGGATTCAGGCATCGTCTCCTTTGGAAGCATTGATCTCCGCGGACCTCTCGAGTTTTCAAAGGATGTGAGGCCTGTGGTCGCGATGAGGCGAGAACTAGTTCTTTCTCTGTCGTCTCCACAGCGGATTCAGACATCCCTTCGTCTTGGGAGATGCAAGACGAGCCTGCATTCAATTCACTGCAGGGATATCCGGCCTTACTTCGAGTCAGAGCCTCTCGGTGTCCATTCCACTTGTGGCCACAAACTCAGGGTAACTCTCACATACTTGTAGCTGAGAGAAGCCTCCTCTTGAGGTGCTTGTGGAAAGTTGGTATTCCTCTTGAGTCGAAGCCAGGGACTAAGCTCTCATCTCGAGTTGATTTGGGGTCCACGGAACCCTTTCGTGTTGCTCCAGTGACCTCAGCATCCCTCTAGACTTGAGACAGTGATCTTGGGTTTTCTCTGGAGTGCCATCAAGGAAATCAAGGGTTCTTTCTCATTTGATGTGGAACACGCAATTGCTCTGCACGCAGGGCAGGGGAATCGGGCTTCATCTCGCGGCGAGGGGGAATTCTCATAATTTTTCTAGAGTTGTGGCCAGAACCTGGGGGATATTTTTGAGTTACGACGGGGAGGGCCCTTCCAGACACGTGTTTGTTCAGTGACATCAGGACTCCTGCCTAGGTGCGAGGGACAACTCGGGATTCTCCTCGATTCTTTGCATTGCAATTGGGACGTGTCTCCACGTGAGGCGGGAGACCCAGGGTCCCTTTCCACGTGCCACAGGGATCCTGGGACTCCTATCCATTTTCAAGAGGAGTCAGGCATCGTCTCCTTCGGAAGTGTTGATCTCATCGGACCTCTCGAGTTTTCAAAGGATATGAGGCCTCCGGTCGTGAGGAGGCGGAGGACTAGGTTTTTCTCTGTGGTCTCCACAGGGGATTCAGACAACACTTCGTCTTGGGAGATGCAAGACGAGCCTGCATTCAATTCACTGCAGGGATATCCGGCCTTACTTCGAGTCAGAGCATCTCGGTGTCCATTCCACTTGAGGCCACAAACTCAGGGTCCCTCTCACATACCTGTAGCTGAGAGAAGCCTCCTCTTGAGGTGCATGTGGAAAGTTGGCATTCCTCTTGAGTCGAAGCCAGGGACTAAGCTCTCATCTCGAGTTGATTTGGGGTCCACGGAGCCCTTTCGTGTTGCTACAGTGACCTCAGGATCCCTCTAGACTTGAGACAGTGATTTTGGGTTTTCTCTGGAGTGCCATCAAGGAAATCAAGGCTCCTTTCACGTTTGATGTGGAACACGGAATTGCTCTGCACGCAGTGCAGGGGAATCGGGCCTCATCTCGCGGCGAGGGGGAAGTCTCTTGGTTTTTCTCGAGTTGCGGCCGGAACCTGGGGTATATTCTCGAGTTACGACGGGGAGGGCCCTTCCAGACACGTGTTTGTTCAGCGACGTCAGAACTCCTGCCTAGGTGCGAGGGACACCTCGGGATTCTCCTCGAGTCTTGGCATGGCAATTGGGACGCGTCTCCACCTGTGGCGGGAGACCCAGGGTCCCTTTCCACGTCCCACAGGGATCCTGGGACTCCTATCCATTTTCAAGAGGAGTCAGGCATCGTCTCCTTTGGAAGCATTGATCTCCGCATACCTCTCGAATTTTCAAAGGATGTGAGGCCTCCGGTCGCGATGAGGCGGAGGACTAGGTCTTTCTCTATCGTCTCCACAGCGGATTCAGACATCCCTTCGTCTTGGGAGATGCAAGACGAGCCTGCATTCAATTCACTGCAGGGATATCCGGCCTTACTTCGAGTCAGATCAACTCGGTGTCCATTCCATTTGAGGCCAGCAACTCAGGGTCCCTCTCACATAAATGTAGGTGAGAGAAGCCTCCTCTTGAGGTGCTTGTGGAAAGTTGGTATTCCTCTTGAGTCGAAGGCACGGACTAAGCTCTCATCTCGAGTTGATTTGGGGTCCAAGGAGCGCTTTCGTGTTGCTACAGTGACCTCAGGATCCCTCTAGACTTGAGACAGTGATCTTGGGTTTTCTCTGGAGTGCCATCAACGAAATCAAGGCTCCTTTCACGTTTGATGTGGAACACGGATTGCTCTGCATGCAGTGCAGGGGAATCGGGCCTCATCTCGCGGCGAGGGGGAAGTCTCATGGTTTTTCTCGAGTTGCGGCCAGAACCTGGGGTATATTCTCGAGTTACGACGGGGAGGGCCCTTCCAGACACGTGTTTGTTCAGCGACGTCAGGACTCCTGCCTACGTGCGAGGGACACCTCGGGATTCTCTTCGAGTCTTGGCATGGCAATTGGGACGCGTCTCCACGTGAGGCGGGAGACGCAGGGTCCCTTTCCACGTGCCACAGGGATCCTGGGACTCCTATCCATTTCCAAGACGCGTCAGGCATCGTCTCCTTTGGAAGCATTGATCTCCGCAGACCTCTCGAGTTTTCAAAGGATATGAGGCCTCCGGTTGCGGTGAGGTGGAGGACTAGTTCTTTCTCTATGGTCTCCACAGGGGATTCAGACAACCCTTCATCTTGGGAGATGCAAGACGAGCCTGAATTCAATTCACTGCAGGGATAACCGGCCTTACTTCGAGTCAGAGCATCTCGGTGTCCATTCCACTTGAGGCCACAAACTCAGGGTCCCTCTCACATACCTGTAGCTGAGAGAAGCCTCCTCTTGAGGTGCTTGTGGAAAGTTGGTATTCCTCTTGAGTCGAAGCCATGGACTAAGCTCTCATCTCCAGTTGATTTGGGGTCCACGGAGCCCTTTCTTGTTGCTCCAGTGACCTCAGGATCCCTCTAGACTTGAGACAGTGATCTTGAGTTTTCTCTGGAGTGCCATCAAGGAAATCAAGGCTCCTTTCACGTTTGATGTGGAACACGGAATTGCTCTGCACGAAATGCAGGGGAATCGGGCCTCATCTCGCGGCGAGGGGGAAGTCTCATGGTTTTTCTCGAGTTGCGGCCGGAACCTGGGGTATATTCTCGAGTTACGACGGGGAGGGCTCTTCCAGACAGGTGTTTGTTCAGCGACGTCAGGACTCCTGCCTAGGTGCGAGGGACACCTCGGGATTCTCTTCGAGTCTTGGCATGGCAATTGGGACGCGTATCCACGTGAGGCGGGAGACCCAGGGTCCCTTCCCACGTGCCACAGGGATCCTGGGACTCCTATCCATTTCCAAGAGGCGTCAGGCATCGTCTCCTTTGGAAGCATTGATCTCCGCGGACCTCTCGAGTTTTCAAAGGATATGAGGCCTCAGGTTGCGTTGAGGTGGAGGACTGGGTCTTTCTCTATGGTCTCCTCAGGGGATTCAGACAACCCTTCATCTTGGGAGATGCAAGACGAGCCTGTATTCAATTCACTGCAGAGATAACCGGCCTTACTTCGAGTCAGAGCATCTCGGTGTCCATTCCACTTGAGGCAACAAACTCAGGGGCCCTCTCACATACCTGTAGGTGAGAGAAGCCTCCTCTTGAGGTCCTTGTGGAAAGTTGGTATTCCTCTTGAGTCGAAGCCAGGGACTAAGCTCTCATCTCGAGTTGATTTGTGGTCCACGGAGCACTTTCGTGTTGCTCCAGTGACCTCAGGATCCCTCTAGACTTGAGACAGTGAACTTGGGTTTTCTCTGGAGTGCCATCAAGGAAATCAAGGCTCCTTTCACGTTTGATGTGGAAAACGGAATTGCTCTTCACGCAGGGCAGGGGAATCGGGCCTCATCACGCGGCGAGGGGCAAGTCTCATGGTTTTTCTCGAGTTGCTGCCGGAACCTGAGGTATATTCTCGAGTTACGACGGGGAGGGCCCTTCCAGACACGTGTTTGTTCAGCGACGTCAGGACTCCTGCCTAGGTTCGAGGGACACCTCGGGATACTCCTCGAGTCTTGGCATGGCAATTGGGACACGTCTTCACGTGAGTCGGGAGACCCAGGGTCCCTTTCCACGTGCCACAGGGATCCTGGGACTCCTATCCATTTTCAAGAGGAGTCAGGCATCGTCTCCTTTGGAAGCATTGATCTCCGCCGACCTCTCGAGTTTTCAAAGGATGTGAGGCCTCCGCTCGCGATGATGCGGAGTATTAGGTCTTTCTCTGTGGTCTCCACAGGGGATTTAGACATTCCTTCGTCTTGGGAGATGCAAGACGAGCCTGCATTCAATTCACTTCAGGGATATCCGGCCTTACTTCGAGTCAGATTAACTCGGTGTCCATTCCATTTGAGGCCAGCAACTCAGGGTCCCTCTCACATAAATGTAGGTGAGAGAAGCCTCCTCTTGAGGTGCTTGTGGAAAGTTGGTATTCCTCTTGAGTCGAAGCCAGGGACTAAGCCCTCCTCTCGAGTTGATTTGGGGTCCACGGAGCCCTTTCCTGTTGCTCCAGTGACCTCAGGATCCCTCTAGACTTGAGACAGTGATCTTGGGTTTTCTCTGGAGTGCCATCAAGGAAATCAAGGCTCCTTTCACGTTTGATGTGGAACACGGAATTGCTCTGCACGCACTCCAGGGGAATCGGGCCTCATGTCGGGGCGAGGGGGAAGTCTCATGGTTTTTCTCGAGTTGCGGCCGGAACCTGGGGTATATTCTCGAGTTATGACGGGGAGGGCCCTTCCAGACATGTGTTTGTTCAGCGACGTCAGGACTCCTGCCTCGGAGCGAGGGACACCTCGGGATTCTCCTCGAGTCTTGGCATGGCAATTGGGACGCGTCTCCACGTTAGGCGGGACACCCAGTGTCCCTTTCCACGTGCCACAGGGATGCTGGGACTCCTATCCATTTTCAAGAGGAGTCAGGCATCGTCTCCTTTGGAAGCATTGATCTCCGCGGACCTCTCGAGTTTTCAAAGGATGTGAGGCCTCCGGTCGCGATGAGGCGGAGAACTCGGTCTTTCTCTGTCATCTCCACAGGGGATTCATACATCCCTTCGTCTTGGGAGATGCAAGACGAGCCTGCATTCAATTCACTGCAGGGATATCCGGCCTTACTTCGAGTCAGAGCATCTCGGTGTCCATTCCACTTGAGGCAACAAACTCAGGGGCCCTCTCACATACCTGTAGCTGAGAGAAGCCTCCTCTTGAGGTGCTTGTGGACAGTTGGTATTCCTCTTGAGTCGAAGCCAGGGACTAAGCTCTCATCTCGAGTTGATTTGTGGTCCAAGGAGCCCTTTCATGTTGCTCCAGTGACCTCAGGATCCCTCTAGACTTGAGACAGTGAACTTGGGTTTTCTCTGGAGTGCCATCAAGGAAATCAAGGCTCCTTTCACGTTTGATGTGGAAAACAGAATTGATCTTCAAGCAGGGCAGGGGAATCGGGCCTCATCACGCGGCGAGGGGGAAGTCTCATGGTTTTTCTCGAGTTGCTGCCGGAACCTGGGGTATATTCTCGAGTTACGACGGGGAGGGCCCTTCCAGACACGTGTTTGTTCAGCGACGTCAGGACTCCTGCCTAGGTTCGAGGGACACCTTGGGATTCTCCTCGAGTCTTGGCATGGCAATTGGGACGCGTCTCCACGTGAGTCGGGAGACCCAGGGTCCCTTTCCACGTGCCACAGGGATCCTGGGACTCCTATCCATTTTCAAGAGGAGTCAGGCATCGTCTCCTTTGGAAGCATTGATCTCCGCGGACCTCTCGAGTTTTCAAAGGATGTGAGGCCTCCGCTCGCGATGATGCGGAGAATTAGGTCTTTCTCTGTGGTCTCCACAGGGGATTCAGACATCCCTTCGTCTTGGGAGATGCAAGACGAGCCTGCATTCAATTCACTGCAGGGATATCCGGCCTTACTTCGAGTCAGAGCATCTCGGTGTCCATTCCACTTGAGGCCACAAACTCAGGGTCCCTCTCACATACCTGTAGCTGAGAGAAGCCTCCTCTTGAGGTGCTTGTGGAAAGTTGGTATTCCTCTTGACTCGAAGCCAGGGACTAAGCTCTCATCTCGAGTTGATTTGGGGTCCACGGAGCCCTTTCCTGTTGCTCCAGTGACCTCAGGATCCCTCTAGACTTGAGACAGTGATCTTGGGTTTTCTCTGGAGTGCCATCAAGGAAATCAAGGCTCCTTTCACGTTTGATGTGGAACACGGAATTGCTCTGCACGCAGTGCAGGGGAATCGGGCCTCATCTCGCGGCGAGGTGGAAGTCTCATGGTTTTTCTCGAGTTGCGGCCGGAACCTGGGGTATATTCTCGAGTTACGACGGAGAGGGCCCTTCCAGACACGTGTTTGTTCAGCGACGTTAGGACTCCTGTCTAGGTGCGAGGGACACCTCGGGATTCTCCTCGAGTCTTGGCATGGCAATTGGGACGCGTCTCCACGTGAGGCGGGACACCCAGTGTCCCTTTCCACGTGCCACAGGGATGCTGGGACTCCTATCCATTTTCAAGAGGAGTCAGGCATCGTCTCCTTTGGAAGCATTGATCTCCGTGGACCTCTCGAGTTTTCAAAGATGTGAGGCCTCCGGTCGCGATGAGGCGGAGAACTCGGTCTTTCTCTGTCATCTCCACAGGGGATTCAGACATCCCTTCGTCTTGGGAGATGCAAGACGAGCCTGCATTCAATTCACTGCAGGGATATCCGGCCTTACTTCGAGTCAGAGCATCTCGGTGTCCATTCCACTTGAGGCAACAAACTCAGGGGCCCTCTCACATACCTGTAGGTGAGAGAAGCCTCCTCTTGAGGTGCTTGTGGAAAGTTGGTATTCCTCTTGAGTCGAAGCCATGGACTAAGCTCTCATCTCGAGTTGATTTGTGGTCCACGGAGCCCTTTGGTGTTGCTCCAGTGACCTCAGGATCCCTCTAGACTTGAGACAGTGAACTTGGGTTTTCTCTGGAGTGCCATCAAGGAAATCAAGGCTCCTTTCACGTTTGATGTGGAAAACGGAATTGCTCTTCACGCAGGGCAGGGGAATCGGGCCTCATCACGCGGCGAGGGGGAAGTCTCATGGTTTTTCTCGAGTTGCTGCCGGAACCTAGGGTATATTCTCGAGTTACGACGGGGAGGGCCCTTCCAGACACGTGTTTGTTCAGCGACGTCAGGACTCCTGCCTAGGTTCGAGGGACACCTCGGGATTCTCCTCGAGTCTTGGCATGGCAATTGGGACGCGTCTCCACGTGAGTCGGGAGACCCAGTGTCCCTTTCCACGTGCCACAGGGATCCTGGGACTCCTATCCATTTTCAAGAGGAGTCAGGCATCGTCTCCTTTGGAAGCATTGATCTCCGCGGACCTCTCGAGTTTTCAAAGGATGTGAGGCCTCCGCTCGCGATGATGCGGAGAATTAGGTCTTTCTCTGTGGTCTCCACAGGGGATTCAGACATCCCTTCGTCTTGGGAGATGCAAGACGAGCCTGCATTCAATTCACTGCAGGGATATCAGGCCTTACTTCGAGTCAGAGCATCTCGGTGTCCATTCCACTTGAGGCCACAAACTCAGGGTCCCTCTCACATACCTGTAGCTGAGAGAAGCCTCCTCTTGAGGTTCTTGTGGAAATTTGATATTCCTCTTGAGTCGAAGCCAGGGACTAAGCTCTCATCTCGAGTTGATTTGGGGTCCACGGAGCCCTTTCCTCTTGCTCCAGTGACCTCAGGATCCCTCTAGACTTGAGACAGTGATCTTGGGTTTTCTCTGGAGTGCCATCAAGGAAATCAAGGCTCCTTTCACGTTTGATGTGGAACTCGGAATTGCTCTGCACGCATTGCAGGGGAATCGGGCCTCATCTCGCGGCGAGGTGGAAGTCTCATGGTTTTTCTCGAGTTGCGGCCGGAACCTGGGGTATATTCTCGAGTTACGACGGGGAGGGCCCTTCCAGACACGTGTTTGTTCAGCGACGTTAGGACTCCTGTCTAGGTGCGAGGGACACCTCGGGATTCTCCTCGAGTCTTGGCATGGCAATTGGGACGCGTCTCCATGTGAGGCGGGATACCCAGAGTCCCTTTCCACGTGCCACAGGGATCCTGGGACTCCTATCCATTTTCAAGAGGAGTCAGGCATCGTCTCCTTTGGAAGCATTGATCTCCGCATACCTCTCGAATTTTCAAAGGATGTGAGGCCTCCGGTCGCGATGAGGCGGAGGACTAGGTCTTTCTCTATCGTCTCCACAGCGGATTCAGACATCCCATCGTATTGGGAGATGCAAGACGAGCCTGCATTCAATTCACTGCAGGGATATCCGGCCTTACTTCGAGTCAGATCAACTCGGTGTCCATTCCATTTGAGGCCAGCAACTCAGGGTCCCTGTCACATAAATGTAGGTGAGAGAAGCCTCCTCTTGAGGTGCTTGTGGAAAGTTGGTATTCCTCTTGACTCGAAGCCAGGGACTAAGCTCTCATCTCGAGTTGATTTGGGGTCCACGGAGCCCTTTCCTGTTGCTCCAGTGACCTCAGGATCCCTCTAGACTTGAGACAGTGATCTTGGGTTTTCTCTGGGGTGCCATCAAGGAAATCAAGGCTCCTTTCACGTTTGATGTGGAAAACGGAATTGCTCTTCACGCAGGGCAGGGGAATCGGGCCTCATCACGCGGCGAGGGGGAAGTCTCATGGTTTTTCTCGAGTTGCGGCCGGAACCTGGGGTATATTCTCGAGTTACGACGGGGAGGGCCCTTCCAGACACGTGTTTGTTCAGCGACGTCAGGACCCCTGCCTAGATGCGAGGGACACCTCGGGATTCTCCTCGAGTCTTGGCATGGCAATTGGGACGCGTCTCCACGTGAGGCGGGAGACCCAGGGTCCCTTTCCACGTGCCACGGATATCCTGAGACTCCTATCCATTTTCAAGAGGAGTCAGGCATCGTCTCCTGTGGAAGCATTGATCTCAGCGGACCTCTCGAGTTTTCAAAGGATGTGAGGCCTCCGGTCGCGAGGAGGCGGAGGACTAGGTCTTTCTCTGTGGTCTCCACAGGGGATTCAGACAACCCTTCATCATGGGAGATGGAAGACGAGCCTGCATACAATTCACTGCAGGGATATCCGGCCTTACTTCGAGTCAGAGCATCTCGGTGTCCATTCCACTTGAGGCCACAAACTCAGGGTCCCTCTCACATAACTGTAGCTGAGAGAAGCCTCCTCTTGAGGTGTTTGTGGAAAGTTGGCATTTCTCTTGATTCGAAGCCAGGGACTAAGCTCTCATCTCGAGTTGATTTGGGGCCAACGGAGCCCTTTCGTGTTGCTACAGTGACCTCAGGATCCCTCTAGACTTGAGACAGTGATCTTGGGTTTTCTCTGGAGTGCCATCAAGAAAATCAAGTCTCCTTTCACGTTTGATGTGGAACACAGAATTGCTCTGCACGCAGTCAAGGGGAATCGGGCCTCATGTCGCGGCGAGGGGGAAGTCTCATGGTTTTTCTCGAGTTGCGGCCGGAACCTGGGGTATATTCTCGAGTTACGACGGGGAGGGCCCTTCCAGACACGTGTTTGTTCAGCGACGTCAGGACTCCTGCCTCGGAGCGAGGGACACCTCGGGATTCTCCTCGAGTCTTGGCATGGCAATTGGGACGCGTCTCCACGTGAGGCGGGACACCCAGTGTCCCTTTCCACGTGCCACAGGGATGCTGGGACTCCTATCCATTTTCAAGAGGAGTCAGGCATCGTCTCCTTTGGAAGCATTGATCTCCGCGGACCTCTCGAGTTTTCAAAGATGTGAGGCCTCCGGTCGCGATGAGGCGGAGAACTCGGTCTTTCTCTGTCATCTCCACAGGGGATTCAGACATCCCTTCGTCTTGGGAGATGCAAGACGAGACTGCATTCAATTCACTGCAGGGATATCCGGCCTTACTTCGAGTCAGAGCATCTCGGTGTCCATTCCACTTGAGGCAACAAACTCAGGGGCCCTCTCACATACCTGTAGGTGAGAGAAGCCTCCTCTTGAGGTGCTTGTGGAAAGTTGGTATTCCTCTTGACTCGAAGCCAGGGACTAAGCTCTCATCTCGAGTTGATTTGGGGTCCACGGAGCCCTTTCATGTTGCTCCAGTGACCTCAGGATCCCTCTAGACTTGAGACAGTGATCTTGGGTTTTCTCTGGAGTGCCATCAAGGAAATCAAGGCTCCTTTCACGTTTGATGTGGAACACGGAATTGTTCTGCACGCACTCCAGGGGAATCGGGCCTCATGTCGGGGCGAGGGGGAAGTCTCATGGTTTTTCTCGAGTTGCGGCCGGAACCTGGGGTATATTCTCGAGTTATGACGGGGAGGGCCCTTCCAGACATGTGTTTGTTCAGCGACGTCAGGACTCCTGCCTCGGAGCGAGGGACACCTCGGGATTCTCCTCGAGTCTTGGCATGGCAATTGGGACGCGTCTCCACGTTAGGCGGGACACCCAGTGTCCCTTTCCACGTGCCACAGGGATGCTGGGACTCCTATCCATTTTCAAGAGGAGTCAGGCATCGTCTCCTTTGGAAGCATTGATCTCCGCGGACCTCTCGAATTTTCAAAGGATGTGAGGCCTCCTGTCGCGATGAGGCGGAGAACTCGGTCTTTCTCTGTCATCTCCACAGGGGATTCAGACATCCCTTCGTCTTGGGAGATGCAAGACGAGCCTGCATTCAATTCACTGCAGGGATATCCGGCCTTACTTCGAGTCAGAGCATCTCGGTGTCCATTCCACTTGAGGCAACAAACTCAGGGTCCCTCTCACATACCTGTAGCTGAGAGAAGCCTCCTCTTGAGGTGCTTGTGGAAAGTTGGTATTCCTCTTGAGTCGAAGCCAGGGACTAAGCTCTCATCTCGAGTTGATTTGTGGTCCACGGAGCCCTTTCATGTTGCTCCAGTGACCTCAGGATCCCTCTAGACTTGAGACAGTGAACTTGGGTTTTCTCTGGAGTGCCATCAAGGAAATCAAGGCTCCTTTCACGTTTGATGTGGAACACGGAATTGCTCTGCACGCACTCCAGGGGAATCGGGCCTCATGTCGGGGCGAGGGGGAAGTCTCATGGTTTTTCTCGAGTTGCGGCCGGAACCTGGGGTATATTCTCGAGTTATGACGGGGAGGGCCCTTCCAGACACGTGTTTGTTCAGCGACGTCAGGACTCCTGCCTAGGTGCGAGGGACACCTCGGGATTCTCCTCGAGTCTTGGCATGGCAATTGGGACGCGTCTCCACGTGAGGCGGGACACCCAGTGTCCCTTTCCACGTGCCACAGGGATGCTGGGACTCCTATCCATTTTCAAGAGGAGTCAGGCATCGTCTCCTTTGGAAGCATTGATCTCCGCGGACCTCTCGAGTTTTCAAAGGATGTGAGGCCTCCGGTCGCGATGAGGCGGAGAACTCGGTCTTTCTCTGTCATCTCCACAGGGGATTCAGACATCCCTTCGTCTTGGGAGATGCAAGACGAGCCTGCATTCAATTCACTGCAGGGATATCCGGCCTTACTTCGAGTCAGAGCATCTCGGTGTCCATTCCACTTGAGGCAACAAACTCAGGGGCCCTCTCACATACCTGTAGCTGAGAGAAGCCTCCTCTTGAGGTGCTTGTGGACAGTTGGTATTCCTCTTGAGTCGAAGCCAGGGACTAAGCTCTCATCTCGAGTTGATTTGTGGTCCAAGGAGCCCTTTCATGTTGCTCCAGTGACCTCAGGATCCCTCTAGACTTGAGACAGTGAACTTGGGTTTTCTCTGGAGTGCCATCAAGGAAATCAAGGCTCCTTTCACGTTTGATGTGGAAAACAGAATTGATCTTCAAGCAGGGCAGGGGAATCGGGCCTCATCACGCGGCGAGGGGGAAGTCTCATGGTTTTTCTCGAGTTGCTGCCGGAACCTGGGGTATATTCTCGAGTTACGACGGGGAGGGCCCTTCCAGACACGTGTTTGTTCAGCGACGTCAGGACTCCTGCCTAGGTTCGAGGAACACCTTGGGATTCTCCTCGAGTCTTGGCATGGCAATTGGGACGCGTCTCCACGTGAGTCGGGAGACCCAGGGTCCCTTTCCACGTGCCACAGGGATCCTGGGACTCCTATCCATTTTCAAGAGGAGTCAGGCATCGTCTCCTTTGGAAGCATTGATCTCCGCGGACCTCTCGAGTTTTCAAAGGATGTGAGGCCTCCGCTCGCGATGATGCGGAGAATTAGGTCTTTCTCTGTGGTCTCCACAGGGGATTCAGACATCCCTTCGTCTTGGGAGATGCAAGACGAGCCTGCATTCAATTCACTGCAGGGATATCCGGCCTTACTTCGAGTCAGAGCATCTCGGTGTCCATTCCACTTGAGGCCACAAACTCAGGGTCCCTCTCACATACCTGTAGCTGAGAGAAGCCTCCTCTTGAGGTGCTTGTGGAAAGTTGGTATTCCTCTTGACTCGAAGCCAGGGACTAAGCTCTCATCTCGAGTTGATTTGGGGTCCACGGAGCCCTTTCCTGTTGCTCCAGTGACCTCAGGATCCCTCTAGACTTGAGACAGTGATCTTGGGTTTTCTCTGGAGTGCCATCAAGGAAATCAAGGCTCCTTTCACGTTTGATGTGGAACACGGAATTGCTCTGCACGCAGTGCAGGGGAATCGGGCCTCATCTCGCGGCGAGGTGGAAGTCTCATGGTTTTTCTCGAGTTGCGGCCGGAACCTGGGGTATATTCTCGAGTTACGACGGAGAGGGCCCTTCCAGACACGTGTTTGTTCAGCGACGTTAGGACTCCTGTCTAGGTGCGAGGGACACCTCGGGATTCTCCTCGAGTCTTGGCATGGCAATTGGGACGCGTCTCCATGTGAGGCGGGATACCCAGAGTCCCTTTCCACGTGCCACAGGGATCCTGGGACTCCTATCCATTTTCAAGAGGAGTCAGGCATCGTCTCCTTTGGAAGCATTGATCTCCGCATACCTCTCGAATTTTCAAAGGATGTGAGGCCTCCGGTCGCGATGAGGCGGAGGACTAGGTCTTTCTCTATCGTCTCCACAGCGGATTCAGACATCCCATCGTATTGGGAGATGCAAGACGAGCCTGCATTCAATTCACTGCAGGGATATCCGGCCTTACTTCGAGTCAGATCAACTCGGTGTCAATTCCATTTGAGGCCAGCAACTCAGGGTCCCTGTCACATAAATGTAGGTGAGAGAAGCCTCCTCTTGAGGTGCTTGTGGACAGTTGGTATTCCTCTTGACTCGAAGCCAGGGACTAAGCTCTCATCTCGAGTTGATTTGGGGTCCACGGAGCCCTTTCCTGTTGCTCCAGTGACCTCAGGATCCCTCTAGACTTGAAACAGTGATCTTGGGTTTTCTCTGGGGTGCCATCAAGGAAATCAAGGCTCCTTTCACGTTTGATGTGGAACACGGAATTGCTCTGCACGCAGAGCAGGGGAATCGGGCCTCATCTCGCGGCGAGGGGGAAGTCTCATGGTTTTTCTCGAGTTGCGGCCGGAATCTGGGGTATATTCTCGAGTTACGACGGGGAGGGCCCTTCCAGACACGTGTTTGTTCAGCGACGTCAGGACCCCTGCCTAGATGCGAGGGACACCTCGGGATTCTCCTCGAGTCTTGGCATGGCAATTGGGACGCGTCTCCACGTGAGGCGGGAGACCCAGGGTCCCTTTCCACGTGCCACGGATATCCTGAGACTCCTATCCATTTTCAAGAGGAGTCAGGCATCGTCTCCTTCTGAAGTATTGATCTCAGCGGACCTCTCGAGTTTTCAAAGGATGTGAGGCCTCCGGTCGCGAGGAGGCGGAGGACTAGGTCTTTTCTGTGGTCTCCACAGGGGATTCAGACAACCCTTCGTCATGGGAGATGCAAGACGAGCCTGCATACAATTCACTGCAGGGATATCCGGCCTTACTTCGAGTCAGAGCATCTCGGTGTCCATTCCACTTGAGGCCACAAACTCAGGGTCCCTCTCACATAACTGTAGCTGAGAGAAGCCTCCTCTTGAGGTGCTTGTGGAAAGTTGGCATTTCTCTTGATTCGAAGCCAGGGACTAAGCTCTCATCTCGAGTTGATTTGGGGTCCACGGAGCCCTTTCGTGTTGCTACAGTGACCTCAGGATCCCTCTAGACTTGAGACAGTGATCTTGGGTTTTCTCTGAAGTGCCATCAAGAAAATCAAGTCTCCTTTCACGTTTGATGTGGAACACAGAATTGCTCTGCACGCAGTCAAGGGGAATCGGGCCTCATGTCGCGGCGAGGGGGAAGTCTCATGGTTTTTCTCGAGTTGCGGCCGGAACCTGGGGTATATTCTCGAGTTACGACGGGGAGGGCCCTTCCAGACACGTGTTTGTTCAGCGACGTTAGGACTCCTGTCTAGGTGCGAGGGACACCTCGGGATTCTCCTCGAGTCTTGGCATGGCAATTGGGACGCGTCTCCATGTGAGGCGGGATACCCAGAGTCCCTTTCCACGTGCCACAGGGATCCTGGGACTCCTATCCATTTTCAAGAGGAGTCAGGCATCGTCTCCTTTGGAAGCATTGATCTCCGCATACCTCTCGAATTTTCAAAGGATGTGAGGCCTCCGGTCGCGATGAGGCGGAGGACTAGGTCTTTCTCTATCGTCTCCACAGCGGATTCAGACATCCCATCGTATTGGGAGATGCAAGACGAGCCTGCATTCAATTCACTGCAGGGATATCCGGCCTTACTTCGAGTCAGATCAACTCGGTGTCCATTCCATTTGAGGCCAGCAACTCAGGGTCCCTGTCACATAAATGTAGGTGAGAGAAGCCTCCTCTTGAGGTGCTTGTGGAAAGTTGGTATTCCTCTTGACTCGAAGCCAGGGACTAAGCTCTCATCTCGAGTTGATTTGGGGCCAACGGAGCCCTTTCGTGTTGCTACAGTGACCTCAGGATCCCTCTAGACTTGAGACAGTGATCTTGGGTTTTCTCTGGAGTGCCATCAAGAAAATCAAGTCTCCTTTCACGTTTGATGTGGAACACAGAATTGCTCTGCACGCAGTCAAGGGGAATCGGGCCTCATATCGCGGCGAGGGGGAAGTCTCATGGTTTTTCTCGAGTTGCGGCCGGAACCTGGGGTATATTCTCGAGTTACGACGGGGAGGGCCCTTCCAGACACGTGTTTGTTCAGCGACGTCAGGACTCCTGCCTCGGAGCGAGGGACACCTCGGGATTCTCCTCGAGTCTTGGCATGGCAATTGGGACGCGTCTCCACGTGAGGCGGGACACCCAGTGTCCCTTTCCACGTGCCACAGGGATGCTGGGACTCCTATCCATTTTCAAGAGAAGTCAGGCATCGTCTCCTTTGGAAGCATTGATCTCCGCGGACCTCTCGAGTTTTCAAAGATGTGAGGCCTCCGGTCGCGATGAGGCGGAGAACTCGGTCTTTCTCTGTCATCTCCACAGGGGATTCAGACATCCCTTCGTCTTGGGAGATGCAAGACGAGCCTGCATTCAATTCACTGCAGGGATATCCGGCCTTACTTCGAGTCAGAGAATCTCGGTGTCCATTCCACTTGAGGCAACAAACTCAGGGGCCCTCTCACATACCTGTAGGTGAGAGAAGCCTCCTCTTGAGGTGCTTGTGGAAAGTTGGTATTCCTCTTGACTCGAAGCCAGGGACTAAGCTCTCATCTCGAGTTGATTTGGGGTCCACGGAGCCCTTTCATGTTGCTCCAGTGACCTCAGGATCCCTCTAGACTTGAGACAGTGATCTTGGGTTTTCTCTGGAGTGCCATCAAGGAAATCAAGGCTCCTTTCACGTTTGATGTGGAACTCGGAATTGCTCTGCACGCAGTGCAGGGGAATCGGGCCTCATCTCGGGGCGAGGGGGAAGTCTCATGGTTTTTCTCGAGTTGCGGCCGGAACCTGGGGTATATTCTCGAGTTACGACGGGGAGGGCCCTTCCAGACACGTGTTTGTTCAGCGACGTCAGAACTCCTGCCTACGTGCGAGGGACACCTCGGGATTCTCCTCGAGTCTTGGCATGGCAATTGGGACGCGTCTCCACCTGAGGCGGGAGACCCAGCATCCCTTTCCACGTCCCACAGGGATCCTGGGACTCCTATCCATTTTCAAGAGGAGTCAGGCATCGTCTCCTTTGGAAGCATTGATCTCCGCATACCTCTCGAATTTTCAAAGGATGTGAGGCCTCCGGTCACGATGAGGCGGAGGACTAGGTCTTTCTCTATCGTCTCCACAGCGGATTCAGACATCCCTTCGTCTTGGGAGATGCAAGACGAGCCTGCATTCAATTCACTGCAGGGATATCCGGCCTTACTTCGAGTCAGATCAACTCGGTGTCCATTCCATTTGAGGCCAGCAACTCAGGGTCCCTCTCACATAAATGTAGGTGAGAGAAGCCTCCTCTTGAGGTGCTTGTGGAAAGTTGGTATTCCTCTTGAGTCGAAGGCAGGGACTAAGCTCTCATCTCGAGTTGATTTGGGGTCCAAGGAGCGCTTTCGTGTTGCTACAGTGACCTCAGGATCCCTCTAGACTTGAGACAGTGATCTTGGGTTTTCTCTGGAGTGCCATCAACGAAATCAAGGCTCCTTTCACGTTTCATGTGGAACACGGAATTGCTCTGCACGCACTCCAGGGGAATCGGGCCTCATGTCGGGGCGAGGGGGAAGTCTCATGGTTTTTCTCGAGTTGCGGCCGGAACCTGGGGAATATTCTCGAGTTACGACGGGGAGGGCCCTTCCAGACACGTGTTTGTTCAGCGACGTCAGGTCTCCTGCCTAGCTGCGAGGGACACCTCGGGATTCTCCTCGAGTCTTGGCATGGCAATTGGGACGCGTCTCCACGTGAGGCGGGAAACCCAGTGTCCCTTTCCACGTGCCACGGTTATCCTGGGACTCCTATCCATTTTCAAGAGGAGTCAGACATCGTCTCCTGTGGAAGCATTGATCTCCGCAGAGCTCGCCAGTTTTCAAAGGATGTGAGGCCTCCGGTCGCGATGAGGCGGAGGACTAGGTCTTTCTCTGTGGTCTCCACAGGGGATTCAGACATCCCTTCGTCTTGGGAGATGCAAGACGAGCCTGCATTCAATTCACTGCAGGGATATCCGGCCTTACTTCGAGTCAGAGCATCTCGGGGTCCATTCAACTTGAGGCCACAAACTCAGGGTCCCTCTCACATACCTGTAGCTGAGAGAAGCCTCCTCTTGAGGTGCTTGTGGAAAGTTGGTATGACTCTTGAATTGAAGCCAGGGACTAAGCTCTCATCTCGAGTTGATTTCGGGTCCACGGAGCCTTTTCGTGTTTCTACAGTGACCTCAGGATCCCTCTACACTTGAGACAGTGATTTTAGGTTTTATCTGGAGTGCCATCAAGGAAATCAAGGCTCCTTTCAAATTTGATGTGGAACACGGAATTGCTCTGCACGCAGTGCAGGGGAATCAGGCCTCATCTCGAGGAGAGGCGGAAATCTCATGGTTTTTCTCGAGTTGCTGCCGAAACCTGGGGTATATTCTCGAGTTACGATGGGGCGGGCCCTTCCAGACATGTGTTTGTTCAGCCACGTCAGGACTCCTGCCTAGGTGCGAGGGACACCTCGGGATTCTCCTCGAGTCTTGCCATGGCAATTGGGACGCGTCTCCCCGTGAGGCGGGAGACCAAGGGCCCCTTTCCACCTGCCACAGGGATCCTGGGATTCCTATCCATTTTCAAGAGGATTCAGGCATCGTCTCCTTTGGAAGCATTGATCTCCGCGGACCTCTCGAGTTTTCAAAGGATGTGAGGCCTCCGGTCGCGATGAGGCGAGAACTAGTTCTTTCTCTGTCGTCTCCACAGCGGATTCAGACATCCCTTCGTCTTGGGAGATGCAAGACGAGCCTGCATTCAATTCACTGCAGGGATATCCGGCCTTACTTCGAGTCAGAGCCTCTCGGTGTCCATTCCACTTGTGGCCACAAACTCAGGGTAACTCTCACATACTTGTAGCTGAGAGAAGCCTCCTCTTGAGGTGCTTGTGGAAAGTTGGTATTCCTCTTGAGTCGAAGCCAGGGACTAAGCTCTCATCTCGAGTTGATTTGGGGTCCACGGAACCCTTTCGTGTTGCTCCAGTGACCTCAGCATCCCTCTAGACTTTAGACAGTGATCTTGGGTTTTCTCTGGAGTGCCATCAAGGAAATCAAGGGTTCTTTCTCATTTGATGTGGAACACGCAATTGCTCTGCACGCAGGGCAGGGGAATCGGGCTTCATCTCGCGGCGAGGGGGAATTCTCATAATTTTTCTAGAGTTGTGGCCAGAACCTGGGGGATATTCTTGAGTTACGACGGGGAGGGCCCTTCCAGACACGTGTTTGTTCAGTGACATCAGGACTCCTGCCTAGGTGCGAGGGACAACTCGGGATTCTCCTCGATTCTTTGCATTGCATTTGGGACGTGTCTCCACGTGAGGCGGGAGACCCAGGGTCCCTTTCCACGTGCCACAGATATCCTGGGACTCCTATCCATTTTCGAGAGGAGTCAGGCATCGTCTCCTTCGGAAGTGTTGATCTCATCGGACCTCTCGAGTTTTCAAAGGATATGAGGCCTCCGGTCGTGAGGAGGCGGAGGACTAGGTTTTTCTCTGTGGTCTCCACAGGGGATTCAGACAACACTTCGTCTTGGGAGATGCAAGACGAGCCTGCATTCAATTCACTGCAGGGATATCCGGCCTTACTTCGAGTCAGAGCATCTCGGTGTCCATTCCACTTGAGGCCACAAACTCAGGGTCCCTCTCACATACCTGTAGCTGAGAGAAGCCTCCTCTTGAGGTGCATGTGGAAAGTTGGCATTCCTCTTGAGTCGAAGCCAGGGACTAAGCTCTCATCTCGAGTTGATTTGGGGTCCACGGAGCCCTTTCGTGTTGCTACAGTGACCTCAGGATCCGTCTAGACTTGAGACAGTGATCTTGGGTTTTCTCTGGAGTGCCATCAAGGAAATCAAGGCTCCTTTCACGTTTGATGTGGAACACGGAATTGCTCTGCACGCAGTCCAGGGGAATCGGGCCTCATGTCGCGGCGAGGGGGAAGTCTCATGGTTTTTCTCGAGTTGCTGCCGGAACCTGGGGTATATTCCAAGTTACGACGGGGAGGGCCCTTCCAGACACGTGTTTGTTCAGCGACATCAGGACTCCTGCCTAGGAGCGAGGGACACCTCGGGATTCTCCTCGAGTCTTTGGATGGCAATTGGGAGGCGTCTCCACGTGAGGCGGAAGACCCAGGGTCCCTTTCCACGTGCCACAGGGATCCTGGGACTCCTATCCATTTTCAAAATGAGTCAGGCATCGTCTCCTTTGGAAGCATTGATCTCCGCGGACCTCTCGAGTTTTCAAAGGATGTGAGGCCTCCGTTCGCGATGAGGCGGAGAACTCGGTCTTTCTCTGTCATCTCCACAGGGGATTCAGACATCCCTTCGTCTTGGGACATGCAAGACGAGCCTGCATTCAATTCACTGAAGGGATATCCGGACTTACTTCGAGTCAGAGTATCTCGGTGTCCATTCCACTTGAGGCAACAAACTCAGGGTCCCTCTCACATACCTGTAGCTGAGAGAAGCCTCCCCTTGAGGTGCTTGTGGAAAGTTGGTATTCCTCTTGAGTCGAAGCCAGGGACTAAGCTCTCATCTCGAGTTGATTTGTGGTCCACAGAGCCCTTTCGTGTTGCTCCAGTGACCTCAGGATCCCTCTAGACTTGAGACAGGGAACTTGGGTTTTCTCTGGCGTGCCATCAAGGAAATCAACTCTCCTTTCACGTTTGATGTGGATAACGGAATTGCTCTGCACGCAGGGCTGGGGAATCGGTCCTCATCTGGCGGCGAGGGGGAAGTCTCATGGTTTTTCTCGAGTTGCGGCCGGAACCTGGGGTATATTCTCGAGTTACGACGGGGAGGGCCCTTCCAGACATGTGTTTGTTCAGCGACGTCAGGACTCCTGCCTAGGTGCGAGGGACACCTCGGGATTCTCCTCGAGTCTTGGCATGGCAATTGGGACGTGTCTCCACGTGAGGCGGGAGACCCAGGGTCCCTTTCCACGTGCCACAGGGATGCTGGGACTCCTATCCATTTTCAAGAGGTGTCAGGCATCGTCTCCTTCGGAAGTATTGATCTCCGCGGACCTCTCGAGTTTTCATTGGATATGAGGCCTCAGGTTGCATTGAGGTGGAGGACTAGGTCTTTCTCTGTGGTCTCCACAGGGAATTCAGACATCCCTTCGTCTTGGGAGATGTAAGACGAGCCTGCGTTCAATTCACTGCAGGGATATCCGGCCTTACTTCGAGTCAGAGCATCTCGGTGTCCATTCTACTTGAGGCCACAAACTCAGGGTCCCTCTCACATACCTGTAGCTGAGAGAAGCCTCCTCTTGAGGTGCTTGTGGAAAGTTGATATTCCTCTTGAGTCGAAGCCAGGGACTAAGCTCTCATCTCGAGTTGATTTGGGGTCCACGGAGCCCTTTCGTGTTGCTCCAGTGACCTCAGGATCCCTCTAGACTTGAGACAGTGATCTTGGGTTTTCTCTTGAGTGCCATCAAGGAAATCAAGGCTCCTTTCAAATTTGATGTGGAACACGGAATTGCTCTGCATGCAGTGCAGGGGAATCGGGCCTCATCTCATGGCAAGGGGGATGTCTCATGGTTTTTCTCAAGTTGCTGCCGAAACCTGGGGTATATTCTCGAGTTACGACGGGGAGTGCCCTTCCAGACACGTGTTTGTTCAGTGACGTCAGGACTCCTGCCTAGGTGCGAGGGACACCTCGGGATTCTCCTCGAGTTTGGCATGGCAATTGGGACGCGTCTCCACGTGAGGCGGGAGACCCAGTGTCCCTTTCCCCGTGCCATAGGGATCCTGGGACTCCTATCCATTTTCAAGAGGAGTCAGGCATCGTCTCCTTTGGAAGCATTGATCTTCGCGGGCCTCTCGAGTTTTCAAAGGATGTGAGGCCTCCTGTCGCGATGAAGCTGAGATCTAGGTCTTTCTCTGTGGTCTCCACAGGGGATTCAGACATCCCTTCGTCTTGGGAGATGTAAGACGAGCCTGCATTCAATTCACTGCAGGGATATCCGGCCTTACTTCGAGTCAGAGCATCTCGGTGTCCATTCCACTTGAGGCCACAAACTCAGGGTCCCACTCACATAGCTGTAGCTGAGAGAAGCCTCCTCTCGAGGTGCTTGTGGAAAGTTGGTATTCCTCTTGAGTCGAAGCCAGGGACTAAGCTCTCATCTCGAGTTGATTTGGGGTCCACGGAGACCTTTCGTGTTGCTACAGTGACCTCAGGGTCCCTCTAGACTTGAGACAGTGATTTTGGGTTTTCTCTGGAGTGCCATCAAGGAAATTAATGCTCCTTTCTTGTTTGATGTGGAACACGGAATTGCTCTGCACGCAGTGCAGGGGAATCGTGCCTCACCTCGCGGCGAGGTGGAAGTCTCATGGTTTTTCTCGTGTTGCGGCCGGAACCTGGGGTATATTCTCGAGTTATGACGGGAGGGCCCTTCCGGACACGTGTTTGTTCAGCGACGTCAGGACTCCTGCTTACGTGCGAGGGACACCTCGGTATTCTCCTCGCGTCTTGGAATGGCAATTGGGACGCGTCTCCCCGTGAGGCTGGATACCCAGTGTCCCTTTCCATGTACCACCGGGATCCTGTGACTCGTATCCATTTTCAAGAGGAGTCAAGCATCTTCTCCTTTGGAAGCATTGATCTCCGCGGACCTCTCGAATTTTCAAAGGATGTGAGGCCTCCAGTCGCAATGAGCTGGAGAAAAAGGTCTTTCTCTGTGGTCTCCACAGGGAATTCAGACATCCCTTCGTCTTGGAAGATGCAAGACGAGCCTGCATTCAATTCACTGCAGGGATATCCGGCCTTACTTCGAGTCAGAGCATCTCGGTATCCATTCCACTTGAGGCCACAAACTCAGGGTAACTCTCACATACTTGTAGCTGAGAGAAGCCTCCTCTCGAGGTGCTTGTGGAAAGTTGGTATTCCTCTTGAGTCGAAGCCAGGGACTAAGCTCTCATCTCGAGTTGATTTGGGGTCCACGGAGACCTTTCGTGTTGCTACAGTGACCTCAGGGTCCCTCTAGACTTAAGACAGTCATCTTGGGTTTTGTATGGAGTGCCATCAAGGAAATCAAGGCTCCTTTCCCGTTTGATGTGGAACACGGAATTGCTCTGCCCGCAGTGCAGGGGAATCGGGCCTCATCTCGCGGCGAAGGGGAAGTCTCATGGTTTTTCTCGAGTTGCGGCCGGAACCTGGGGTATATTCTCGAGTTACGACGGGGAGGGCCCTTCCATACACGTGTTTGTTCAGCGACGTCAGGACTCCTCCCTAGGTGGGAGGGACACCCCGGATTCTCCTCGAGTCTTGGCATTGCAATAGGCACGCGTCTACACGTGAGGCGGGAGACCCAGGGTCCCTTTCCACGTGCCACAGGGATCCTGGGACTCCTATCCATTTTCAAGAGGAGTCAGGCATCGTCTCCTTTGAAAGCATTGATCTCCGCGGACCTCTTGAATTTTCAAAGGATGTGAGGCCTCCGTTCGCGATGAGGCGGAGACCTAGGTCTTTCTCTGTGGTCTCCACAGGGGATTCAGACATCCCTTCGTCTTGGGAGATGCAAGGCGAGCCTGCATTCAATTCACTGCAGGGATATCAGGCCTTACTTCGAGTCAGAACATCTCGGTGTCCATTCCACTTGAGGCCACAAACTCGGGGTCCCTCAAATATACATGTAGCTGAGAGAAGCCTCCTCTTGAGGTGCTTGTGGAAAGTTGGTATTCCTCTTGAGTCTAAGCCAGGGACTAAGCTCTCATCTCGAGTGTATTTCGGTCCACGTAGACATTTCCTGTTGGTCCAGTGACCTCAGGATCCCTCTAGACTTGAGACAGTGATCTTGGGTTTTCTCTGGAGTGTCATCAAGGAAATCAAGGCTCCTTTCACGTTTCATGTGGAACACGGAATTGCGCTGCATGCAGTGCAGGGGAATCGGGCCTCAACTCGCGGCGAGGGGGAAATCTCATGGTTTTTCTCGAGTTGCGGCCCGAACCTGGGGTATATTCTCGAGTTACGATGGGGAGGGCCCTTCCAGATATGTGTTTGTTCAGCGACGTCAGGACTCCTGCCTAGGTGCGAGGGACACCTCGGGATTCTCCTCGAGTCTTGGCATGGCAATTGGGACGCGTCTCCACGTGAGGCGGGAGACCCAGTGTCCCATTCCCTGTGCCACAGGGATCCTGGGACTCCTATCCATTTTCAAGAGGAGTCAGGCATCGTCTCCTTTGGAAGCATTGATCTCCGCGGACCTCTAGAGTTTTCAAAGTATGTGAGGCCTCCGGTCGCGATGAGGAGGAGAACTCGGTCTTTCTCTGTGGTCTCCACAGGGGATTCAGACAACACTTCGTCTTGGCAGATGCAAGACGAGCCTGCATTCAATTCACTGCAGGGATATCCAGCCTTACTTCGAGTCAGAGCATCTCGGTGTCCATTCCACTTGAGGCCACAAACTCAGGGTCCCTCTCACATACCTGTAGCTGAGAGAAGCCTCCTCTTGAGGTGCTTGTGGAAAGTTGGCATTCCTCTTGAGTCGAAGCCAGGGACTAAGCTCTCATCTCGAGTTGATTTGGGGTCCACGGAGCCCTTTCGTGTTGCTACAGTGACCTCAGGATCCCTCTAGACTTGAGACAGTCATCTTGGGTTTTCTCTGGAGTGCCATCTAGGAAATCAAGGCTCCTTTCACGTTTGATGTGGAACACGGAATTGCTCTGCACGCAGTGCAGGGGAATCGGGCCTCATCTCGCGGCGAGGCGGAAGTCTCATGGTTTTACTCCACTTGTGGACGGATCCTGGGGTATATTCTCGAGTTACGACGTGGGTGGCCCTTCCAGAAACGTGTTTGTTCAGCGACGTCAGGACCCCTGCCTAGGTGCGAGGGACAACTCGGGATACTCCTCGAGTCTTGGCATGGCAATTGGGACGCGTCTCCACGTGAGGCGGGAGACCCAGGGTCCCTTTCCACGTGCCACAGGGATCCTGGGACTACTATCCATTTTCAAGAGGAGTCAGGCATCGTCTCCTTTGGAAGCATTGATCTCTGTGGACCTCTCGAGTTTTCAAAGGATGTGAGGCCTCCGCTCGCGATGAGGCGGAGAATTAGGTTTTTCTCTGTGGTCTCCACAGGGGATTCAGACATCCCTTCGTCTTGGGAGATGCAAGACGAGCCTGCATTCAATTCACTGCAGGGATATCCGGCCTTACTTCGAGTCAGAGCATCCCGGTGTCCATTCCACTTGAGGCCACAAACTCGGGGTCCCTCAAATATACATGTAGCTGAGAGAAGCCTCCTCTTGAGGTGCTTGTGGAAAGTTGGTATTCCTCTTGAGTCTAAGCGAGGGACTAAGCTCTCATCTCGAGTGTATTTCGGTCCACGTAGACCTTTCCTGTTGGTCCAGTGACCTCAGGATCCCTCTAGACTTGAGACAGTGATCTTGGGTTTTCTCTGGAGTGTCATCAAGGAAATCAAGGCTCCTTTCACGTTTCATGTGGAACACGGAATTGCGCTGCATGCAGTGCAGGGGAATCGGGCCTCATCTCGCGGCGAGGGGGAAATCTCATGGTTTTTCTCGAGTTGCGGCCCAAACCTGGGGTATATTCTCGAGTTACGACGGGGAGGGCCCTTCCAGACATGTGTTTGTTCAGCGACGTCAGGACTCCTGCCTAGGTGCGAGGGACACCTCGGGATTCTCCTCGAGTCTTGGCATGGCAATTGGGACGCGTCTCCACGTGAGGCGGGAGACCCAGTGTCCCTTTCCCCGTGCCACAGGGATCCTGGGACTCCTATCCATTTTCAAGAGGAGTCAGGCATCGTCTCCTTTGGAAGCATTGATCTCCGCGGACCTCTACAGTTTTCAAAGGATGTGAGGCCTCCGGTCGCGATGAGGCGGAGAACTCGGTCTTTCTCTGTGGTCTCCACAGGGGATTCAGACATCCCTTCGTCTTGGGAGATGCAAGATGAGCCTGCATTCAATTCACTGCAGGGATATCCGGCCTTACTTCGAGTCAGAGCATCTCGGTGTCCATTCCACTTGAGGCCACAAACTCAGGGTCCCTCTCACATACCTGTAGCTGAGAGAAGCCTCCCCTTAAGGTGCTTGTGGAAAGTTGGTATTCCTCTTGATTCGAAGCCAGGGACTAAGCTCTCATCTCGAGTTGATTTGTGGTCCACGGATCCCATTCGTGTTGGTACAGTGACCTCAGGATCCCTCTAGACCTGAGACAGTGATCTTGGGTTTTCTCTGGTGTGGCATCAAGGAAATCAAGGCTCCTTTCCCGTTTGATGTGCAATACGGAATTGCTCTGCACGCAGTGCAGGGAAATCGGGCCTCATCTCGCGGCGAGGTGGAAGTCTCATGGTTTTTCTCGAGTTGCGGCCGGAACCTGGGGTATATTCTTGAGTTGCGACGGGGAGGGCCCTTCCAGACACGTGTTTTTTCAGCGACCTCAGGACTCCTGCCTAGGTGCGAGGCACACCTCGGGATTCTCCTCGAGTCTTGGCATGGCAATTGGGACGCGTCTCCACGTGAGGCGGGAGACCCAGGGTCCCTTTCCACGTGCCACAGGGATCCTGGGACTCCTATCCATTTTCAAGAGGAGTCAGGCATCGTCTCCTTTGGAAGCATTGATCTCCGCGGACCTCTCGAGTTTTCAAAGGATGTGAGGACTCCGGTCGCGATGAGCCGGAGAACTAGGTCTTTCTCTGTGGTCTCCACAGGGGATTCAGACATCCCTTCGTCTTGGGAGATGCAAGACGAGCCTGCATTCAATTCACTGCAGGGATATCCGGCCTTACATCGAGTCAGAGCCTCTCGGTGTCCATTCCACATGTGGCCACAAACTCAGGGTAACTCTCACATACTTGTAGCTGAGAGAAGCCTCCTCTTGAGGTGCTTGTGGATAGTGGGTATTCCTCTTGAGTCGAAGCCAGGGACTAAGCTCTCATCTCGAGTTGATTTGGGGTCCACGGAGCCCTTTCGTGTTGCTCCAGTGACCTCAGCATCCCTCTAGACTTTAGACAGTGATCTTGGGTTTTCTCTGGAGTGCCATCAAGGAAATCAAGGGTCCTTTCTCATTTGATGTGGAACACGCAATTGCTCTGCACGCAGTGCAGGGGAATCGGGCTTCATCTCGCGGCGAGGGGGAATTCTCATAATTTTTCTAGAGTTGTGGCCAGAACCTGGGGGATATTCTTGAGTTACGACGGGGAGGGCCCTTCCAGACACGTGTTTGTTCAGTGACATCAGGACTCCTGCCTAGGTGCGAGGGACAACTCGGGATTCTCCTCGAGTCTTTGCATTGCAATTGGGACGTGTCTCCACGTGAGGCGGGAGACCCAGGGTCCCTTTCCACGTGCCACAGATATCCTGGGACTCCTATCCATTTTCGAGAGGAGTCATGCTTCGTCTCCTTCAGAAGTATTGATCTCATCGGACCTCTCGAGTTTTCAAAGGATATGAGGCCTCCGGTCGCGAGGAGGCGGAGGACTAGGTTTTTCTCTGTGGTCTCCACAGGGGATTCAGACAACACTTCGTCTTGGGAGATGCAAGACGAGCCTGCATTCAATTCACTGCAGGGATATCCAGCCTTACTTCGAGTCAGAGCATCTCGGTGTCCATTCCACTTGAGGCCACAAACTCAGGGTCCCTCTCACATACCTGTAGCTGAGAGAAGCCTCCTCTTGAGGTGCTTGTGGAAAGTTGGCATTCCTCTTGAGTCGAAGCCAGGGACTAAGCTCTCATCTCGAGTTGATTTGGGGTCCACGGAGCCCTTTCGTGTTGCTACAGTGACCTCAGGATCCGTCTAGACTTGAGACAGTGATCTTGGGTTTTCTCTGGAGTGCCATCAAGGAAATCAAGGCTCCTTTCACGTTTGATGTGAACACGGAATTGTTCTGCACGCAGTTCAGGGGAATCGGGCTTCATCCAGCGGCGAGGGGGAAGTCTCATGGTTTTTCTCGAGTTGCGGCCGGAACCTGGGGTATATTCTCGAGTTACGACGGGGAGGGCCCTTCCAGACACGTGTTTGTTCAGCGACGTCAGGACTCCTGCCTAGGTGCGAGGGACACCTCGGGATTCTCCTCGAGTCTTGGCATGGCAATGGGGACGAGTCTCCACGTGAGGCGGGAGACCCAGGGTCCCTTTCCACGTGCCACAGGGATCCTGGGACTCCTATCCATTTTCAAGAGGAGTCAGGCATCGTCTCCTTTGAAAGCATTGATCTCCGCGGACCTCTTGAATTTTCAAAGGATGTGAGGCCTCCGTTCGCGATGAGGCGTAGACCTAGGTCTTTCTCTGTGGTCTCCACAGGGGATTCAGACATCCCTTCGTCTTGGGAGATGCAAGGCGAGCCTGCATTCAATTCACTGCAGGGATATCAGGCCTTACTTCGAGTCAGAACATCTCGGTGTCCATTCCACTTTAGGCCACAAACTCAGGGTCCCTCTCACATACCTGTAGCTGAGAGAAGCCTCCTCTTGAGGTGCTTGTGGAAAGTTGGTATTCCTCTTGAGTCGAAGCCAGGGACTAAGCTCTCATCTCGAGTTGATTTGGGGTCCACGGAGCCCTTTCATGTTGCTACAGTGACCTCAGGATCCCTCTAGACTTGAGACAGTCATCTTGGGTTTTCTCTGGAGTGCCATCTAGGAAATCAAGGCTCCTTTCACGTTTGATGTGGAACACGGAATTGCTCTGCACGCAGTGCAGGGGAATCGGGCCTCATCTCGCGGCGAGGCGGAAGTCTCATGGTTTTACTCCACTTGTGGACGGATCCTGGGGTATATTCTCGAGTTACGACGTGGGTGGCCCTTCCAGAAACGTGTTTGTTCAGCGACGTCAGGACCCCTGCCTAGGTGTGAGGGACAACTCGGGATACTCCTCGAGTCTTGTCATGGCAATTGGGACGCGTCTCCACGTGAGGCGGGAGACGCAGGGTCCCTTTCCACGTGCCACTTGGATCCTGGGACTACTATCCATTTTCAAGAGGAGTCAGGCATCGTCTCCTTTGGAAACATTGATCTCCGTGGACCTCTCGAGTTTTCAAAGGATGTGAGGTCTCCGCTCGCGATGAGGCGGAGAATTAGGTTTTTCTCTGTGGTCTCCACAGGGGATTCAGACATCCCTTCGTCTTGGGAGATGCAAGACGAGCCTGCATTCAATTCACTGCAGGGATATCCGGCCTTACTTCGAGTCAGAGCATCCCGGTGTCCATTCCACTTGAGGCCACAAACTCGGGGTCCCTCAAATATACATGTAGCTGAGAGAAGCCTCCTCTCGAGGTGCTTGTGGAAAGTTGGTATTCCTCTTGAGTCTAAGCCAGGGACTAAGCTCTCATCTCGAGTGTATTTCGGTCCACGTAGACCTTTCCTGTTGGTCCAGTGACATCAGGATCCCTCTAGACTTGAGACAGTGATCTTGGGTTTTCTCTGGAGTGTCATCAAGGAAATCAAGGCTCCTTTCACGTTTCATGTGGAACACGGAATTGCGCTGCATGCAGTGCAGGGGAATCGGGCCTCAACTCGCGGCGAGGGGGAAATCTCATGGTTTTTCTCGAGTTGCGGCCCGAACCTGGGGTATATTCTCGAGTTACGACGGGGAGGGCCCTTCCAGACATGTGTTTGTTCAGCGACGTCAGGACTCCTGCCTAGGTGCGAGGACACCTCGGGATTCTCCTCGAGTCTTGGCATGGCAATTGGGACGCGTCTCCACGTGAGGCGGGAGACCCAGTGTCCCTTTCCCCGTGCCACAGGGATCCTGGGACTCCTATCCATTCTCAAGAGGAGTCAGGCATCGTCTCCTTTGGAAGCATTGATCTCCGCGGACCTCTAGAGTTTTCAAAGGATGTGAGGCCTCCGGTCGCGATGAGGCGGAGAACTCGGTCTTTCTCTGTGGTCTCCACAGGGGATTCAGACATCCCTTCGTCTTGGGAGATGCAAGACGAGCCTGCATTCAATTCACTGCAGGGATATCCGGCCTTACTTCGAGTCAGAGCATCTCGGTGTCCATTCCACTTGAGGCCACAAACTCAGGGTCCCTCTCACATACCTGTAGCTGAGAGAAGCCTCCTCTTGAGGTGCTTGTGGAAAGTTGGTATTCCTTTTGAGTCGAAGCCAGGGACTAAGCTCTCATCTCGAGTTGATTTGGGGTCCACGGAGCCCTTTCGTGTTGCTCCAGTGACCTCAGGATCCCTCTAGACTTGAGACAGTGATCTTGGGTTTTCTCTGGAGTGCCATCAAGGAAATCAAGGCTCCTTTCACGTTTGATGTGGAACACGGAATTGTTCTGCATGCAGTTCAGGGGAATCGGGCTTCATCCAACGGCGAGGGAGAAGTCTCATGTTTTTTCTCGAGTTGCGGCCGGAACCTGGGGTATATTCTCGAGTTACGACTTGGGTGGCCCTTCCAGAAACGTGTTTGTTCAGCGACGTCAGGACCCCTGCCTAGGTGCGAGGGACAACTCGGGATACTCCTCGAGTCTTGGCATGGCAATTGGGACGCGTCTCCACGTGAGGCGGGAGACGCAGGGTCCCTTTCCACGTGCCACAGGGATCCTGGGACTACTATCCATTTTCAAGAGGAGTCAGGCATCGTCTCCTTTGGAAGCATTGATCTCTGTGGACCTCTCGAGTTTTCAAAGGATGTGAGGCCTCCGCTCGCGATGAGGCGGAGAATTAGGTTTTTCTCTGTGGTCTCCACAGGGGATTCAGACATCCCTTCGTCATGGGAGATGCAAGACGAGCCTGCATTCAATTCACTGCAGGGATATCCGGCCTTACTTCGAGTCAGAGCATCCCGGTGTCCATTCCACTTGAGGCCACAAACTCGGGGTCCCTCAAATATACATGTAGCTGAGAGAAGCCTCCTCTTGAGGTGCTTGTGGAAAGTTGGTATTCCTCTTGAGTCTAAGCGAGGGACTAAGCTCTCATCTCGAGTGTATTTCGGTCCACGTAGACCTTTCCTGTTGGTCCAGTGACCTCAAGATCCCTCTAGACTTGAGACAGTGATCTTGGGTTTTCTCTGGAGTGTCATCAAGGAAATCAAGGCTCCTTTCACGTTTCATGTGGAACACGGAATTGCGCTGCATGCAGTGCAGGGGAATCGGGCCTCATCTCGCGGCGAGGGGGAAATCTCATGGTTTTTCTCGAGTTGCGGCCCAAACCTGGGGTATATTCTCAAGTTACGACGGGGAGGGCCCTTCCAGACATGTGTTTGTTCAGCGACGTCAGGACTCCTGCCTAGGTGCGAGGGACACCTCGGGATTCTCCTCGAGTCTTGGCATGGCAATTGGGACGCGTCTCCACGTGAGGCGGGAGACCCAGTGTCCCTTTCCCCGTGCCACAGGGATCCTGGGACTCCTATCCATTTTCAAGAGGAGTCAGGCATCGTCTCCTTTGGAAGCATTGATCTCCGCGGACCTCTAGAGTTTTCAAAGGATGTGAGGCCTCCGGTCGCGATGAGGCGGAGAACTCGGTCTTTCTCTGTGGTCTCCACAGGGGATTCAGACATCCCTTCGTCTTGGGAGATGCAAGACGAGCCTGCATTCAATTCACTGCAGGGATATCCGGCCTTACTTCGAGTCAGAGCATCTCGGTGTCCATTCCACTTGAGGCCACAAACTCAGGGTCCCTCTCACATACCTGTAGCTGAGAGAAGCCTCCCCTTGAGGTGCTTGTGGAAAGTTGGTATTCCTCTTGATTCGAAGCCAGGGACTAAGCTCTCATCTCGAGTTGATTTGTGGTCCACGGAGCCCTTTCGTGTTGGTACAGTGACCTCAGGATCCCTCTAGACCTGAGACAGTGATCTTGGGTTTTCTCTGGTGTGGCATCAAGGAAATCAAGGCTCCTTTCCCGTTTGATGTGCAATACGGAATTGCTCTGCACGCAGTGCAGGGAAATCGGGCCTCATCTCGCGGCGAGGTGGAAGTCTCATGGTTTTTCTCGAGTTGCGGCCGGAACCTGGGGTATATACTTGAGTTGCGACGGGGAGGGCCCTTCCAGACACGTGTTTGTTCAGCGACCTCAGGACTCCTGCCTAGGTGCGAGGGACACCTCGGGATTCTCCTCGAGTCTTGGCATGGCAATTGGGACGCGTCTCCACGTGAGGCGGGAGACCCAGGGTCCCTTTCCACGTGCCACAGGGATCCTGGGACTCCTATCCATTTTCAAGAGGAGTCAGGCATCGTCTCCTTTGGAAGCATTGATCTCCGCGGACCTCTCGAGTTTTCAAAGGATGTGAGGACTCCGGTCGCGATGAGCCGGAGAACTAGGTCTTTCTCTGTGGTCTCCACAGGGGATTCAGACATCCCTTCGTCTTGGGAGATGCAAGACGAGCCTGCATTCAATTCACTGCAGGGATATCCGGCCTTACATCGAGTCAGAGCCTCTCGGTGTCCATTCCACTTGTGGCCACAAACTCAGGGTAACTCTCACATACTTGTAGCTGAGAGAAGCCTCCTCTTGAGGTGCTTGTGGAAAGTTGGTATTCCTCTTGAGTCGAAGCCAGGGACTAAGCTCTCACCTCGAGTTGATTTGGGGTCCACGGAGCCCTTTCGTGTTGCTCCAGTGAACTCAGCATCCCTCTAGACTTGAGACAGTGATCTTGGGTTTTCTCTGGAGTGCCATCAAGGAAATCAAGGGTCCTTTCTCATTTGACGTGGAACACGGAATTGCTCTGCACGCAGGGCAGGGGAATCGGGCTTCATCTCGCGGCGAGGGGGAAGTCTCATAATTTTTCTAGAGTTGTGGCCAGAACCTGGGGGATATTCTTGAGATACGACGGGGAGGGCCCTTCCAGACACGTGTTTGTTCAGCGACATCAGGACTCCTGCCTAGGTGCGAGGGACACCTCGGGATTCTCCTCGAATCTTAGCATGGCAATTGGGACGCGTCTCCATGTGAGGAGGGAGACCCAGGGTCACTTTCCACGTGCCACAAGTATGCTGGGACTCCTATCAATTTTCAGAGGAGTCAGGCATCGTCTCCTTTGGAAGCATTGATCTCCGCGGACCTCTCGAATTTTCAAAGGATGTGAGGCCTCCGGTCGCGATGAGGCGGAGAACTAGGTCTTTCTCTGTGTTCTCCACAGGGCATTCAGACATCCCTTCTTCTTGGGAGATGCAAGACGAGCCTGCATTCAATTCACTGCAGGGATATCCGGCCTTAGTTCCAGTCAGAGCATCTCGGTGTCCATTCCACTTGAGGCCACAAACTCAGGGTCCCTCTCACATACCTGTAGCTGAGAGAAGCCTCCTCTTGAGGTGCTTTTGGAAAGTTTGTATTCTTCTTGAGTCGAAGCCAGGGACTAAGCTCTCATCTCGAGTTGATTTGGGGTCCACGGAGACCTTTCCTGTTGCTACAGTGACCTTAGGAAACCTCTAGACTTGAGACAGTGATCTTGGGTTTTCTCTGGAGTGCCATCAAGGAAATCAAGGCTCCTTTCACGTTTGATGTGGAACACGGAATTGCTCTGCACGCACTGCAGGGGAATCGGGCCTCATGTCGCGGCGAGGGGGAAGTCTCATGGTTTTTCTCGAGTTGCGGCCGGAACCTAGGGTATATTCTCGACTTACGACGGGGAGTGCCCATCCAGACACGTGTTTGTTCAGCGACGTCAGGACTCCTGCCTAGGTGCGAGGGACACCTCGGGATTCTCCTCGAGTCTTGGCATGGCAATTGGGAGGCGTCTCCACCTGAGGCGGGAGACCCAGTGTCCCTTTCCCCGTGCCATAGGGATCCTGGGACTCCTATCCATTTTCAAGAGGAGTCAGGCATCGTCTCCTTTGGAAGCATTGATCTCCGCGGGCCTCTCAAGTTTTCAAAGGATGTGAGGCCTCCTGTCGCGATGAAGCTGAGATCTAGGTCTTTCTCTGTGGTCTCCACAGGGGATTCAGACATCCCTTCGTCTTGGGAGATGTAAGACGAGCCTGCATTCAATTCACTGCAGGGATATCCGGCGTTACTTCGAGTCAGAGCATCTCGGTGTCCATTCCACTTGAGGCCACAAACTCAGGGTCCCACTCACATAGCTGTAGCTGAGAGAAGCCTCCTCTCGAGGTGCTTGTGGAAAGTTGGTATTCCTCTTGAGTCGAAGCCAGGGACTAAGCTCTCATCTCGAATTGATTTGGGGTCCACGGAGCCCTTTCGTGTTGCTACAGTGAACTCAGGATCCCTCTAGACTTGAGACAGTGATTTTGGGTTTTCTCTGGAGTGCCATCAAGGAAATTAAGGCTCCTTTCTTGTTTGATGTGCAACACGGAATTGCTCTGCACGCAGTGCAGGGGAATCGTGCCTCATCTCGCGGCGAGGTGGAAGTCTCATGGTTTTTCTCGAGTTGCGGCCGGAACCTGGGGTATATTCTTGAGTTACGACGGGAGGGCCCTTCCGGACACGTGTTTGTTCAGCGACATCAGGACTCCTGCCTACGTGCGAGGGACACCTCGGGATTCTCCTCGAGTCTTGGAATGGCAATTGGGACGCGTCTCCCCGTGAGGCTGGATACCCAGTGTCCCTTTCCATGTACCACCGGGATCCTGTTACTCGTATCCATTTTCAAGAGGAGTCAAGCATCTTCTCCTTTGGAAGCACTGATCTCCGCGGACCTCTCGAGTTTTCAAAGGATGTGAGGCCTCCAGTCGCAATGAGCTGGAGAAATAGGTCTTTCTCTGTGGTCTCCACAGGGAATTCAGACATCCCTTCGTGTTGGAAGATGCAAGACGAGCCTGCATTCAATTCACTGCAGGGATATACGGCCTTACTTCGAGTCAGAGCATCTCGGTGTCCATTCCACTTGAGGCCACAAACTCAGGGTAACTCTCACATACTTGTAGCTGAGAGAAGCCTCCTCTCGAGGAGCTTGTGGAAAGTTGGTATTCCTCTTGAGTCGAAGCCAGGGACTAAGCTCTCATCTCGAGTTGATTTGGGGTCCACGGAGACCTTTCGTGTTGCTACAGTGACCTCAGGGTCCCTCTAGACTTAAGACAGTGATCTTGGGTTTTGTGTGGAGTGCCATCTAGGAAATCAAGGCTCCTTTCACGTTTGATGTGGAACACGGAATTGCTCTGCACGCAGTGCAGGGGAATCGGGCCTCATCTCGCGGCGAGGCGGAAGTCTCATGGTTTTACTCCACTTGTGGACGGATCCTGGGGTATATTCTCGAGTTACGACGTGGGTGGCCCTTCCAGAAACATGTTTGTTCAGCGACGTCAGGACCCCTGCCTACGTGCGAGGGACACCTCGGGATTCTCCTCGAATCTTGGCATGGCAATTGGGACGCGTCTCCATGTGAGGAGGGAGACCCAGGGTCCCTTTCCACGTGCCACAAGTATGCTGGGACTCCTATCAATTTTCAAGAGGAGTCAGGCATCGTCTCCTTTGGAAGCATTGATCTCCGCGGACCTCTCGAATTTTCAAAGGATGTGAGGCCTCCGGTCGCGATGAGGCGGAGAACTAGGTCTTTCTCTGTGTTCTCCACAGGGCATTCAGACATCCCTTCTTCTTGGGAGATGCAAGACGAGCCTGCATTCAATTCTCTGCAAGGATATCCGGCCTTAGTTCCAGTCAGAGCATCTCGGTGTCCATTCCACTTGAGGCCACAAACTCAGGGTCCCACTCACATACCTGTAGCTGAGAGAAGCCTCCTCTTGAGGTGCTTGTGGAAAGTTTGTATTCTTCTTGAGTCGAAGCCAGGGACTAAGCTCTCATCTCGAGTTGATTTGGGGTCCACGGAGACCTTTCCTGTTGCTACAGTGACCTTAGGAAACCTCTAGACTTGAGACAGTGATCTTGGGTTTTCTCTGGAGTGCCATCAAGGAAATCAAGGCTCCTTTCACGTTTGATGTGGAACACGGAAGTGCTCTGCATGCACTGCAGGGGAATCGGGCCTCATCTCGCGGCGAGGGGGAAGTCTCATGGTTTTTCTCGAGTTGCGGCCGGAACCTAGGGTATATTCTCGACTTACGACGGGGAGTGCCCTTCCAGACACGTGTCAGTTCAGCGACGTCAGGACTCCTGCAGGTGCGAGGGACACCTCGGGATTCTCCTCGAGTCTTGGCATGGCAATTGGGAGGCGTCTCCACGTGAGGCGGGAGAACCAGTGTCCCTTTCCCCGTGCCATAGGGATCCTGGGACTCCTATCCATTTTCAAGAGGAGTCAGGCATCGTCTCCTTTGGAAGCATTGATCTCCGCGGGCCTCTCGAGTTTTCAAAGGATGTGAGGCCTCCTGTCGCGATGAAGCTGAGATCTAGGTCTTTCTCTGTGGTCTCCAAAGGGGATTCAGACATCCCTTTGTCTTGGGAGATGTAAGACGAGCCTGCATTCAATTCACTGCAGGGATATCCGGCCTTACTTCGAGTCAGAGCATCTCGGTGTCCATTCCACTTGAGGCCACAAACTCAGGGTCCCACTCACATAGCTGTAGCTGAGAGAAGCCTCCTCTCGAGGTGCTTGTGGAAAGTTGGTATTCCACTTGAGTCGAAGCCAGGGACTAAGCTCTCATCTCGAATTGATTTGGGGTCCACGGAGCCCTTTCCTGTTGCTACAGTGAACTCAGGATCCCTCTAGACTTGAGACAGTGATTTTGGGTTTTCTCTGGAGTGCCATCAAGGAAATTAAGGCTCCTTTCTTGTTTGATGTGGAACACGGAATTGCTCTGCACGCAGTGCAGGGGAATCGTGCCTCATCTCGCGGCGAGGTGGAAGTCTCATGGTTTTTCTCGAGTTGCGGCCGGAACCTGGGGTATATTCTCGAGTTACGACGGGGAGGGCCCTTCCATACACGTGTTTGTTCAGCGACGTCAGGACTCCTCCCTAGGTGGGAGGGACACCCCGGATTCTCCTCGAGTCTTGGCATTGCAATAGGCACGCGTCTACACGTGAGGCGGGAGACCCAGGGTCCCTTTCCACGTGCCACAGGGATCCTGGGACTCCTATCCATTTTCAAGAGGAGTCAGGCATCGTCTCCTTTGAAAGCATTGATCTCCGCGGACCTCTTGAATTTTCAAAGGATGTGAGGCCTCCGTTCGCGATGAGGCGGAGACCTAGGTCTTTCTCTGTGGTCTCCACAGGGGATTCAGACATCCCTTCGTCTTGGGAGATGCAAGGCGAGCCTGCATTCAATTCACTGCAGGGATATCAGGCCTTACTTCGAGTCAGAACATCTCGGTGTCCATTCCACTTGAGGCCACAAACTCGGGGTCCCTCAAATATACATGTAGCTGAGAGAAGCCTCCTCTTGAGGTGCTTGTGGAAAGTTGGTATTCCTCTTGAGTCTAAGCCAGGGACTAAGCTCTCATCTCGAGTGTATTTCGGTCCACGTAGACATTTCCTGTTGGTCCAGTGACCTCAGGATCCCTCTAGACTTGAGACAGTGATCTTGGGTTTTCTCTGGAGTGTCATCAAGGAAATCAAGGCTCCTTTCACGTTTCATGTGGAACACGGAATTGCGCTGCATGCAGTGCAGGGGAATCGGGCCTCAACTCGCGGCGAGGGGGAAATCTCATGGTTTTTCTCGAGTTGCGGCCCGAACCTGGGGTATATTCTCGAGTTACGATGGGGAGGGCCCTTCCAGATATGTGTTTGTTCAGCGACGTCAGGACTCCTGCCTAGGTGCGAGGGACACCTCGGGATTCTCCTCGAGTCTTGGCATGGCAATTGGGACGCGTCTCCACGTGAGGCGGGAGACCCAGTGTCCCTTTCCCTGTGCCACAGGGATCCTGGGACTCCTATCCATTTTCAAGAGGAGTCAGGCATCGTCTCCTTTGGAAGCATTGATCTCCGCGGACCTCTAGAGTTTTCAAAGTATGTGAGGCCTCCGGTCGCGATGAGGAGGAGAACTCGGTCTTTCTCTGTGGTCTCCACAGGGGATTCAGACAACACTTCGTCTTGGCAGATGCAAGACGAGCCTGCATTCAATTCACTGCAGGGATATCCAGCCTTACTTCGAGTCAGAGCATCTCGGTGTCCATTCCACTTGAGGCCACAAACTCAGGGTCCCTCTCACATACCTGTAGCTGAGAGAAGCCTCCTCTTGAGGTGCTTGTGGAAAGTTGGCATTCCTCTTGAGTCGAAGCCAGGGACTAAGCTCTCATCTCGAGTTGATTTGGGGTCCACGGAGCCCTTTCGTGTTGCTACAGTGACCTCAGGATCCCTCTAGACTTGAGACAGTCATCTTGGGTTTTCTCTGGAGTGCCATCTAGGAAATCAAGGCTCCTTTCACGTTTGATGTGGAACACGGAATTGCTCTGCACGCAGTGCAGGGGAATCGGGCCTCATCTCGCGGTGAGGCGGAAGTCTCATGGTTTTACTCCACTTGTGGACGGATCCTGGGGTATATTCTCGAGTTACGACGTGGGTGGCCCTTCCAGAAACGTGTTTGTTCAGCGACGTCAGGACCCCTGCCTAGGTGCGAGGGACAACTCGGGATACTCCTCGAGTCTTGGCATGGCAATTGGGACGCGTCTCCACGTGAGGCGGGAGACCCAGGGTCCCTTTCCACGTGCCACAGGGATCCTGGGACTACTATCCATTTTCAAGAGGAGTCAGGCATCGTCTCCTTTGGAAGCATTGATCTCTGTGGACCTCTCGAGTTTTCAAAGGATGTGAGGCCTCCGCTCGCGATGAGGCGGAGAATTAGGTTTTTCTCTGTGGTCTCCACAGGGGATTCAGACATCCCTTCGTCTTGGGAGATGCAAGACGAGCCTGCATTCAATTCACTGCAGGGATATCCGGCCTTACTTCGAGTCAGAGCATCCCGGTGTCCATTCCACTTGAGGCCACAAACTCGGGGTCCCTCAAATATACATGTAGCTGAGAGAAGCCTCCTCTTGAGGTGCTTGTGGAAAGTTGGTATTCCTCTTGAGTCTAAGCGAGGGACTAAGCTCTCATCTCGAGTGTATTTCGGTCCACGTAGACCTTTCCTGTTGGTCCAGTGACCTCCGGATCCCTCTAGACTTGAGACAGTGATCTTGGGTTTTCTCTGGAGTGTCATCAAGGAAATCAAGGCTCCTTTCACGTTTCATGTGGAACACGGAATTGCGCTGCATGCAGTGCAGGGGAATCGGGCCTCATCTCGCGGCGAGGGGGAAATCTCATGGTTTTTCTCGAGTTGCGGCCCAAACCTGGGGTATATTCTCGAGTTACGACGGGGAGGGCCCTTCCAGACATGTGTTTGTTCAGCGACGTCAGGACTCCTGCCTAGGTGCGAGGGACACCTCGGGATTCTCCTCGAGTCTTGGCATGGCAATTGGGACGCGTCTCCACGTGAGGCGGGAGACCCAGTGTCCCTTTCCCCGTGCCACAGGGATCCTGGGACTCCTATCCATTTTCAAGAGGAGTCAGGCATCGTCTCCTTTGGAAGCATTGATCTCCGCGGACCTCTACAGTTTTCAAAGGATGTGAGGCCTCCGGTCGCGATGAGGCGGAGAACTCGGTCTTTCTCTGTGGTCTCCACAGGGGATTCAGACATCCCTTCGTCTTGGGAGATGCAAGATGAGCCTGCATTCAATTCACTGCAGGGATATCCGGCCTTACTTCGAGTCAGAGCATCTCGGTGTCCATTCCACTTGAGGCCACAAACTCAGGGTCCCTCTCACATACCTGTAGCTGAGAGAAGCCTCCCCTTAAGGTGCTTGTGGAAAGTTGGTATTCCTCTTGATTCGAAGCCAGGGACTAAGCTCTCATCTCGAGTTGATTTGTGGTCCACGGATCCCTTTCGTGTTGGTACAGTGACCTCAGGATCCCTCTAGACCTGAGACAGTGATCTTGGGTTTTCTCTGGTGTGGCATCAAGGAAATCAAGGCTCCTTTCCCGTTTGATGTGCAATACGGAATTGCTCTGCACGCAGTGCAGGGAAATCGGGCCTCATCTCGCGGCGAGGTGGAAGTCTCATGGCTTTTCTCGAGTTGCGGCCGGAACCTGGGGTATATTCTTGAGTTGCGACGGGGAGGGCCCTTCCAGACACGTGTTTTTTCAGCGACCTCAGGACTCCTGCCTAGGTGCGAGGCACACCTCGGGATTCTCCTCGAGTCTTGGCATGGCAATTGGGACGCGTCTCCACGTGAGGCGGGAGACCCAGGGTCCCTTTCCACGTGCCACAGGGATCCTGGGACTCCTATCCATTTTCAAGAGGAGTCAGGCATCGTCTCCTTTGGAAGCATTGATCTCCGCGGACCTCTCGAGTTTTCAAAGGATGTGAGGACTCCGGTCGCGATGAGCCGGAGAACTAGGTCTTTCTCTGTGGTCTCCACAGGGGATTCAGACATCCCTTCGTCTTGGGAGATGCAAGACGAGCCTGCATTCAATTCACTGCAGGGATATCCGGCCTTACATCGAGTCAGAGCCTCTCGGTGTCCATTCCACATGTGGCCACAAACTCAGGGTAACTCTCACATACTTGTAGCTGAGAGAAGCCTCCTCTTGAGGTGCTTGTGGATAGTGGGTATTCCTCTTGAGTCGAAGCCAGGGACTAAGCTCTCATCTCGAGTTGATTTGGGGTCCACGGAGCCCTTTCGTGTTGCTCCAGTGACCTCAGCATCCCTCTAGACTTTAGACAGTGATCTTGGGTTTTCTCTGGAGTGCCATCAAGGAAATCAAGGGTCCTTTCTCATTTGATGTGGAACACGCAATTGCTCTGCACGCAGTGCAGGGGAATCGGGCTTCATCTCGCGGCGAGGGGGAATTCTCATAATTTTTCTAGAGTTGTGGCCAGAACCTGGGGGATATTCTTGAGTTACGACGGGGAGGGCCCTTCCAGACACGTGTTTGTTCAGTGACATCAGGACTCCTGCCTAGGTGCGAGGGACAACTCGGGATTCTCCTCGAGTCTTTGCATTGCAATTGGGACGTGTCTCCACGTGAGGCGGGAGACCCAGGGTCCCTTTCCACGTGCCACAGATATCCTGGGACTCCTATCCATTTTCGAGAGGAGTCATGCTTCGTCTCCTTCAGAAGTATTGATCTCATCGGACCTCTCGAGTTTTCAAAGGATATGAGGCCTCCGGTCGCGAGGAGGCGGAGGACTAGGTTTTTCTCTGTGGTCTCCACAGGGGATTCAGACAACACTTCGTCTTGGGAGATGCAAGACGAGCCTGCATTCAATTCACTGCAGGGATATCCAGCCTTACTTCGAGTCAGAGCATCTCGGTGTCCATTCCACTTGAGGCCACAAACTCAGGGTCCCTCTCACATACCTGTAGCTGAGAGAAGCCTCCTCTTGAGGTGCTTGTGGAAAGTTGGCATTCCTCTTGAGTCGAAGCCAGGGACTAAGCTCTCATCTCGAGTTGATTTGGGGTCCACGGAGCCCTTTCGTGTTGCTACAGTGACCTCAGGATCCGTCTAGACTTGAGACAGTGATCTTGGGTTTTCTCTGGAGTGCCATCAAGGAAATCAAGGCTCCTTTCACGTTTGATGTGAACACGGAATTGTTCTGCACGCAGTTCAGGGGAATCGGGCTTCATCCAGCGGCGAGGGGGAAGTCTCATGGTTTTTCTCGAGTTGCGGCCGGAACCTGGGGTATATTCTCGAGTTACGACGGGGAGGGCCCTTCCAGACACGTGTTTGTTCAGCGACGTCAGGACTCCTGCCTAGGTGCGAGGGACACCTCGGGATTCTCCTCGAGTCTTGGCATGGCAATGGGGACGAGTCTCCACGTGAGGCGGGAGACCCAGGGTCCCTTTCCACGTGCCACAGGGATCCTGGGACTCCTATCCATTTTCAAGAGGAGTCAGGCATCGTCTCCTTTGAAAGCATTGATCTCCGCGGACCTCTTGAATTTTCAAAGGATGTGAGGCCTCCGTTCGCGATGAGGCGTAGACCTAGGTCTTTCTCTGTGGTCTCCACAGGGGATTCAGACATCCCTTCGTCTTGGGAGATGCAAGGCGAGCCTGCATTCAATTCACTGCAGGGATATCAGGCCTTACTTCGAGTCAGAACATCTCGGTGTCCATTCCACTTTAGGCCACAAACTCAGGGTCCCTCTCACATACCTGTAGCTGAGAGAAGCCTCCTCTTGAGGTGCTTGTGGAAAGTTGGTATTCCTCTTGAGTCGAAGCCAGGGACTAAGCTCTCATCTCGAGTTGATTTGGGGTCCACGGAGCCCTTTCATGTTGCTACAGTGACCTCAGGATCCCTCTAGACTTGAGACAGTCATCTTGGGTTTTCTCTGGAGTGCCATCTAGGAAATCAAGGCTCCTTTCACGTTTGATGTGGAACACGGAATTGCTCTGCACGCAGTGCAGGGGAATCGGGCCTCATCTCGCGGCGAGGCGGAAGTCTCATGGTTTTACTCCACTTGTGGACGGATCCTGGGGTATATTCTCGAGTTACGACGTGGGTGGCCCTTCCAGAAACGTGTTTGTTCAGCGACGTCAGGACCCTTGCCTAGGTGTGAGGGACAACTCGGGATACTCCTCGAGTCTTGGCATGGCAATTGGGACGCGTCTCCACGTGAGGCGGGAGACGCAGGGTCCCTTTCCACGTGCCACTTGGATCCTGGGACTACTATCCATTTTCAAGAGGAGTCAGGCATCGTCTCCTTTGGAAACATTGATCTCCGTGGACCTCTCGAGTTTTCAAAGGATGTGAGGTCTCCGCTCGCGATGAGGCGGAGAATTAGGTTTTTCTCTGTGGTCTCCACAGGGGATTCAGACATCCCTTCGTCTTGGGAGATGCAAGACGAGCCTGCATTCAATTCACTGCAGGGATATCCGGCCTTACTTCGAGTCAGAGCATCCCGGTGTCCATTCCACTTGAGGCCACAAACTCGGGGTCCCTCAAATATACATGTAGCTGAGAGAAGCCTCCTCTCGAGGTGCTTGTGGAAAGTTGGTATTCCTCTTGAGTCTAAGCCAGGGACTAAGCTCTCATCTCGAGTGTATTTCGGTCCACGTAGACCTTTCCTGTTGGTCCAGTGACCTCAGGATCCCTCTAGACTTGAGACAGTGATCTTGGGTTTTCTCTGGAGTGTCATCAAGGAAATCAAGGCTCCTTTCACGTTTCATGTGGAACACGGAATTGCGCTGCATGCAGTGCAGGGGAATCGGGCCTCAACTCGCGGCGAGGGGGAAATCTCATGGTTTTTCTCGAGTTGCGGCCCGAACCTGGGGTATATTCTCGAGTTACGACGGGGAGGGCCCTTCCAGACATGTGTTTGTTCAGCGACGTCAGGACTCCTGCCTAGGTGCGAGGGACACCTCGGGATTCTCCTCGAGTCTTGGCATGGCAATTGGGACGCGTCTCCACGTGAGGCGGGAGACCCAGTGTCCCTTTCCCCGTGCCACAGGGATCCTGGGACTCCTATCCATTTTCAAGAGGAGTCAGGCATCGTCTCCTTTGGAAGCATTGATCTCCGCGGACCTCTAGAGTTTTCAAAGGATGTGAGGCCTCCGGTCGCGATGAGGCGGAGAACTCGGTCTTTCTCTGTGGTCTCCACAGGGGATTCAGACATCCCTTCGTCTTGGGAGATGCAAGACGAGCCTGCATTCAATTCACTGCAGGGATATCCGGCGTTACTTCGAGTCAGAGCATCTCGGTGTCCATTCCACTTGAGGCCACAAACTCAGGGTCCCTCTCACATACCTGTAGCTGAGAGAAGCCTCCTCTTGAGGTGCTTGTGGAAAGTTGGTATTCCTTTTGAGTCGAAGCCAGGGACTAAGCTCTCATCTCGAGTTGATTTGGGGTCCACGGAGCCCTTTCGTGTTGCTCCAGTGACCTCAGGATCCCTCTAGACTTGAGACAGTGATCTTGGGTTTTCTCTGGAGTGCCATCAAGGAAATCAAGGCTCCTTTCACGTTTGATGTGGAACACGGAATTGTTCTGCATGCAGTTCAGGGGAATCGGGCTTCATCCAACGGCGAGGGAGAAGTCTCATGTTTTTTCTCGAGTTGCGGCCGGAACCTGGGGTATATTCTCGAGTTACGACTTGGGTGGCCCTTCCAGAAACGTGTTTGTTCAGCGACGTCAGGACCCCTGCCTAGGTGCGAGGGACAACTCGGGATACTCCTCGAGTCTTGGCATGGCAATTGGGACGCGTCTCCACGTGAGGCGGGAGACGCAGGGTCCCTTTCCACGTGCCACAGGGATCCTGGGACTACTATCCATTTTCAAGAGGAGTCAGGCATCGTCTCCTTTGGAAGCATTGATCTCTGTGGACCTCTCGAGTTTTCAAAGGATGTGAGGCCTCCGCTCGCGATGAGGCGGAGAATTAGGTTTTTCTCTGTGGTCTCCACAGGGGATTCAGACATCCCTTCGTCATGGGAGATGCAAGACGAGCCTGCATTCAATTCACTGCAGGGATATCCGGCCTTACTTCGAGTCAGAGCATCCCGGTGTCCATTCCACTTGAGGCCACAAACTCGGGGTCCCTCAAATATACATGTAGCTGAGAGAAGCCTCCTCTTGAGGTGCTTGTGGAAAGTTGGTATTCCTCTTGAGTCTAAGCGAGGGACTAAGCTCTCATCTCGAGTGTATTTCGGTCCACGTAGACCTTTCCTGTTGGTCCAGTGACCTCAAGATCCCTCTAGACTTGAGACAGTGATCTTGGGTTTTCTCTGGAGTGTCATCAAGGAAATCAAGGCTCCTTTCACGTTTCATGTGGAACACGGAATTGCGCTGCATGCAGTGCAGGGGAATCGGGCCTCATCTCGCGGCGAGGGGGAAATCTCATGGTTTTTCTCGAGTTGCGGCCCAAACCTGGGGTATATTCTCAAGTTACGACGGGGAGGGCCCTTCCAGACATGTGTTTGTTCAGCGACGTCAGGACTCCTGCCTAGGTGCGAGGGACACCTCGGGATTCTCCTCGAGTCTTGGCATGGCAATTGGGACGCGTCTCCACGTGAGGCGGGAGACCCAGTGTCCCTTTCCCCGTGCCACAGGGATCCTGGGACTCCTATCCATTTTCAAGAGGAGTCAGGCATCGTCTCCTTTGGAAGCATTGATCTCCGCGGACCTCTAGAGTTTTCAAAGGATGTGAGGCCTCCGGTCGCGATGAGGCGGAGAACTCGGTCTTTCTCTGTGGTCTCCACAGGGGATTCAGACATCCCTTCGTCTTGGGAGATGCAAGACGAGCCTGCATTCAATTCACTGCAGGGATATCCGGCCTTACTTCGAGTCAGAGCATCTCGGTGTCCATTCCACTTGAGGCCACAAACTCAGGGTCCCTCTCACATACCTGTAGCTGAGAGAAGCCTCCCCTTGAGGTGCTTGTGGAAAGTTGGTATTCCTCTTGATTCGAAGCCAGGGACTAAGCTCTCATCTCGAGTTGATTTGTGGTCCACGGAGCCCTTTCGTGTTGGTACAGTGACCTCAGGATCCCTCTAGACCTGAGACAGTGATCTTGGGTTTTCTCTGGTGTGGCATCAAGGAAATCAAGGCTCCTTTCCCGTTTGATGTGCAATACGGAATTGCTCTGCACGCAGTGCAGGGAAATCGGGCCTCATCTCGCGGCGAGGTGGAAGTCTCATGGTTTTTCTCGAGTTGCGGCCGGAACCTGGGGTATTTACTTGAGTTGCGACGGGGAGGGCCCTTCCAGACACGTGTTTGTTCAGCGACCTCAGGACTCCTGCCTAGGTGCGAGGGACACCTCGGGATTCTCCTCGAGTCTTGGCATGGCAATTGGGACGCGTCTCCACGTGAGGCGGGAGACCCAGGGTCCCTTTCCACGTGCCACAGGGATCCTGGGACTCCTATCCATTTTCAAGAGGAGTCAGGCATCGTCTCCTTTGGAAGCATTGATCTCCGCCGACCTCTCGAGTTTTCAAAAGATGTGAGGACTCCGGTCGCGATGAGCCGGAGAACTAGGTCTTTCTCTGTGGTCTCCACAGGGGATTCAGACATCCCTTCGTCTTGGGAGATGCAAGACGAGCCTGCATTCAATTCACTGCAGGGATATCCGGCCTTACATCGAGTCAGAGCCTCTCGGTGTCCATTCCACTTGTGGCCACAAACTCAGGGTAACTCTCACATACTTGTAGCTGAGAGAAGCCTCCTCTTGAGGTGCTTGTGGAAAGTTGGTATTCCTCTTGAGTCGAAGCCAGGGACTAAGCTCTCACCTCGAGTTGATTTGGGGTCCACGGAGCCCTTTCGTGTTGCTCCAGTGAACTCAGCATCCCTCTAGACTTGAGACAGTGATCTTGGGTTTTCTCTGGAGTGCCATCAAGGAAATCAAGGGTCCTTTCTCATTTGACGTGGAACACGGAATTGCTCTGCACGCAGGGCAGGGGAATCGGGCTTCATCTCGCGGCGAGGGGGAAGTCTCATAATTTTTCTAGAGTTGTGGCCAGAACCTGGGGGATATTCTTGAGATACGACGGGGAGGGCCCTTCCAGACACGTGTTTGTTCAGCGACATCAGGACTCCTGCCTAGGTGCGAGGGACACCTCGGGATTCTCCTCGAATCTTAGCATGGCAATTGGGACGCGTCTCCATGTGAGGAGGGAGACCCAGGGTCACTTTCCACGTGCCACAAGTATGCTGGGACTCCTATCAATTTTCAGAGGAGTCAGGCATCGTCTCCTTTGGAAGCATTGATCTCCGCGGACCTCTCGAATTTTCAAAGGATGTGAGGCCTCCGGTCGCGATGAGGCGGAGAACTAGGTCTTTCTCTGTGTTCTCCACAGGGCATTCAGACATCCCTTCTTCTTGGGAGATGCAAGACGAGCCTGCATTCAATTCACTGCAGGGATATCCGGCCTTAGTTCCAGTCAGAGCATCTCGGTGTCCATTCCACTTGAGGCCACAAACTCAGGGTCCCTCTCACATACCTGTAGCTGAGAGAAGCCTCCTCTTGAGGTGCTTTTGGAAAGTTTGTATTCTTCTTGAGTCGAAGCCAGGGACTAAGCTCTCATCTCGAGTTGATTTGGGGTCCACGGAGACCTTTCCTGTTGCTACAGTGACCTTAGGAAACCTCTAGACTTGAGACAGTGATCTTGGGTTTTCTCTGGAGTGCCATCAAGGAAATCAAGGCTCCTTTCACGTTTGATGTGGAACACGGAATTGCTCTGCACGCACTGCAGGGGAATCGGGCCTCATGTCGCGGCGAGGGGGAAGTCTCATGGTTTTTCTCGAGTTGCGGCCGGAACCTAGGGTATATTCTCGACTTACGACGGGGAGTGCCCATCCAGACACGTGTTTGTTCAGCGACGTCAGGACTCCTGCCTAGGTGCGAGGGACACCTCGGGATTCTCCTCGAGTCTTGGCATGGCAATTGGGAGGCGTCTCCACCTGAGGCGGGAGACCCAGTGTCCCTTTCCCCGTGCCATAGGGATCCTGGGACTCCTATCCATTTTCAAGAGGAGTCAGGCATCGTCTCCTTTGGAAGCATTGATCTCCGCGGGCCTCTCAAGTTTTCAAAGGATGTGAGGCCTCCTGTCGCGATGAAGCTGAGATCTAGGTCTTTCTCTGTGGTCTCCACAGGGGATTCAGACATCCCTTCGTCTTGGGAGATGTAAGACGAGCCTGCATTCAATTCACTGCAGGGATATCCGGCGTTACTTCGAGTCAGAGCATCTCGGTGTCCATTCCACTTGAGGCCACAAACTCAGGGTCCCACTCACATAGCTGTAGCTGAGAGAAGCCTCCTCTCGAGGTGCTTGTGGAAAGTTGGTATTCCTCTTGAGTCGAAGCCAGGGACTAAGCTCTCATCTCGAATTGATTTGGGGTCCACGGAGCCCTTTCTTGTTGCTACAGTGAACTCAGGATCCCTCTAGACTTGAGACAGTGATTTTGGGTTTTCTCTGGAGTGCCATCAAGGAAATTAAGGCTCCTTTCTTGTTTGATGTGCAACACGGAATTGCTCTGCACGCAGTGCAGGGGAATCGTGCCTCATCTCGCGGCGAGGTGGAAGTCTCATGGTTTTTCTCGAGTTGCGGCCGGAACCTGGGGTATATTCTTGAGTTACGACGGGAGGGCCCTTCCGGACACGTGTTTGTTCAGCGACGTCAGGACTCCTGCCTACGTGCGAGGGACACCTCGGGATTCTCCTCGAGTCTTGGAATGGCAATTGGGACGCGTCTCCCCGTGAGGCTGGATACCCAGTGTCCCTTTCCATGTACCACCGGGATCCTGTTACTCGTATCCATTTTCAAGAGGAGTCAAGCATCTTCTCCTTTGGAAGCACTGATCTCCGCGGACCTCTCGAGTTTTCAAAGGATGTGAGGCCTCCAGTCGCAATGAGCTGGAGAAATAGGTCTTTCTCTGTGGTCTCCACAGGGAATTCAGACATCCCTTCGTGTTGGAAGATGCAAGACGAGCCTGCATTCAATTCACTGCAGGGATATACGGCCTTACTTCGAGTCAGAGCATCTCGGTGTCCATTCCACTTGAGGCCACAAACTCAGGGTAACTCTCACATACTTGTAGCTGAGAGAAGCCTCCTCTCGAGGAGCTTGTGGAAAGTTGGTATTCCTCTTGAGTCGAAGCCAGGGACTAAGCTCTCATCTCGAGTTGATTTGGGGTCCACGGAGACCTTTCGTGTTGCTACAGTGACCTCAGGGTCCCTCTAGACTTAAGACAGTGATCTTGGGTTTTGTGTGGAGTGCCATCTAGGAAATCAAGGCTCCTTTCACGTTTGATGTGGAACACGGAATTGCTCTGCACGCAGTGCAGGGGAATCGGGCCTCATCTCGCGGCGAGGCGGAAGTCTCATGGTTTTACTCCACTTGTGGACGGATCCTGGGGTATATTCTCGAGTTACGACGTGGGTGGCCCTTCCAGAAACATGTTTGTTCAGCGACGTCAGGACCCCTGCCTACGTGCGAGGGACACCTCGGGATTCTCCTCGAATCTTGGCATGGCAATTGGGACGCGTCTCCATGTGAGGAGGGAGACCCAGGGTCCCTTTCCACGTGCCACAAGTATGCTGGGACTCCTATCAATTTTCAAGAGGAGTCAGGCATCGTCTCCTTTGGAAGCATTGATCTCCGCGGACCTCTCGAATTTTCAAAGGATGTGAGGCCTCCGGTCGCGATGAGGCGGAGAACTAGGTCTTTCTCTGTGTTCTCCACAGGGCATTCAGACATCCCTTCTTCTTGGGAGATGCAAGACGAGCCTGCATTCAATTCTCTGCAAGGATATCCGGCCTTAGTTCCAGTCAGAGCATCTCGGTGTCCATTCCACTTGAGGCCACAAACTCAGGGTCCCACTCACATACCTGTAGCTGAGAGAAGCCTCCTCTTGAGGTGCTTGTGGAAAGTTTGTATTCTTCTTGAGTCGAAGCCAGGGACTAAGCTCTCATCTCGAGTTGATTTGGGGTCCACGGAGACCTTTCCTGTTGCTACAGTGACCTTAGGAAACCTCTAGACTTGAGACAGTGATCTTGGGTTTTCTCTGGAGTGCCATCAAGGAAATCAAGGCTCCTTTCACGTTTGATGTGGAACACGGAAGTGCTCTGCATGCACTGCAGGGGAATCGGGCCTCATCTCGCGGCGAGGGGGAAGTCTCATGGTTTTTCTCGAGTTGCGGCCGGAACCTAGGGTATATTCTCGACTTACGACGGGGAGTGCCCTTCCAGACACGTGTTAGTTCAGCGACGTCAGGACTCCTGCAGGTGCGAGGGACACCTCGGGATTCTCCTCGAGTCTTGGCATGGCAATTGGGAGGCGTCTCCACGTGAGGCGGGAGAACCAGTGTCCCTTTCCCCGTGCCATAGGGATCCTGGGACTCCTATCCATTTTCAAGAGGAGTCAGGCATCGTCTCCTTTGGAAGCATTGATCTCCGCGGGCCTCTCGAGTTTTCAAAGGATGTGAGGCCTCCTGTCGCGATGAAGCTGAGATCTAGGTCTTTCTCTGTGGTCTCCACAGGGGATTCAGACATCCCTTTGTCTTGGGAGATGTAAGACGAGCCTGCATTCAATTCACTGCAGGGATATCCGGCCTTACTTCGAGTCAGAGCATCTCGGTGTCCATTCCACTTGAGGCCACAAACTCAGGGTCCCACTCACATAGCTGTAGCTGAGAGAAGCCTCCTCTCGAGGTGCTTGTGGAAAGTTGGTATTCCACTTGAGTCGAAGCCAGGGACTAAGCTCTCATCTCGAATTGATTTGGGGTCCACGGAGCCCTTTCCTGTTGCTACAGTGAACTCAGGATCCCTCTAGACTTGAGACAGTGATTTTGGGTTTTCTCTGGAGTGCCATCAAGGAAATTAAGGCTCCTTTCTTGTTTGATGTGGAACACGGAATTGCTCTGCACGCAGTGCAGGGGAATCGTGCCTCATCTCGCGGCGAGGTGGAAGTCTCATGGTTTTTCTCGAGTTGCGGCCGGAACCTGGGGTATATTCTTGAGTTACGACGGGAGGGCCCTTCCGGACACGTGTTTGTTCAGCGACGTCAGGACTCCTGCCTACGTGCGAGGGACACCTCGGGATCTCCTCGAGTCTTGGAATGGCAATTGGGACGCGTCTCAACGTGAGGCTGGATACCCAGTGTCCCTTTCCATGTACCACCGGGATCCTGTGACTCGTATCCATTTTCAAGAGGAGTCAAGCATCTTCTCCTTTGGAAGCACTGATCTCCGCGGACCTCTCGAGTTTTCAAAGGATGTGAGGCCTCCGGTCGCAATGAGCTGGAGAAATAGGTCTTTCTCTGTGGTCTCCACAGGGAATGCAGACATCCCTTCGTGTTGGAAGATGCAAGACGAGCCTGCATTCAATTCACTGCAGGGATATACGGCCTTACTTCGAGTCAGAGCATCTCGGTGTCCATTCCACTTGAGGCCACAAACTCAGGGTAACTCTCACATACTTGTAGCTGAGAGAAGCCTCCTCTCGAGGTGCTTGTGGAAAGTTGGTATTCCTCTTGAGTCGAAGCCAGGGACTAAGCTCTCATCTCGAGTTGATTTGGGGTCCACGGAGACCTTTCGTGTTGCTACAGTGACCTCAGGATCCGTCTAGACTAGGGACAGTGAACTTGGGTTTTCTCTGGAGTGCCATCAAGGAAATCAAGGCTCCTTTCTCATTTGATGTGGAACACGGAATTGCTCTGCAAGCAGTGCAGGGGAATCGGGCCTCATCTCGCGGCGAGGTGGAAGTCTCATGGTTTTTCTCGAGTTGCGGCCGGAACCTGGGGTATATTCTCGAGTTACGACGGGGAGGGCCCTTCCAGACACGTGTTTGTTCAGCGACGTCAGGACTCCTCCCTAGGTGGGAGGGACACCCGGGATTCTCCTCGAGTCTTGGCATTGCAATTGGCACGCGTCTACACGTGAGGCGGGAGACCCAGGGTCCCTTTCCACGTGCCACAGGGATCCTGGGACTCCTATCCATTTTCAAGAGGAGTCAGGCATCGTCTTCTTTGAAAGCATTGATCTCCGCTTACCTCTTGAATTTTCAAAGGATGTGAGGCCTCCGGTCGCGATGAGGCGGAGAACTAGGTCTTTCTCTGTGATCTTCACAGAGGATTCAGACATCCCTTCGCCTTGGGAGATGCAAGGCGAGCCTGCATTCAATTCACTGCAGGGATATCAGGCCTTACTTCGAGTCAGAACATCTCGGTGTCCATTCCACTTTAGGCCACAAACTCAGGGTCCCTCTCACATACCTGTAGCTGAGAGAAGCCTCCTCTTGAGGTGCTTGTGGAAAGTTGGTATTCCTCTTGAGTCGAAGCCAGGGACTAAGCTCTCATCTCGAGTTGATTTGGGGTCCACGGAGCCCTTTCCTGTTGCTCCAGTGACCTCAGGATCCCTCTAGACTTGAGACAGTGATTTTGGGTTTTCTCTGGAGTGCCATCAAGGAAATTAAGGCTCCTTTCTTGTTTGATGTGGAACACGGAATTGCTCTGCACGCAGTGCAGGGGAATCGTGCCTCATCTCGCGGCGAGGGGGAAGTCTCATGGTTTTTCTCGAGTTGCGGCCGGAACCTGGGGTATATTCTTGAGTTACGACGGGAGGGCCCTTCCGGACACGTGTTTGTTCAGCGACGTCAGGACTCCTGCCTACGTGCGAGGGACACCTCGGGATTCTCCTCGCGTCTTGGAATGGCAATTGGGACGCGTCTCCCCGTGAGGCTGGATACCCAGTGTCCCTTTCCATGTACCACCGGGATCCTGTGACTCATATCCATTTTCAAGAGGAGTCAAGCATCTTCTCCTTTGGAAGCACTGATCTCCGCGGACCTCTCGAGTTTTCAACGGATGTGAGGCCTCCGGTCGCAATGAGCTGGAGAAATAGGTCTTTCTCTGTGGTCTCCACAGGGAATTCAGACATCCCTTCGTGTTGGAAGATGCAAGACGAGCCTGCATTCAATTCACTTCAGGAATATACGGCCTTACTTCGAGTCAGAGCATCTCGGTGTCCATTCCACTTGAGGCCACAAACTCAGGGTAACTCTCACATACTTGTAGCTGAGAGAAGCCTCCTCTCGAGGTGCTTGTGGAAAGTTGGTATTCCTCTTGAGTCGAAGCCAGGGACTAAGCTCTCATCTCGAGTTGATTTGGGGTCCACGGAGACCTTTCGTGTTGCTACAGTGACCTCAGGGTCCCTCTAGACTTAAGACAGTGATCTTGGGTTTTGTATGGAATGCCATCAAGGAAATCAAGGCTCCTTTCTCATTTGATGTGGAACACGGAATTGCTCTGCACGCAGTGCAGGGGAATCGGGCCTCATATCGCGGCGAAGGGGAAGTCTCATGGTTTTTCTCGAGTTGCGGCCGGAACCTGGGGTATATTTTCGAGTTACGACGGGGAGGGCCCTTCCAGACACGTGTTTGTTCAGCGACGTCAGGACTCTTCCCTAAGTGGGAGGGACACCCGGGATTCTCCTCGAGTCTTGGCATTGCAATTGGCATGCGTCTACACGTGAGGCGGGAGACCCAGGGTCCCTTTCCACGTGCCACAGGGATCCTGGGACTCCTATCCATTTTCAAGAGGAGTCAGGCATCGTCTCCTTTGGAAGCATTGATCTCCGCGGACCTCTCGAGTTTTCAAAGGATGTGAGGCCTCCGTTCCCGTTGAGGCGGAGGACTAGGTCTTTCTCTGTGGTCTCCACAGGGGATTCACACATCCCGTCGTCTCCGGAGATGCAAGACGAGCCTGCATTCAATTCACGGCAGGCATATTCGGCCTTACTTCGAGTCAGAGCATCTCGGTGTCCATTCCACTTGAGGCCACAAACTCAGGGTCCCTCTCACATACCTGTAGCTGAGAGAAGCCTCCTCTTGAGGTGCTCGTGGAAAGTTGGTATTCCTCTTGAGTCGAAGCCTGGGAAAACCTCTCATCTCGAGTTGATTTGGGGTCCACAGACCCCTTTCGTGTTGCTCCAGTGACCTCAGGATCCGTCTAGACTTGAGACAGTGATCTTGGGTTTTCTCTGGAGTGCCATCAAGGAAATCAAGGCTCCTTTCACGTTTGATGTGGAACACGCAATTGCTCTGCACGCAGTGCTGGGGAATCGGGCCTCACCTCTCAGCGAGTGGGAAGTCTCATGGTTTTTCTCGAGTTGCGGCCGGAACCTGGGGTATATTCTCGAGTTACGTCGGGGAGGGCCCTTCCAGACACGTGTTTGTTCAGCGACGTCAGGACTCCTGCCTAGGTGCGAGGGACACCTCGGGATTCTCCTCGAGTCTTGGCATGGCAATTGGGACGCGTCTCCACGTGAGGCGGGAGACCCAGGGTCCCTTTCCACGTGCCACAGGGATCCTGGGACTACTATCCATTTTCAAGAGGAGTCAGGCATCGTCTCCTTTGGAAGCACTGATCTCCGCGGACCTCTCGAGTTTTCAAAGGATGTGAGTCCTCCGGTCGCATTGAGGTGGAGGACTAGGTCTATCTCTGTGGTCTCCACAGGGGATTCAGACATCCCTTCGTCTTGGGAGTGCAAGACGAGGCTGCAATCAATTCACTGTAGGGATATCCGGCATTACTTCGAGTCAGAGGATCTCGGTGTCCATTCCACTTGAGGCCACAAACTCAGGGGCCCTCTCACATACCTGTAGCTGAGGGAAGCCTCCTCTTGAGGTGCTTGGGGAAACTTGGTATTCCTCTTGAGTCGAAGCCAGGGACTAAGCTCTCATCTCGAGTTGATTTGGGGTCCACGGAGCCCTTTCGAGTTTATACAGTGACCTCAGGATCCCTCTAGACTTGAGACAGTGATCTTGCGTTTTCTCTAGAGTGCCATCAAGGAAATCAAGGCTCCTTTCACGTTTGATGTGGAACACGGAATTGCTCTGCACGCAGTGCAGGGGAATCGGGCCTCATCTTTCGGCCAGGGGGAAGTCTCATGGTTTTTCTCGAGTTGCGGCCGGAACCTGGGGTATATTCTCGAGTGACGACGGGGAGGGCCCTTCCAGACACTTGTTTGTTCAGTGAGGTCAGAACTCCTGCCTAGGTGCGAGGGACACCTCGGGATTCTCCTCGAGTCTTGGCATGGCAAATGGGACGCGTCTCCACGTGAGGCGGGAGAACCAGGGTCCCTTTCCTCGTGCCACAGGGATCCTGGGACTACTATCCATTTTCAGGAGGAGTCAGGCATCGTCTCCTTTGGAAGCCTTGATATCTGCAGACCTCTCGATTTTTCAAAGGATGTGATGTCTCTGGTAGCGATGAGGCGGAGGACTAAGTCTTTCTCTGTGGTCTCCACAGGGGAATCAGACATCCCTTCGTCTTGGGAGATGCAAGACGAGCCTGCATTCAATTCACTGCAGGGATATCCGGCCTTAATTCGAGTCAGAGCATCTCGGTGTCCATTCCACTTGAGGCCACACACTCAGGGTCCCTCTCACATACCTGTAGCTGAGAGAAGCCTCCTCTTGAGGTGCTTGTGGAAAGTTGGTATTCCTCTTGAGTCGAAGCCAGGGAATAAGCTCTCATCTCGAGTAGATTTGGGGTCCACGGAGCCCTTTCGTGTTGCTCCAGTTACCTCAGGATCCCTCTAGACTTGAGACAGTGATCTTGGGTTTTCTCTGGAGGGCCATCAAGGAAATCAAGGCTCTTTTCACGTTTGATGTGGAACACGGAATTGCTCTGCACGCAGTGCAGGTGAATCGGGCCTCATCTCATGGCGAGGGGGAAGTCTCATGGTTTTTCTCGAGTTGCGGCTGGAACCTGATGTATATTCTCGAGTTACGACGGGGAGGGCCCTTCCAGACACGTGTTTGATCAGCGACGTCAGGACTCCTGCCGAGGTGCGAGGGACACCTCGGGATTCTCCTCGAGTCTTGGCATGCAATTGGGACGGGTCTCCAAGTGAGGCGGGAGACCCAGGGTCCCTTTCCACGTGCCACTGGGATCCTGGGACTCCTATCCATTTTCAAGAGGAGTCAGGCATCGTCTCCTTTGAAAGCATTGATCTCCGCGGACCTCTCGAGTTTTCAAAGGATGTGAGGCTTCGGGTCGCGATGAGGTGGAGAACTAGGTCTTTCTCTGTGGTCTCCACAGGGGATTCAGACATCCCTTCGTCTTGGGAGATGCACGACGAGCCTGCATTCAATTCACTGCAGGGATATCCGGCCTTACTCCGAGTCATAGCATCTCGGTGTGCATTCCACTTGAGGACACAAATTCAGGGTCCCTCTCACATACCTGTAGCTGAGAGAAGCCTCCTCTTGAGGTGCTTGTGGAAAGTTGGTATTCCTCTTGAGTCGAAGTCAGGGACTAAGATCTCATCTCGAGTTGATTTGGGGTCCACGGAGACCTTTCGTGTTGCTACAGTTACCTCAGGATCCCTCTAGACTTGAGACAGTGATGTTTGGTTTTCTCTGGAGTGCCATCAAGGAAATCAAGTCTCCTTTCTCGTTTGATGTGGAACATGGAATTGCTCTGCACGCAGTGCAGGGGAATCGGGCCTCATCTCGCTTCGAGGGGGAAGTCTCATGGTTTTTCTCGAGTTGCGGCCGGAACCTGGGGTATATTCTCGAGTTACGACGGGGAAGGCCCTTCCAGACACGTGTTTGTTCAGCGACGTCAGGACTCCTGCCTAGGTGCGAGGGATACCTCGGGATTCTCCTCGAGTCTTGGCATGGCAATTGGGACACGTCTCCACGCGAGGCGGGAGACCCAGTGTCCCTTTCCACGTGCCACAGGGATCCTGGGACTCCTATCCATTTTCAAGAGGAGTTAGGCATCGTCTCCTTTGGAAGCATTGATCTCCGCAGACCTCTCGAGTTTTCAAAGGATGTGAGGCCTCCGCTCGCGATGAGGCGGAGAACTCGGTCTTTCTCTGTGGTCTCCACAGGGGATTCAGAGATCCCTTCGTCTTGGGAGAAGCAAGACGAGCCTGCATTCAATTCACTGCAGGGATATCCGGCCTTACTTCGAGTCAGAGCATCTCGGTGTCCATTCCACTTGAGGCCACAAACTCAGGGTCCCTCTCACATACCTGTAGCTGAGGAAGCCACCTCTTGAGGTGCTTGTGGAATGTTCGTATTCCTCTTGAGTCGAAGCCAGGGACTAAGCTCTCATCTCGAGTTGATTTGGGATCCACAGAGCACATTCGTGTTGATCCAGTGACCTCAGGATCCCTCTAGACTTGAGAGAGTGATCTTGGGTTTTCTCTGGAGTGCCATCAAGGAAATCAAGGCTCCTTTCACGTTTGATGTGGAACTTGGAATTGCTCTGCACGCAGTACAGGGGAATCGGGCCTCCTCTCGTGGCGAGCGGGAAGTCTCATGGTTTTTCTCGAGTTGCGGCCGGAACCTGGGGTATATTCTCGAGTTACGACGGGGAGGGCCCTTTCAGACACATGTTTGTTCAGCAACGTCAGGACTCCTGCCGACGTGCGAGGGACACCTCGGGATTCTCCTCGAGTCTTGGCATGGCAATTTGGACGTGTCTCCACGTGAGGCGGGAGACCCAGGGTCCCTTTCCACGTGCCACAGGGATCCTGGGACTCCTATCCATTTTCAAGAGGAGTCAGGCATCGTCTCCTTTGGAAGAATTGATCTCCGCTGACCTCTCGAGTTTTCAAAGGATGTGAGGCCTCCGGTCGCGATGAAGCCGAGAACTAGGTCTTTCTCTGTGGTCTCCACAGGGGATTCAGACATCCCTTCGTCTTGGGAGATGCAAGACGAGCCTGCATTCAATTCACTGCAGGGATATCCGGCCTTACTTCGAGTCAGAGCATCTCGGTGTCCATTCCACTTGAGGCCGCAAACTCAGGGTCCCTCTCACATACCTGTCGCTGAGAGAAGCCTCCTCTCAGGTGCTTGTGGAAAGTTGGTATTCCTCTTGAGTCGAAGCCAGGGACTAAGCTCTCATCTCGAGTTGATTTCGGTCCACGGAGCCCTTTCCTGTTGGTCCAGTGACCTCAGGAACCCTCTAGACTTGAGACAGTGATCTTGGGTTTTCTCTGGAGTGCCATCAAGGCAATCAAGGCTCCTTTCACGTTTGATGTGGAACACGGAATTGCTCTGCATGCAGTGCAGGGGAATCGGGCCTCAACTCGCGGCGAGGGGGAAATCTCATGGTTTTTCTCGAGTTGCGGCCGGAACCTGGGGTATATTCTCGAGTTACGACGGGGAGGGCCCTTCCAGACACGTGTTTGTTCAGGGACGTCAGGACTCCTGCCTAGGTGCGAGGAACACCTCGGGATTCTCCTCGAGTCTTGGCATGGCAATTTGGACGCGTCTCCACGTGAGGCGGGAGACCCAGGCTCCCTTTCCCCATGCCACAGGGATCCTGGGACTCCTATCCATTTTCAAAAGGAGTCAGGCATCGTCTGCTTTGGAAGAATTGATCTCCGTGGACCTCTCGAGTTTTCAAAGGATGTGAGGCCTCCGGTCGCGATGAAGCCGAGAACTAGGTCTTTCTCTGTGGTCTCCACAGGGGATTCAGACATCCCTTCGTCTTGGGAGATGCAGGACGAGCCTGCATTCAATTCACTGCAGGGATATCCGGCCTTACTTCGAGTCAGAGCATCTCGGTGTCCATTCCACTTGAGGCCACAAACTCAGGGTCCCTCTCACATACCTGTAGCTGAGAGAAGCCTCCTCTTCAGGTGCTTGTGGAAAGTTGGTATTCCTCTTGAGTCGAAGCCAGGGACTAAGCTCTCATCTCGAGTTGATTTGGGGTCCTCGGAGCCCTTTCGTGTTGCTACAGGGACCTCAGGATCCCTCTAGACTTGAGACAGTGATCTTGGGTTTTCTCTGGAGTGCCATCAAGGAAATCAAGGCTCCTTTCACGTTTGATGTGGAACACGGAATTGCTCTGCATGCAGTGCAGGGGAATCAGGCCTCTTCTCGTGGCGAGGTTGAAGTCTCATGCTTTTTCTCGAGTTGCGGCCGGAACCTGGATTATATTCTCCAGTTACGACGGGGAAGGCCCTTCCAGACACGTGTTTGTTCAGCAATGTCAGGACTCCTGCCTAGGTGCGAGGGACACCTCGGGATTCTCCTCGAGTCTTGCCATGGCAATTGGGATGCGTCTCCACGTGATGCGGGAGACCCT